>NW_021604587.1:20731493-20822673 GCF_004785775.1 Grammomys surdaster
CTCTCTCTCTCTGCTTCCTACTTCTGGATAAGGATGTAAGCTCTCAGCTACTGCTCTAGTGCTATGCCTGCCTGCCTGTCTTCCTGCCTGCCTGCCTGCCTGCCTGCCTGTCTTCCTGCCTGCCTGCCTGCCTGCCTGCCTGCCTGCCTGCCTGCCTGCCTGCCTGCCTGCCTGTCTTCCTGCCTGCCTGCCTGTCTGCCTGTCTTCCTGCCTGTCTGTCTTCCTGCCTGCCTGCCTGTCTTCCTGCCTGCCTGCCTGCCTGCCTGCCTGCCTGCCTGTCTTCCTGCCTGTCTGTCTTCCTGCCTGCCTGCCTGCTTGCCGCCATGCTCCCTCCCATGATGGTCATGAACTCACCCTCTGATAATGTGAGCAACTTATCAGAGAGGCAAATTAAAGCATTAAAAGGAATGGCGGCAGGTTCATGCAAGGAGATGGGGTGTTGAGGTTCTCAAACTCTGCAGGGGGACACACAATGGTGCCACACTTTGGAAGACCATTTGGCAGTGCCTTTCGAGTGCTTTAAAACAGCCCGTCATACTATCTTGCCATTCCATTCATAGGTATTTACCCTAGAAAAAAAATGGAAAATGGAGCTGGAGGTGTAGCTCAATTGGTAGAATGCTTGCCTAGCATGCAGAAAGCCCTGGGTTCGATCCCCAGTACTCACGTGGATCTCAAAACTCTAGTTCCAGGGGATTCTATGTCTCTAAATGCCATTAGACAGTCATGTGAGATACAGATATACATGCTAAAAAACCACTATACATTTCAAATAAAAAATATATATGGCAGTGCATGGTGGTGCAGCCCTTTAATTCCAGTGTTTGGAAGGTAGAGGTAGGCAGTGTTCAAGGCCAGCCTAGTGTATAGAGACCCTGTCTCAAAAAATAATAAATATTAGAAGTAATAAATAAAGTATATATAGGAGCATGAGAGATGTCTCAACAGTTAAGAGCACTTGCTGCTCTTCCAGAACGGAATTTGGTTCTCAACACCCAATAACCATCTCTAACTCTAGTCCCAGGGGGTCTGGTGCCCTCTTTAGGCACCTCTACCCAGAAACACATACCTGCAAAAACATAACACATAATACACAAAACACATAAAAATAAAATACATCTTTAAAAATATACATATATATTTAAGACTCCATTCATACAGAATTCTAGAAAATGCACTCTGGCTGCCTAGTGTACACAAGGCCCTGGGTGCTGTCATTAATCTCACAGGGGCAAAACAACAACAAAACAACAGTCCTCTGTTGAACTGGGGAGGTAGTCCCATGGCTTGTCTAGTATGTTGGGAGGGTGAAGAAAAGAAGGACACTAGAGCCCAGGAGTTCAAGGCCAGCCTGGGCAACAGAGAAAGGTCCTAAAAATAAAAACTGGGGGACAACATGAAAAACTTCTGATTTCCTCAATAAGACTGAGTTCTCTTGGCCAAGCATTTTATCTCCATACGTGATTGCTGTCGCTGGGCCCTGGTTCAAGATCTGGAGAATTTTCTATAAGTTTTTCATTTCCTTTTTCTTTCATTTGACCCAGCTATTCCTCAGACAAGTCACCTAACCTTAGCCTCTAATGCTCCTCTTTTTCTGTTCCTCTCACACACATACTTTTTTTGCTTATGTGTTTGTAGGTATATGTTCCTGTGTACAGTGCATATATGTTTCCAACTGACATTTCAGTACTTGTAATAATTAGCCAGTACAAGTGGGACTCCAATGTTTTACTTTCTGTCTTGTGTCCCTTGGCAGCCACTGAGAGATACACCAAGAAAGAGAAGATGGGACTTAAAATTCATGAAACTCTGACCATCGATGGTGTGGTAGTGTGATAGGAATGCCCCCCCCCCCATAGGCTCATATACTTGAATGCTTAGTCACCAGGGAGTACAACTCTTTCATAGGATTAGAAGCAACTTTGATAGGATTAGGTGTGGCCTTGTTGGAGGAAGTGTGCCACTTGGGGTGGCCCTTGAGGTTTCAAAAGCCCATGCCAGGCCCAATTTCTCTCTACCTGGGGATTAGGCTCTTAGCAACTACTTCCACACCATGCCTGTCACCTTGATGACTCTGAAACTGTAAGCGAGCCGCCAATTAAATGCTTTCCTTTCTAAGAGTTGCTGTGGTCTGTTGTCTCTTCACAGCAATAGAAAGAATAGTGATTAAAAGAAATGAAGTCAGAACAGCTGTGATCACCCTCAAGTGACACAAGGTTGGACCTATTAATGTTCCCTTGTGGAGTCCTGGAGGGCTGTTATGTTTGCACAAGGTCTTGCCCCTCCCAAGGACATACATGGTTAACAGTAGCTGGAACCCCTCTTCAGTGCTATAACTGTCAGTAAGTCACTCATACACTTTAACCCCAATTAAACTAATTGGTTGACCAAGGTGACCTTGGGTGGAGTCACCTCTTGTGTGTGGATCAAGCCCGAAGCCCTCAGGTTCCATTTCCAGATCCTGTGATGAAAGGAGAGTACCAGCCCCTAGAAGATGCTCTCTGGCTTCCCCACCCATGCTGTGGCAGGTATGCCCCCCCATACACTAACAATAAATATATTTTAAACTAAAATAAAAATAAATAAATGTAACATGCTTCCTAAATTTTTGTAATTTTGGGAAACTTTGTAATTTTGTAAATTTTGTAATTTTTCTTCTCATTGCCCTAGTAGTTACTTCTGAATGGGTTCATGAATGCTCAGAATTTAGAGTAGTCATTCTCAATCTATGGATCTTGACCCCTTTTGGGGTCAAAGGCCTGGTTCACAGGGGTTGCCTAAGACTTTTGGAAAACACAGACATTTACAACTCACAACAGCAGCAAAATTAGATATGAAGAAGCAATGAAAATAATTTTATGGCTGGGGTCACCACAACGTGAGGAACTATATTCAGGGGTCGCAGCATCAGAAAGGCTGAGAACCACTGACTTAGAGTCTACTTCTCAGAAGCAATGGCATTCTGACTACATGCTGACTGTCAGGCTGTGAAAAGGAATGATGGGCTCTCAGGAGATCGGCACTCCTCAGAACAAGAGCATGCCATTGTTTCTCCTTATCCCAACCCAGATGGGAAGGCTGGCAATGAAGCAGGAGCCACCAAGGGGCCAGTGGCAGTGGGCAGTATGATCCTTTCCTTGTGGGCGCAGATGGAGTCCAGCACTGAACTCCACAGTTTAAAAAGGGCACGGACATGCTACAAAATATACAGAAATATAACCAGGGGAAAATAAGGTGGCTGAAATGGATTTGGCAGTGTCTCAGCACACTGTGAGCACAGTCAAACATGAATTTTAACTCTGCAGGTCCATTTATATGTGGATTTGTCATTGTTGAGATTTCTGACAATTAGAAAAAAAATACAGATGAAGTTTGGAGCCTAGAAGCATTGAAGATACTAAGAAAAAAAAAATATGGGAGCTGGAGAGTTTGGGCGGTAGTTAAATGCACTTGCTGCTTAACCATGACAACCAGAGTTCTCCCTCTAGCACCCGAATCAGGCTGCTCACCAACACCTGTCAATCAAGCCCCAAGAGATCTGATGCCCTCTCCTGGCCTTCATGGGCATCTACACCCATACATTCACGGACACGGGAACACAGACATAATAAGAAAAAGTTATGCAGGTAACAGTATCAATCATTTAATAAGTAAGATAAACTCAATGGCTGGTGTGGAGGCACACAGCATTAATCCCAGCACTTGGAAGAAGAGGCAGGCAGAGCTCTGTGAGTTTGAGGTCAGCCTAGGCTCTATGACAAGTTCCAGGACGGCCAGGGCTACACGTAAAGGACCCTATCTTAAGAAACAAGACAAGAAGATACACACATATTTATTATAAAAAGTGTAAAGTGTCTGTTATAGTGGTGCACACCTTTAATCCCTGCACTCAAAAGGCAGAAGCAGGCTCATCTCTGAGTTCATGGCCAGCGTGGTTTCAAAGCAAGATCCAAGGTCAGCCAGGGTACACAGAGAAACCATATCTCAAAAAACCAATAGTTGAAAGTTATCAAACTTATGCACACAAATGCAAAACATGCAAGGTCATTTGCAGAGGAGAAACAAACACACAATCACAGTCTGAATTGTTCACAGCATAAAATTAACCACCCAACACTCTTTGTTTTCACTTATTTATTTAAAACTATGTGAATATGTGTATGTGCCCTTGGAGGCCAGATGTGTTGGGTCACCTGGAGTGTAGTTAGATAAGGCTGTGAGCCACCAGATATGGTGCTCTTAACTGCTGTGCCATCTCTGCAGCCCTCAGCCTACACTCTATACAGAGGAGATCTCGTGAACTCTGCCAGTCGTCACCCTAAGCAGTTTAGCTCTAAGAAATCCCCTAGCACAGTCATAGGGTCCTGAACAAAATGTTCAGCACCTGTTACCAGTTAAGGCAACAGCAGGTTGTTGGACACACACACACACACACACACACACACACACACACACACATTGGTGGAAGTGGGGAGGTGAGACAAGGTTTCTTTGTGTAGCCTTCATGTAGCCACGAGTTTTTTCTACTGGCTCCTTTGTTCTCTGAGACTTAGTTATGAATAAATGCTTTGGTCATAATATTTGGCTTGTTACCACTAGCTCGTAACTCAATTATCCCATTTAAACTAGTCTAAGTCTTACATAAGGCTAGTTACCTTGAAAGGACAGAGTTAGCAAGAGCCAGGCTGACTCCATGACAGGTTGCAAACTGGCAGTTTGGGAGACTAGGCATAAGTTTCCCAGAACTGGAAAAGTCTGAAGTAAGTCAATTCCAGGACACACACACACACACACACACACACACACACATTCCCCTCATGGTTGGCCAACCAGGAAACTGACCCACTACCCGGCCTGATCTAACTTCTTGGGCTGTCAGTCAGGAGTTGTAGAAGCTATCCCACCACCTAGCTTGAGCCAAGAATAGTTAATCAGCAAAAGTCCCCCCAAGTACCCCAGAGCCTTAGCGAATCACAAAAGCATCTATATACCCCCTGGAGTTGGAGACAACCAATCAAGGGAAAGAAAGATAAAAGTCACCCACTCCTACCCTAACAGGCTTTAAATTGCAAAGCTTACCCCTCTGTCTTCTGTCCTGATGTATGGTGGCCCCTGCATGCTGGATCTCTGCAGAATAAACGCTCTTTGGTCTTTCATACTGTTTGAGTCTGGGGTACCATTCTTCACAAATCACAGACCATTACACCTCTCCTCAGTTTCGTGCATTGGGCAAAATCTCCTGCCTCTGTCTCCCTCCCAGAGTTCCAATCTCTCTACTGAAACTCCCACCTGTTACTTCCTGCCTGTTGTTAATAGGCCATCAGCTTCCACACAGTGCATAAGAGATTCTCTTTGTACCTTGAACTCACTTGGTAAGCCAGGCTGGCCTCAAACTCAAAATAGACTCATCTGACTCTTCCTCCTGAGTTCTGGAATTAAAGGTGTGTGCCAATACTGCCCAACTCTTGGTGATTCTTTTGAGAGGTGGAGTTACTGTTTAAAAAAGAAACAAACAAACAAAACTCGAGCTGTTCAATTTTACTAACGAAGGCTGAGGAGCCAAATGCTGTGGTGAAAGCCTGCTAGCTCAGAGAGGCAGAGAAAGCACCCAGCTGACCTTCCTACTCCACTAATATCCCATAATGAAAATGCTTCTTCCCTACATGGCCGTAAATACTTTCAGCTCCAAGATTCTCCTTTCTCTTTCCTGGGTTTTCTTATGTTTACTCCCTGTCAACTGGTTGCTTTGCTGTCTCTTGACTTATCTTTGACTTCATTTAGCTCTTGTTTACAGAAAGCTCTTCATAAAAGGTGTGTGCTAGAACTGAGCCATACCATGATAAGGTTTTTCCAGTTCATAATCTTGGGGTTCACAGTATGATCAAAATTCTGCAAGAGGGAGTCAATTATATAGAGGTTAGTACCTCCACTTCCAAGCCTGTTCCCAAGTTTCAGGGTACTAGTTAATCTTCACAACACACCATAAGGCAGGGGCTCTTACTCTTATTTTACTGATGAGGAAAACAGAGGTCCAGGAATTTGTCCAAGGTCATGAAGCTCTTGGCTCTGGCCCCAGAGAAGCTTTAGACATCTCACCGGTGTTTGCATAGATATTGTACATTAGGACTCTTGGGAATGTAAAACAGGATGCTGGGTTTCACTCCTGAAATGCTCTAATTGATTCCACCTTAGGGGAAAGCAGGAGCCTGGGACTAGGGACCACGGAGCCACTGGACTAGCTGTGGACTGGCTGCATTCACAAGGTTAACAGTAAATTTATTTCAGCCATGCTGTTCCTTTCTGTCTCTAGACACGAAAGCATAATTTAACCTGCACAGCAGAGCCAGAAGACATGAGAATGTACTGTCTAAATGCTCAAGTATTACTGCTTTGAAAAACTCGTCCTGCAATTTTAGGCGTGGTTAAGCTATGTAGATGTAAAGTCAGGTTCTGACTTACTTCCTAAGTTAAGTGTGAACATAATCAACCACACTGGGAGGAAAACTCTTTGACAGTACACAGCCAAGGGGTTCTGCTTCCATGATATACTGAGCCGCCACTGAGGGCTACTGGAATGGAGCATCTTGTCTTAAGACCTCATTTTTTTTCATACATCATTATTTTGAAGACTTTTAGGTGTATTTATTGGAAATACTGGATCTTAGATCTTCCATATTCACTATCTGAACCCTACCATGCTAAGGGCAGAGACTAGTCACTTTGAAATGTAAGACTTAGAAAGAGTTACTAGAGCTGGAGAGACGGCTCAGCAGTTAAGCACACTGACTGCTCTTCCAGAGGTCCTGAGTTCAATCCCCAGCAACCACATGGTGATTCACAAACATCTGTAATGGGATCTGATGCCCTCTTCTGGTGTGCCTGAAGAGAGTGACAGTGTACTCACATACATAAAATAAATAATAATTTAAAAAAGTGTTACTGGGCTCCCTGATGCATACATATATAACCAGTATCCAGGAAGATTGCTAAATGTCCGAGGCTACGTGGATCTGTATAGTAAGTTCCAGACTTCTAGGGCTGGAAGGCTAGACCCTGTCTCAGAATAAAGCATGCATAAATAAATAAATAAATAAATAAATAAATAAATAAAATGTTAAGTTATTGGGTTTTAAGGTAGTATCTCACGCCGGGTGGTGGTGGCACATGCCTTTAATCCCAGCACTTGGGAGGCAGAGGCAGGTGGATTTCTGAGTTTGAGGCCAGCCTGGTCTACAGTGTGAGTTCCAGGACAGCCAGGGCTACACAGAGAAACCCTGTCTCAAAAAACCAAAAAAAAAAAAAAAGGTAGTATCTCACAATACAGCCCTTGTTGGCCTGGAACAGTGTAGACCAGGCTAGCCTCAAACTCTCAGAATTCCATCTGCCTCTGCCTCCAGAGTAAATACTGGGATTAAATACTTGTCATTAGGCTCCAAAATATATTTTGTTTGGTTGGTTGGTTGGTTGGTTTTGTTTTTTAGAGACAGGGTTTCTGTTGTAGCCCTATCTGTCCTGGAACTCGGTACATCAAGCTGGCCTCGAACTCACAGACATCCTCCTGCCTTTACCATTACCACCCAGCTCCAAAATGATGTTTTAAGACTGGCCCAAGAGTGCCCTCCACCTTTTAGGTATGATGTATATGCAAAGGTTTTTGTGAGAAAAGTGAGACCAATGCTTCAGACACGGACCTGGGCTGGGGTATCTGTCCAGCCTCCAGGAGTTTGGAAAAATGAGCAGGTGTAGCCAAGTTTAAGGTGATGTTATACTACGAAGGGTAGGTGGCTGCTCTAGATTTAAAAAATGGATAAAGTTGGGCTGGCTAGCTGGCTCAGTGGTAAACGTGCTTGTGTCCAAGCCTGACAACCGTAATTCAATCCTTAGAACGCATATGACTGAGAAACTGAGTCCTGGAAGTTGTCCTCTGCATGCATGCTATGGGACAATATGACTCCCCCATCACAATAAACGTCAAAAGAATATTAATGGGTGGGTATAAAGATAAATGCAACATGTAATGCTTAGATAGAGGACATTGGGAACTTTCAAGTCATTTGGGGGTCAAACAGGGAAATCTTAACATGAGCTGCATAACTAGAAGGTGATGCTACTGGGGCCAGCAAGGTGACTCAGTAGTGGCTTGCTGTGCAAGTCTCCTAACCCGATTTTGATCCCTAGAATCCAGATAAAGGCAGAAGGAGAGACCCAAATGCTGTTATCCTTTGTCTTCCATACCTGTGCCACGGAACACACGCCCTTCCCACACACACAGTAAAATTCTAGAAGAGATAATGGCCTAGTTATCTTACGTGCTAACGGCACTGTGGCATCTGTATCACTAAAAGGATGTTCTTTGTGGTCTTATGTGGGCGTGGGAAGCATGCTTGCTATTTGTTTTCAAACAATCCTGGGAAAAGTGTTTGCAGGGAAGTACTCCCAGCAGCTTAACCTCTAGAAAGAGTGATCCAAGGTTTCTGAGGTCTGTTGTAGTTTGACTATGTCAGTCCTCCTCAGCAGTGTCTGAACACTTGGTACCAGTTGGTGGTGCTGTTTGGGAAGGCTGTGGAATCTTTAGGAGGCAGAAGACCCCGGGAGGAAGTGAGTCACTGAAGGAGGGCCTTGAGGTTTTAAAGGCCAGTCCCACTTCCTGTTCACTGTGTGCTTTGACTGGCAGGCAGCAAGCCTCCTGTTCCTGCCATCATGCCTCTCTTGTCTTGGCAAATTGTATCCCCTGGAACGGTAAGGCAGAATGAGCCTTCTTCTTGCCTCAAATTGTATTTTGTCACAATGAGTAACATAACCAAGTGTCCTATATCCCAGGCTGGCCTTTGACTTACCCTGCAGTCAAGAACTTGATCTTCTGAACCCCCTGGTAAACTTGTAATCCGGAATTAGTACCGTGCAATGCTGAGGGTCACACCCAAGGCTTCTCCTATGCTAGACAAACACTCTGCCACTGAGCTACATCCCATGCGATACAAAGTAATTCTAAAAAATGTTTTCAACCTTTAGACATATAGTTTCAAAGTAAAAGGCTCACACCAAACTCCCAGCCACCATCATTTGAATTACACCTGAGTGCATGTGGCCTATGGAGTCCTCTCTGGATTCATATCCCATGGTCCTACAGTTTGAGGATGGCCAGACACACACGCATGCATGCACACACGCACACAAGCACACACGTCCTGGTTAGGGTTACTATTGCTACGGTTAAAAAAAACATGACCAAAAGCAAGTTGGAGAGCAGATAGACAGATAGATAGATAGATAGATAGATAGATAGATAGATAGATAGATAGATAGATATAGATAAAATATACACACAAACCTTAGCTTATAAAAAAAAGGAGAGGGGGCTCAAAAAACTCTGATAAATCAAATCAGTGGCAGTTAAATATGTACCAATGGGTAAGAAATACACAAATTTATCCTGAAAATGCTTGTAAATTGCTGGCAGGAGCCCATTGGCTTGCCCACTACTCTCTGGGCAGAAGAAGAGAATAAGGAAATATAGTGATAAAGATGAAAGGTAAGCTAGAGCAAAAGGGGGGATATCAGCAGGGACAGGCACCACTGCAGCTGCAGTTTTGTAATCAAGATGGACCTAGTCTTGTGCAGTAAGACAAGGAGCTTTATACCCTGGAAGAGGAGGTGTACCTTGCATGTCTATGCAGCTTCATCCAGGTAGTGATACCTGTCTGTTCACCTGGCACCCACAGGCAAAACTATACACAAGCCCCAAATCTGCTGTGCTCCAAAACTTCTCAATTATAGAATCCCTGAAGAAATTTGGGTTCTAGAAGTACCTATAAAGCAAGTCATCTTGTGGTAATCTGAATAGGTTTGGCCCCCGGAGACTCATGCTTGAATGCTTGGCCCAAAGGGAATGGCACTATTAGGAGGTGTGGCCTTGTTGGTGTAGGTATGGCCTTGTTGGAGTAAGTGTATCACTGTGGAGGTGGATTTTGGAATTCCAGTCTCTTGATTGCCTGCCTGAGTCTCCTCCTGGCTGCCTGTGCTCCTTCAGATCAGATGTAGCTCTTTTGGTTCCTCCAGGCTCACATTTGCCTACACACTGCCATGGTTCCCACCATGATAATAGATTGAACCTCTGAAACTGTAAGCCTGCCCCAATTAAATGTTTGCCTTGGTCATGGTGTCTCTTCACAACAATAAAACCCTAAGACAGAAGTTACTATCAGGGACTGGGATATTGCTGATAGGCCTGGCCATGCTTTTGTTTGGAGGGATATGGACTTTGCAACTTTGGGGTATTGCTGTGATAGGACTGACCATGTTTTTATTTGGAGGAATGTGGATTTAGAGACTTTGGATTTGGAAAGCAGTGAAATGCTTTAAATGGGGCTTAATAGGCTATCCTAGTAGGAATATGGAAGACACTGGTGCTGAGAATTATTTGAACTCTGGGTCCTGGTTCAAGGTTTCAGAAAAGAAGAGTTTTAGTATGTCGTCTAGAGATCATTCTTGTGATATTTCAGTGAAGAATGTGGCTGCTTTTTGCCCTTGTCTAAGAGTTAAGCTGAGGCTAAAGTGAAGAGATTTAGATTAATCACATTGAGGAAAGAAAACTCAGAACAGCTTAGCATAGACTCTGTCTTGTAGTTTACTTTTATAGAGTGTTTTTTGATCAAGCATAGCAAACTTAGAAAGGAAAAATATCGAAAGTATGGTTGAAGTATTAAAGGGGCACCAGGAAATAGAATGGGGATAAATCCTGTGTTTAAGGATTTTAAATGAATTAAGGAAGAGGTGATCTCGGGGCAAGATCACGTCCAGCTAAGCTTATTATTTATGCATTTGCAGTTGTATGATGTATGGTTATAGCATGTTAGGCATTATGACCTAGTTATTGTTTTCATTTAGACATAAGGAGATTTGATTGTGTATTAAATTGACAAGGGATGGATTGCAGTGGCTATTCTTGCTTGTCAACTTGACTATATCTGGAATGAACTATGATCCAGAACTTAGAAAGATCTTGTGGAAAGGGATTAAAGAGAAGCTTAGGTACAGCTGTAGTTGTATACATCTTTGATCCCAGTACTCAGTAGACAGAAGCATGAAGATCTCGAGTTCAAGGTCAGTCTACAGACCACTTTCCAGGACAGCCACACTTAGTAATAAAGGAAATCATCAAAAACACAAAACTGTTGAAGATGTAATAGAACAAGAGGACCGGGTTTGAGCCCCAGCAAGCAGCAGAACTTGGCAACTTCAGCCAGATGACTGGCATTAGAATCAAGAACAGAAGGGGTTAATGGGACAATTGATGCTGGTTAGCTGGAGCTAAGAAATTAAGCAGTGATTAAGAAGAAACCAGCATATCAGAGGTAAAATCTGTGAAATGTTTTCTAAGCACAAAGAAGCTGTGTTTCAGATATAAACATTGTGCTGGCAGCTGGATTTGTTAATGTGTAAGAATCACCCAGGTGGTACTGATTTTGAAGGCATGAAGGGGTCATGGAGAACAGCTGAGGCCTGGCACGGTGAGAAGCTCGAAAGGCCACTGGTGAAGGTGTAGCATCAGTGTCAGTTGAAGCCCCAGGACTAAAGGGGTAATGCAAAGAAGCTGAAGCTTTGCATCATGAAGAGAGCCTATGAGAAGCTACTGTTGAAAGTGCAGCCTAGTGAAGCAGAAGACCCCAATGTATTGGAGATGCCAGTACCATGGGATAACCACCAAGAACAGCAACAGCAGTAGTCAGCCTGACCCTAGAGTGCTATAGAGGACAGAGCTGGAGAAGTGATACAAGTCCTTTGGAGGAGCCCAGATCATGTGGGGATTCCAGATATTGGAACAAGAAGCTGTGAAGTTGAAGAAGTTGCCTCGGAGATCCTAAGATGTTAGAGACACCAAAGCAGTGGAATACCTGAGGGGGAAAGCTGCTAACAGGGAGTTCAACCAGCCAAAGAGAAAGAAGTGTGCTGCAATCAACATAGCTGAAAGGAACTGGAGATCTGAAAAGCATATTGACATCACAGAGATGCAGAGTTTGAAGTTTGCCCAGCTAGCTTTTGGTGTTTCTTTCGTCAAGTATTTCCTTTCTATGATGTTTCGGAATGGTAACATATATCCTGTGCTGTATGTTGGAAGTATGTGATCTGCTTTAATTTTATAGGAGATTACAGTTACATGATTGCATGAATCTCAGAAGATTTTGGATTTTTAAACATTGTTGAGACTGTGATTGACTATGGGGACTTTTGAAGTTGGACTAAATGCATTTTCCATTATGTTATGACTACAAGCCTGTGGGGGCCAGTGAGTAGAATGTGGTGGTTTCAATAGATTTGGCCCCTACAAAAACATGTGTTTGAATGCTTGGCCCACAGGGAGTGGCACTATTTGTAAGTGTCACCATTCAGTAGGAGGGTGGGTGGGGCTTTGAAGTCTGGTCCAGGCTGCCTTCAGATCAAGACAGAGAACTCTCATCTCCAGCTTCACATCTCTGCCTGCACATTGCCATGCTTCTCACCATGATGATAACAGACTTAACTCTCTGAAACTGTAAGCCAGCCCCAATTAAATGTCTGCCTTTATAAGAGTTGCCTTGGTCATGTTGTCCCTTCACAGCAATAAAATCCTAAGACACATCTTCTACAAAGCCTGTCTATAGAAGGTCTGACATAGATTCCCTTGACTAAACCTTGTTCTTACTCTGAGTTAGCAGATCAAGATACTAGAGTAGAGACAGGCAGGCATTTTACCTTTAGCTCCCAAGCTAGCCACTTAGGGGTCACAGTCTATGCAAGGTGGCTACCTTTGTGTCATCCATTGTCTGGCAAGAAAGAACAAGGCCCACTGACAACCCATGCCAACTTTGTGATCAGGATGACAAGGAGCACAACTTCCCACCATGTGGCCAAAGACAAACACTCTTCTGTACCAATCTTTATGTATTTATTCACACATTTGATAAAAATGTCACAGTTAAGAGCAAACTCATTATGATGACACAAGTAACTGTACAGAGTCAAATCACAAAACAAAGGGCAAACATAACTGCTTAGTACCTGAGCCCAGCACACCCGCACACACATACATGCTTACACTTGCTCACAGACTCACAGGCATTCAACTACAGATGTTAAATTCAAATAAAGGTTTTGTTTTGTTTTGTTTTTTTCCTGTTAGGTCCTGGGAAGAAGGGAAAAATGCTCACTGAAAAACACTGGAGCTTCTCAATGCAACTCTCTGCTCTGCCAACAACTGAAAAGACAGAAACACTGGGGGAGTTAGTTGTTTCCTTGGCACAGATCTAAATAGGCAACAAGAAGGTTAAAAGGGTTATGTTCACCTTGGGTTTAGTTTCCTTTTTCAACACCACAACAGGGTAGGTAGCAAGCAGGAAAAGAAAATTTCAGCTATATTAACTCCAGGAAAAGAGAAGGATATAAAACTTGATCCCTATTCACCATAAAGAAACCAGCAAGGCCAGGCACCTATCATCTGGCTATGATCTTATCCAAACTGTGTATATTACTTTTATGTCAGCTCTGGAGAGGAAACACTTTAGAAGACCAAGAGGGTCACATAAGCCCCATCCCTACCATATTGGTATTGGGCAAGACTCCATCTGCTGGCCCATATGTCAGCTTAGTTTTGGAAACTCTGAGGAAATGGCACAACCACTATCCTTCCAGGACAGCTCAGTCAATCTGCAGGGGGAAAATAGTGCCAAACCAAACAAGACTAGGGAAAGAGTTGTGCTCAACCTCCTAACTCCATTTGCTACAAGGGTTAAAAAGAAATCTAGTTATTTTTAAGATGTTTTGTGTGCACTTCCACTGACCCTATCAAAAACACTGATGAATCAAATAGGAAGCTACCATCTAGAGGAGTTTATCTCTGGTGTTCCTGGCAAATGGGCTAAGGCTACGGCAGAGGCCATGATCCAGTGAGCACAGTCTATGAATACAGAAAGGCCAGTTAAGATGAAAGCTGGTTTCATCAGATGAGTCAATGTCATGGTTTTCTGCAGGGGGAAGGATCCCTTGGTACAAACTTCATGTCTTTAAAGATAAAGCAAGGCGAGAACAAGGCACTTAGCTCAGCCAGAATTGTTCACACCACCACAGGACTGTTACCAAGAGCACTCCAAAAAAACCACTTAGTGAGAACCAGGGCCAACCACTCTCCAAGTGACCTACAGAACTGAAGGATATCCAGAGCATTGCATAACCAATGGTGGCATTTGGAATGTCAACAAGGAAGCTTCTCATAAGGAGGCAGATAGGATTCATCTCCTTCTGGCCTAAAGTGAGAGGTTGTTCCAGAGTAGGTCAGCATGATACTGGATCTCACAACAGCTGGCCTGAGAACATGACAACTCCACAATGTCATGGTCCTCTGCTTGGTAAAGAGCAATAGGGCTCCAGATGAAATCCAACTCCAGTTCTAAATTCTCTTGCACTGACAGTTACAGCAGATGTCTTCTAACAGATGTGACTTGTCCCTGTCTTGCAGCAGAGCTGAAGGAGCAAGGCAGGGCTGGAAGTGCCTGTCTTTCCTTATCCCAAAGGCCTTTAAGCATACTCAATCCGAGCTGGGCCACAGCTACCCTCATTCTTCCGCTCAGGGGACGGAGCAGTGGCCTTGGCCTCACTGCTCATTTCCAGAGGCTTAGCTGAGATATAGTCCTTCACTTTGATCTCCATGTTCTTGGCTTTCAGAGTGGCCATGTGCAGCTTCTCCAGGAAATCTGGCATACCTATTGGGACACAGCAGAATCTAGTCAAGCTGCCATACTGGTTAGTTTTTGTTTTTTTTTTCAACCTGACCCAAGCTAGAATCATCTGGGTGGAGGGGAACCCCAGGTGAGAAAATGCCTCTATAAGACTAATCTCTTCTAGCTGAATGGGCATGAACATGCATGGTGGATCTCTTTGAGTTCAAGGCCAACCTAATCTACAGAGTGAGCTCTAAGACAGCCAAGATTACACAGAGAAATCCTATCTCAAAAAAACTGTCCTCTAGGAAAGTTACGTGGGGGCATTATCTTGAATAATGACTGATATGAGGGTGCCCATTTACAATGTGTGGTACCACACCTAGTCAGGTGATCCTAGGCTGTACCAAAGAGCAGGCTGAGCAAACCATAGAGATCAAGCCAGTAAGCAGTGTTCCTCTACGGCCTCCACTTCAGTTGCTGCCACCAGGTTCCTGCCCTGACTTCCTTTCATGATGGACAAAAGCTATAAGATGAAGTAAACCTTTTTTCTCCCCAAGTTGCTGTTTTTGGTCATGGTGTTCATTAGAGCAACAGAAAACAAACTAGGACAGCTGCTAAACAAGCCAGTGACAGGCTCAAAACCAAAGCTTATTTAGAGAATAGGTAGGCAAACAATAAATACCTAACTTCCCATCCTCCTCCTGAGGGGTAAGGAACTACTCGAGCACCAGAAGAAAGTAAACTGTATGAAGAGTCACACATGGCATCTTACACCAGTAATTCCAACACTTGGGGGTTGAAGTTTTCTAAAAAAGGGTTAGAAGTGGAGGGTGTGGCTGTGACATGCAGCCTATGTTAGGTAGTAGCCCTTTCTTCCCCTAAGTAACTGCCCCACAACTAAGTTTTCTTGGCCAGATCTTATAGCCTTAAATATTTTGGTCTTATTACTTTTGTCACCTAGGCCTTGATCCTCCTGTCTCGGCCCCTGCAACCACTACTGAGATTACAGGTGTGCATTACCAACCTAGACACAACAATACTGAACAAAAAGATACATGTCAATGAACACACCATTTATATGTGAGTCTTAAAAACTCTCCTCTGGGTTAAAAAAAATTCCTTTCTAGAACCTCTGTTTTTCTTACACCTTCAAATCCTACTTAGAGGCTAGAATGAAATAGGAAGATTTTTCAAATTCCCCTCAACATGACTACAAGAAGTATCAACCCTCCTGTTGCCATTAAGAAAAAAACAAAAAACAAAAAACAATTCGTTCAGCTCAGATTCAGGCCCGCCCACTGTGCATTCCCCTACTTACCACTAGAAACCATCCAACTGACACAGTATCGAGGAAACACAGTCTGTGGATTGTCACTGTATGTCAGTAAGTAGTCAAAGCCATTCTGGAAAAGAAACACAGCAAACATGAGGACCACAGCAACCTCTACATCCGGGACCAGAAGAAGCGCAATATCCTATAGACATGAAAAGCACAGAGGCTGCTCTTCATAGAAAGGCCCTTTACTATCTTGATCCCAGTATAAAAGAGTACACTAATAGGGAAGTTTTCTTTGTCCAAATCATGACAAGTATCATGCAGCCTCTTGAGAAGATAGATTTTTTTCATGGGCATCCAAAATTTACATGTTAAATAGAGGGTGCTATGGGACCAGCTTCCAGTGAAAACTGGCACTAAGTCTCTAACAATTTTCTAGCCAAAACATTAAACACACATTGTTGTATTTTGGTGTTAGAGAAGGAAGCCTCAGGTGGACTCAAGATTATTCTGTGTCTTTTTTCTTTTATAATCCAGCCATGTGTCCTTACTAATAATGTCACTGTCCTAAATTTTAGCTAGGACTACAATATCTGCTTCTGAAAATCTTCCCAGCAAATCTTCAAACATAGGGTAGCCTTGAGGACCCAATACAGATGCCCAATATTTACAATTTAAGGATCTCACCTTCCCCTTCTGCTCTTAGTGCTAATAGTAACTGTTTAAAGAGCACTATGCAGCTGGAGCTCCCTTAGATTCTTGCAGCTCCACAATGTACCACTCTCTTCCATTTTACAGATGGCCAGCTTGGACACAGAAGTGAGAAAGAAAACTCTAACCACCAGGCCTACACACCTACTGTTTTTTGGCTCAGCCCTCTCATACCTAAATACCAAAAAGGACCCAGGATTATTGAGGTGGTTAAAATGCCCTGATCCTCCTGGGTATGGTGGCACATATCTGTAGCCCCAGCATTTGGCAGGCAGAGGCAGGAGACTAGGCTACAAAGCAAACAAAATAATGACCATAAAAGAAGCCTGAAACAGCTGTGTTCTATATGAAGGGAATAAAGAACAAATATTCTGTCCATACTTCAAAAGCAGAGGCATCAAGACTCTGGACTGATAAATCTTAATAGCAACCTACCTCCCCATCATACTCAAAGTATATTGTTAAGTAGCTATTCATTTCTTAGCATATATTTGAATGCCTGCCATGTCTGGCACTTTGCTAGGTGCTGCATAACAAACATATCAGCTCTTATCCTTGCCCTTAGGAGCTTCTGATTACGAAGATAAAGTGCCCTGGCTGATATTGCACTTCAGTGGTAGATCCTTTGCTTCAATATGAGGCTTTGGGTTCAATTCCCAGTACTTAGGGAATAAGTGAATGATACTCTAATAGCAATTCATACTGAGCACTGTGGGAATATGCACAAAGAGGTAAAAGGCACACCTTAGGAACATGACCAGACCAATCACAAAGGCTGCTTACATGACAAAATGAGCTCCAGCAAATAAAACTTTTAAGTTATTCCATCTGTGGGACTAGAGAGATGGCTCAGCAGATAAGAACACTTTCTGCTTTAGCAGAGGATAGGGCTTCAATTCCCAGAACACACATGATAGTTCATAACTATTTATAATTCTATTTCTAAAGACTCTGCCACCTTCTCCTAGTCTCCAAGGGCACAACATACACATAGTACACAATATAGAAGCAGGCAAAATGCCCATACACACTTAATTTAATCTAAAAACCAATTGCCTCAAAATCCCAAAGTGGAAAATTAACAACAGCAAAAATTAAAGACCAATAAGTAAAAGAAGAGACAGAAATTGTAAAATATAATTATGGTCTGTTTTCAGTATGAGATCTGCTCAGAGTTCAGTCCAAATACGCAGAACATCATGGGCCCTTCTTACCTCTAGCTGGTGGTTGTTTATTTCAGAACTGAAAATTGGGAGTTATAGGTTGCCTGCCATGTGGTAAGAGCCCATAATCAGAAAAAAGCCCCAAATTATTCACTGGATAAGGCTCTGCATCCTAAACCAACAGGATGAGGAAGATGGGAAGGGAGCAAATCCCAGACTATGGGATGGAGGCAGGAATTTCTTGTGATCCAGGAACATTAAAAAAATTGAATCAAATCAGCACACCATCTTCTCTTCTCTACACTGGCATTCCTTTTGGCAGAATGGTATATTTAAAACTGTTTCATTTCTCACTAGTCTCTTGATGTTTAATTATCTCATTTCCCATAGACAGGAGCCTGAGAGTGTTGATTATACTATATCCATAGACAGGAGCTTGAGGGTGTTGGTTACACTATATACACAGACAGGAGCCTGATAGTGTTGGTTATACTATATCCATAGACAGGACCCTGATAGTGTTGGTTACACTATATCTAGTCAGGAGCCTGACAGTGTTGGTTACACTACATCCAGTCAGGAGCAAAAAGAAATGAATGTGCCCATGCTGCCTACTGGCATTTGTTCAGCTAGTTTTCTTCATTCACTCTTAACAGTTCTGTGTTCACTCATGAAACAATGCTGCCCACATTATGGCGGGTCTTCCATCCTGCCTCAAGTAAGGCAATAAGTGGTAATCCCCTGCAGCATGAGAGATGGTTTATGCTTGTTATCAAGATTGACAACTTTGGAGATGGAGAGATCGATCAATAGTTAAGAGCACTTGCAGGCTCAATTTCCAGCACTTACATGGTAATTTATAATAACCACTTGAGTCACATGTCCCAGGAAATTCAACAAACTCTTCTGACTCTGGCAGCACCAGGACACACAGGTAGTAAGTATGCTGACATACATGTAGGCAAAATATTCATTCACATAAAATAAAAAAATTAAAAATTCCCAAGTGATTCTTGGTTGGCAAGTTGTCACTTAAAACTAACCACCACACAAAGACACAATTCAAAAGTAGTATAAAGAATTAAGCATGCCAGGCAGTGGTATATACCTTTAATCCCTTAGGGGGTAGGAGCTGAAGTAGGGGTGGAGACAGGCAGATCTCTGTGAGTTCAAGGCTAGCCTGTGAGTTCCAAGGCAGTCAGGACTGCACAGAGAAACCCTGTCTTGGAGGAAAAAAAAATAGGCAAAATTTCAGGGCAGATGGTGGATAGCTTCTTATTTCATGTGACTCTATGAGTGAAAAGTCAGGGTAAGAAAGGACAGACCACATTCCAAAGAGAGAAGAAACAGGGTAACATCAGTAATTACAAACTGAACAACAGAGAAACCAGAAAGTTATACAGTTATGTAGGGAAAGAGCCAACAGTTCTAACAGGCTTACCCTGTAGGGGCAGGAAAGAGGTCAGCCAAAACCATAAAGCCGCTCTTATCACAACAAACTGATGAGCCCAGACATAGGACCAGTACTCTCATGAGCCTTAGTCAGTGGGCAGACTTGGTGTAACAGTGATGACTCCTGAGAAGAACAAATTAACTGTCATTCTCCAAAGAGCTACTGTCAGGTTCCTCTCAAGAGGTGGGCTACTATTTGAAACTTAAGCGACTTTGGGGCCCTGAAAACAAGGAACAGTTGAACTAAGAAAGTCTGGAACCAACTAGGCAAAAAGTATCTGCATGGGAGATAGCAATAAGAGGCAGTTCTGGAGAGGGATGGGTCAGACATGGACATACTGAGAGGGTCACATAGCAGGGGGCTCAGGCAGTGGAGGGCACAGTGGTAAGTGGCTCTACCTTATATGACACAGAAGGAAGCTCCATAAACTAAGTACTGCAGAGACTCAGGGCTGTGGCTAGCAACTTCACGGCTTCCACAGCCTCTAGAGATGCCTCCTAGTCACCTGTGATTGCTGCCAGGCGAGACTGCAACTCCAGAGACCAAGTCTACCACATTGCTGGATCTCCAGAACCTTCTTCCTGTAGGATGGTTCATTGATGGATATGTTCTGAAGGCAGTGAGAGACCTGAGGGCAGAGGGCCTCCCTTTCCAATGCAGAGAGCCTCCAGAGTTTCTGAGAAACTGCCTGGCCCACAGGCCTCAAACTATTCCATACAATAGAAAGAAAAAAAAAAACCCACCAAACCCATTCTATAAAGCTAACATCCTGATACCAAAACTAAATAAGGACATTAACAAAAAAGAAAACCCTATATCACTCTATTTTTATTCAATATATTGTTCAAAGTGTCATCTAGCAGTAAGGCAAGGCAAAGAAAAAAATAGGAGGGATATAAATAGAAAAGGACAATAGATGATAAAAACATATCTATGTTTATGAACCAGTAAAATGGCTACATGGAGCTGAGTTAGCTCAGAGAGGAAGAACACTTGCTGTACAGTTGTAAGGACATTAGATCTCCAGCACTTGTGTAAAAAAGTTCACGTGTGGCTGTAACCATAGCTAACTAGAGGGTGAGATGGGAGGGTGGGCAAAGATAAGAGGATGGGTGGGACTTGCTGGCCAGTCGGCCTACCCAAAAGGTCTGGGTTCAATGAAAGACTGTTTCAAGGGAACAGGAAGGACAATGATAGAAGAAGATACCTGGGTACAAAGAGGAATGGTAGAGCTCTCATAGTTTCCGATTTTAAATCATATTACAAAGCCCTATGAACAAAACATGGTACTAGTATAAGAATAGAACAAAGGACTTACACATGTAGCTTCAACTTCAACAAAAGTGTCAAAACCAAAGTAGTAGAGAAAAGACATCCTTTTTAACAGTGTTAGGAAAACTGGATATCCACATGTACAAGAATGAAACTAGGACCTCGGATCTCACCCTACCTCAAAACAACAACAACAACAACACCCTGAAACTCTGAAAGTACTAGAGGAAGACAATCTAAGATACCTCCATAAGCAAGAACTCTCTGAATAAAACTCCAACAGCTCAGAAAATAATAAGAATTGACAAATGACAAAAGTGCATATACTCATGCACATTTGTAATCCTGTCACTAAGGAGGCTGAGGCAGGAGACCTGCAGATTTGATGTCAGCTTGGACTACACAGCAAGTTTCAAGGCAGCCTGGCCTGGGCTATATAATGAGACTGTCTCAAAGAAACAGATAACAACAATAAAGTCATTTGTGACCTTTCTTTAAGATTCAGAAATTATTTATTTTAAAGATTTATTTAAATATTTACTTTTAATAAGAGTTACATTTTCTAGACATCTTTGAAACAAGCAGGAAGTGAGACCAGGGCTCGCAATGTACCTAACAAGTTCCAGCTAATTCTAATGCATACCTCATCCCAATTTTTTATTTTATGTCCGAGTATTTCACTTGTATGTTCTATATATGTACATGTGTGCCTGGTGTCCATGGAGATAAAAAAAAAAACAAAACACTAGATTTCTTTGAATTTGGGATATGGATACTTGTGAACCACCTTGTGGGTTCTAGAAATCAAATCTGGGTCCTCCGAAAGAACCATAATTTTTTTTTTTTTTTTTAAAGCATTTGAGATAGGATTTCCTCGGAGGTTCACCTGCCTCTGCTTCCCAAGTGCTGAGATTAAAGGTGTGTGCCACCACTGCCCAGCACAAGTGCTCTGAATCACTGGGCCGTCTCTCCAACCCACAAACTATAAATTTTCCAGTCACCCTTGAAACAATCAGGAAGCAAGACCAGGTCCCACAATATACTTTATAAGTTCCAGCCGACTCTAATGCATACATTCTGGCAAATCACCTCTCAGCAGTTCAGAAAAAGGCATTCCTCGAAAAAATTTCAAACCTTCAACACTCATCTCTAATGAGGTAAAACTCACCTCATCAAATGACTTGTGAGGACGGATAACCATTTGGGATTCATAAGATCTGACCCTGACAAACTCTGGAGACTCTGGCACACTGGGGTGTTCCACCGCACTGTAAGGAGAGAGGGGGATGACTATCCTGGCACTAACCAAAGGTGAGGCGAGGATAAGTGGGAGTGGGGATCTGTAGAACCCTGTCTCAATAAAACCAAGCAGTTAATGAAATGAATGAACACAACCCAGGTTGTATTCATGGAATATGAAAGTTTCTTTGATACTATAATATATGGCTCACAGGCTGTATTTCTAGTTTTACCTACATTAAAAATTCAAAACATTTAATTAAAACTTAAATTTAGGTGCTGTGGTCTTAACCCCTTTTGGAGTGGGAAGGAGTCAAATGATCCTTTCACAGGGGTCATCTAAGACCACTGGAAAACACAGATACATTACAATTGATAACAGCAGCAAAATTATAATTAAGTAGCAGCAACAAAAATAATTTGATGGTTAAGGGTCACCACAACATAAGGGTTACAGCATTATGAAGGTTGAGAATCACTTGTTTAGGGCAATAACTCAGCAGTACCATGTTTGCTTAGCATTAGTAAGGCCCTAGGTTCTACCCTTAATACCAACTCCCACCCTGCAGTCTCCCTGGTAGTTGACAGCCTATTCCCTGAGTAGGGATGGATGGGCACTGGCTGCTAGGAAGTGTGCAGGGCATTCATGAAGACAAAGCCAAGGTCCAATGGGTGAGGCACAGCTAGTGGAGCTCAGCAAGTACTCCAGCAGTTATACATACCGTGAAACCAAGACCATAACATTGTTTTCCTGATCCACGCTATACCGCCGAACATAAACATAGTCCCGAGAGTACATTGGATACTGAAAAGCGAAGTGAGGCAAGATTAGTGTTCTGCATCTCAGACTTGACAGGAATAAAACTGAAGTAAAAATACTCACAGGAAAATGGGTTACCCAATGAAGAACCTCAGAACCACTGACGGCATCTCTCTCAATCACCTCTAACTTGATCACAAGGGCATCCCATTTTTTCCTGTACTCTGTATCCAGCTGCAAAAGAAAAGATCCAAAACAGAGATGCAGAAGTTTCTCTGGGAGGTTGGATCTCTGACTTAGAGACATTATGGAGAAATAGTAATTTGACTAACAGTACCAACATGTAAGAGGCATGCATGGCTGTTTATTAGATGATTCTCATATACAGTAAGATTCTCACTTGCATCGAGGGGGATTCTGTGAATGTGTGTATGAGTGTAAATGTTCATGTGTGCACCAGTGCATGTGTAGATCAGAAGTCACTGCTGCATGTTTTCTATCTCTCCACTTTATTGAGACAGGTTCTCTCGATGAACCTGAGGCATACTGGTTTGACTGGACTGGCTGGCCAGCAACCTCTGGGGATTCATCTAGCCCACCTAACCAGTGCTAGGATTACTTACAGACATATGCTGCCACACTCAGCTTCTACATGGATGATACAGGGATCTGAACTCAAGCTTAAACAGCAAGCACCTTACCCACTGAATGATTCTTCCAGTCCCCTGAGGGAATCTTTTTTTCTAACTTTTATGTGTATGGTGTTTTGCCTGCATGCTTGCCTGATACCCATGGAGGCCAGACGATGTTAGACTCCCTAAGACTGGAATTATAGACAGTTGTGAGCCACCATGTGGGTGCTGGGAACCTGGGTTCCCCAGAAGAGCAAACAGTGCTCTCAACCACACAGCCACTTCTCCAGCCCACTTCAAAGGAGTCTTAAAAATGCAACAAGACACTGATCAAGACACTGATGGCACACACGCCATCAGCAATTCAAGAAGCAGAGAAAAGGATCAAAAGTTCAAGGCAATACTGGACTTATATAGGGAGACCTGTCTCAAAAACAAAAACAAAAAAACAAAAAACAAAAAACTGAAGATGCAGCTCAGGTACTTGTCTAGTAAGTTTTATCTATGTTCAGTTCTCATTATCATGTGTGTACATATATGCACATACACAAAAACTATGCAATAGAAATGTCTATGGAGATACTTGAGAGAGAGCCCAGTGGTTAAGTGCAATGGCTGCTCTTCTAGAGGACCCAGGTTCAATTCCCAACACCCACATGGCAGTTTACAACTGCCTGTAACTCCAGTTCCAGGGGGATCTGACACCCTCACACAATGTACATAAAATAAAATTGATTATTAAAAAATGTTTAAGGAAGGACTGGGAGGAGAGGAGAGATAGGAAACTGCAAATGGGATGTAAAGTAAATTAATTAATTAGTTAAAATGTCTGTAGAATGGGGGTAGTGAAATGTCTCTGTGGGTAAAAATGTTTGCCACTTATTGTAGTTAGCTTTTTTTGACAAAGCCTGGAGTCACCTGAGAAAGGGATGTCCAGATAAGACTGGAGTGTGAGCCTATCTAAGGAGGACTGTCGTGATTGTTAACTGATATAAGTGGATCCAGCCCACTATGGACAGTACCATTCCATGGAAATGTGTGTTGGGGTAACTTTTTACCCTGGAAAAGTGTGCTGGGAGTATCCTTTTTTACACTCTATGAAGGTAAACCTCTGCATTTGCAATGGTTAATTCTGTACCAGGAGAGCTAAATGCTGGCAGGAAACTGGCATTGTCATTTCTATGGCACATCGCCAGCCTCCTACTCGGATACTTGAAGGTCAGACAGACCTCTCTGCCTAGAGGCAATCTAAACTTGTATCAGAGGTTTGTTGCACTGATTATTGGTTGTAATAAAGAGCTGATGGCCGATGGCTGGGCAGGAAGTAGGGGTGGAACTTGGGGTAGGGGTTGGGGGTAGAGACAAAGACAGAGAGAGGTGATGCACACCGGGAAAAGCAAGCAGACGTGGGAGATTTGAAAGTGTACATGGAGAGAACAGACATGAACCACAGCAGAGAGAAAGGTATAGAGCTAGCCATGTAGCAGGTCAGTGGCTAGATAGTCAGGTTAAGTCAGATAAACTAGCTGAAAACTGCCCTAGCAAAAAGCCTAAGCTTTAAACTGTAATAAAATTCTCAGGTTATTATTTATACCACTGGTGGGTTAAAGAAAGTCTCATTATAAAGGTGGTCCTGGACTGTATAAAAAAGCAGGCTATGTCCATGGCACACAGCTCCCTGCAGACAGGACAGACTGGGTTTGCCTGTAATTTTATACCAATTAGTCTGGGTTTCAGATACTTTCCAAAAGTTGATTTTTCTTTCCTGTTAGCAGCCTGTTCCATCCTCAGGAGTGAAAGATAATATGCTATGTCCTGAATGTGTTCAAAGTAGCAAGAAGATCATGAGAAAATTTATAAGAGGGAGAAACTGTGTAGAAAATTATACTACACTCCCAAAAATGCCACCTTAGACAATGTCAAGGTTTTATTCTGCTCTGAAGGGAATAGAAGAGAAACATTCTGTGTTTCCTATAATGGCTTAAAAAACAACAACAACAAAAAAAACTGGACATCAATCTTTAGAAGTTCCTCCTCCTTTCTACCAGGACAGTTGAGAGTCTACATACAAATCAGCAACCATCTGCTAACACTCTGCTGAATCTTAACATCTTTGGCATCTCTCGATGGCCTTGTATTAAACTTTTTAAATGCTTGGCTATCTAAATGATTTTGTTTTAATGGGTCTATTTTCCTTTTTTTTCATAGATTTTTTTTTTTGTGGAGAGCAGTTGAGCAGTTTCAAATTAGGAAAGCAAAAAGTTCCTCTCTATTTCTCTTTCTCTCTCTCTCTCTCTCTCTCTCTCTCTCTCTCTCTCTCTCTCTCTCTCTCTCTCTCTCTCTCTGTAAGGCTTTACCATGTAGTAACTCCAGCTGGCCTGAAATTTACTAGGTAGACAAGGCTAGCTATAACTTGTGGTGGCCCTCCTAAGTATTGGGATTACAAGTCTGTACCACTGCCTACCCAGTATTGATAGATCATTGACTATAGTATAGAGTTCATAGTGTGTGCTAGACATTGTGTGGGTTTTGACAAGTGTCTAGAATGATCTACATTTGAATCATACATTACGTTACCTTTCAGATTGGCTTTTATCTAGCAATATACATGTAAAAAAAAAAGAAAAAAAAAGAAAGAAAGAAAACATGAGCCTGGAAAAGTGCAAATAAACAGTATTCTTCCATAGTTCCTGTTTCAAGTTCCTGTCCCAACTTCTCTCAGTTACTGACTGTAACCTATAAACTGAAATAAACTCTTTCTTCCTAAATTGCTTTTGGTCAGAGTCTCGGCAACAAAATGAAACTACAACAGTGCCTGACTATATATAAGCCTAACAACCTGAATTCAATACATAGAACCCACAGAAAGGTGGACAAGAAGCAACTCTACAGAGCTGTCCCCTGGTCTCCACGCATGAACCTGCACACCCTCGGTAACAATCAGTAACAATAATAAAACTTAAAAAGAAGAAAAAATAATGCCTGGAGAAAATACAATAGATAACATGTAAAGATATGATAATTCTAAATCATTTTAAACAGAAAAAAATCTCAAAGTATGAGCAGACATCTGATGTAGAAATTCAAGAAGCATTTCTCATTTTCTTTCATATCAAGGAACTAAGGAACTTCAAATACAGACATCGTATGCATCAAAACCAAAATGATTAAACTTACAAAATGTAGTGCCTAGGTCAAAGTGCCTTGTGTATCTTAGCTGCCGTTGTTGCAGCTCTGTAGATTCAACCCAGGACACCCCACACATAGTATGCAATGTTCCATTTCTCCAGTGTTGTTTTTACTTAAGACAGTCTCATTAAGCTGACCAGGCTGGTCTTGAACACATTTTGTACCAGGAAGGTTTCAGCCTCCCAAATAGCTGGGATTACAGGCCTGTTTGGGATCGGTTCTAATGCTTTGATTTAATCTGGAATCTGCATGTCCAAATACTGAAGGTCCTTGTCCTCAATTGGTTTTTGATCGATCAATAAAGATGCCAGCAGCCAATGGCTGGGCAAAGGGAGACGGGGCGAGACCTTTAGATTTGCACTAGCTAGGAACTGGGAAAAAGGAGATAGAGAATTGGCATGACTCGGGAGAGAAGGATGGGATGTAGGAGCCGCAGGAGAGAGAGCTAACCAGCCATTTGAGAATTCAGGTGGCCATTGGCCACTTCCATAATAGACCTGGGGTAGCAGGGAAAGGTTTAGGAGTACCTAGCCTTTGAGGTAACCAAGGTATTTTAAAATTAACTGGCATGAGAGAGAGAGAGAGAGAGAGAGAGAGAGAGAGAGAGAGAGAGAGAGAGAGAGAGAGAGATTCATTTGCAAATCCAGATAGCTCCTGGCTGGAAGCACACAATCCACTGGGGGACCAAAGAGGTGTAGCTAAACTCACCACTACATAGGCCTATTCCAACAGGCTTAGCTTTAGTGGGTATTATAATCAACAAACTAGTTATTGAAAGCTTGACAAAATTGACGGCAGGGAAAAGAAGAACACTTACATATTACTAGTGGAATTACACACTGGTGTTAGTAGATTATGAAAATCAGTATGGAGGTTTATCAGAAAAATTAAAAACAGAACTACTCTATGACCTAGCCATACTTCTGGGCATATAACCTATACACTCTATATCTTACTATAGATGATTACTGCGGCACCATTCACAAAAGGAAGGAAATTAAAACCAAATGAATGGATAGTAAACATGTGGTACTTGTATACAATGGAATTTTATTCAGCCAAAAAGAGAAATGAAATTATAAAACATTCAGGAAGATGGTAAATCTTGAAAGGTAGTGATGAGATGGGAGGACAATAGACCACTCTCGATAGGAGAGTTGAGCAGGGTTACTGAGGGTAGAAATACACAAGGGGAGGAGGGGCAGAAAGAAGAAGGGAAGGGGTGAGGGGGAAGGCCAGCAAAAACAAATTATGTCTGAAAATGCCATAATGCCTAATACTTTGTATACTTATTTTATATTTTGAAACAGGGTCTTTCTATATAGTTCTGGATGTCCTGGGGCTACCTATATAAACTGAGTACTGGGATTAAAGGTGCACGCCACCACATTTAGCTGTATACTAATTTTTAGAATTAAAAATCAAAATTTGAAAATGGAGTATCAGAAAAGACAGTTCTATGTGGCACTTTGGGAGATCTCACCTTCCCCTCTCACTTTTGTTTTACTTTTTTTTTTTTGTTTTAGTTTTCTTTTTGTTTTGTTTTGTTTTCGAGATAGGGTTTCTCTGTATAGTCCTGGCTGTCCTGGAACTCATTCTGTAGACCAGGCTGGCCTCGAACTCAGAAATCCACCTGCCTCTGCCTCCCAAGTGCTGGGATTAAAGGTGTGTGCCACCACCGCCCGGCAAATGTGTAGCCCAGGCTGGCCTCGAACTCGTGATCTTTTTGCCTCTGCCTCCTTCAGCAAATCCTACCGGAGTGCGCCACCACTACCGGCTTAATGTTTTACTTTTATTGTTTTGGAACAGAGTCTCTCTATATAGCTCTGCTGTCCTGGAACTAACTAGCTGTGTAGACCAGGCAGGTCTCAAATTCAAAGAGATTCATGTACCTGCCTCTGTTTCCTGAGTGCTAGGATTAAAGGTATGTGCCATCACATCCAATTCTTTTATTGCTTTAAATCATTTATTTGTTTTAACTTGTTATGTGTTTCTGACTAGCCTTGTATTTGTTATACAACCCAGGCTTGCCTCTAACTTGCAGCAAATCTCCTGCCTCACCTTCCAAGTACTGAGATTACAGGCATTCACGGAGCCAAAAAGTTCCATATTTGGAGAGAAAATGAACTCACCTGAACATTGAAGAACTGTCGGGGCGTCACATCTGTGTATGTTCCAAAAACTAGAACGACAAGAGGGGTGGGGGAGAGCTAGGAAACAGCAAAGCAAGGCAGAGACGACATGTATCAAGGAAGAATATGAAAAGTTTGTCATCTGGGAGAGGAAAACAAACAAAAATTTGGCAAATTTTCTTCAGTAGGGCCAGGATAGATGGTTTAGGAAGCAAAAGGAACAAAGCACCGTGTGTGGGCATCATGGACACATGTCAAAGGCAGCAGGGCGTGGCTCACCTCGGTACTGGTAAAGGTGGGTGCCGGTAATTGGGCGCCGCCACAGCTTGAAGTGTTTCTTGTCCATCACCATTTCCCATGGTTCTTCTTTGTCTTTCGACTTTTCATTCCCTTCTATTGGGCACTTTGGTTCAGGAGGGTGATTCTCAACTCCAGAACTCTGAAATATATTTGACATTTCCTCCAACCGTTTCATCTCATTAATGGACCTGGAAAGACAGAAATAAGTATGATGTCCATGAAACGAAGTATCCAAAGACCTGCAAGAAGACAAGTGTGGTTGGAAATAGCATGTTGCCTTGGTGAATAAAAACTGAATTGTTAAGCTTGAATACAAACTAGCCTAACACTTGTAATTAGAATAATTAACCAGTTACCATTTCTAAACCTATAAAATGCAGAAAATAATAGTACTTTCCTCGAGTTTGTTGTAAAAATCACTTATTCAAAAGTGTTCAAAACCTGGCACATAGCCTCAAATAACTTACAAAATTTTTAAAAAAATATTTATTTGGGTATTTTTATTTTTCATGCACATAGTATACATGAGTAGGATCCTTAATCCTGTTACTTAACTGCATTTCAAGTCCAGGAGTGAGAGAGGAGGTCAGAAACTAGAAGTCATGCTGTGGGCAGCAAAGTGAGAGATTCATGTATCAAGGAAGACTGAGAAGCTGAGCCATCTTCAAATATTAACCACCAAGGTTTGTACATGTGTCTCTTGACACTCCCATCCTTCTATAACACAGGATCTCACTATGTAGGACAGCTGACCTTGTACTACACCTCCACCTTCTTGCCTCAGCCACTTGAGTACTGGATTATAGACTACTCCACTAGGTAAGACTTTCTGCTCCCCTTTTAGGTAGACTGTTTACTTCCTGTATTATTTTTCTTCCCTGTTTTCAAATTGAAATATAATCTACAGAGCAAAGATTTACCCTTTGCAGTACATAAATTCAGTGCTTTTTAAGACTACTCAAAAAGTTGGGTATATACTTTCAGGCAGTTCTCTCACTTCTCATTCCTGCCAGTCATAAGTCTGTCTTTATTTCCAACATTTCAAATAAATGGAATAGTGGCTGGGGATGGTGGTGGGAGAGATAGAGGCAGGCAGATCTTTGTAAGGCCAGCCTGGTCTACATAGGGAGTTTGAGGACAGCTAGAGCTATATATTGAGACCATGTCTCAAAAAAGCAAAAACAAGCAAACAAAAATGGAGTTATACATCTGTCCCTTTCATCTGGGATTTTTCCAAGTTTCATCCATGTTGGATTTTATTCCTTTTCATAGCTGAAAAACATTCTATCATATAAATAAATATACATATATCACCTTTTGTTTAGGAGAAAACAGGCATCTGTGTTGTTCTCACTTTGGGGCTATCATGAATAATAAGAGTTTCTATGTAGATATGTCTTCACTTCCTTGAGTAGAGTCCTAAGAATGAATCTGCTAGCTCATGGTAACAACGGTAGCTTTATGCTTACCCCCTACCAAGGGTATAGAGATAGACGCTAAGGCTTTATACACACTAGGCAAGCACTCTTACCAGCTGAGTTACACTGCCATCCCCTACTTTACTTTTTTGAGGAACTCTCATACTACTTTTTGTTTGTTTGTTTTGTTTTGTTTTCTGAGACAGGGTTTCTCTGTGTAGCCCTCTCTGACTGTCCTGGAACTTGCTCTGTAGACCAGGCTGAACTCGGGAGATCTGCCTGTCTCCCTGCTGGGATTAAAATTATGTGCCACCACCACCCAGCTTTCTTGCTTTTATTTTAAGACAATGTCTCACTATGCAGCTTGCTGGCCTTGAATTCCTGGGTTCTAGTAATCCCTTTGCCTAAGTTTCCCAAGAGTTACAAGTGTCCCACTGCATCTGTCTCTTTAAATTGATCTTACAGGTGTGCATATGTCACCATGTGTGTAGAAGTAAGAGGACAACTTTTAGGAATCAGTTTTTTCCTTCTATCCCGTTCCTGGGGTAGAGTCCTGGGCTAGCTATCTCTCCTGAGCTTTTAGTCAATTCTTCTACTCTGCCTCCCAACTGCCATTAAAAATTTTGGGGCTACAGATATGGACACATCTAGCTTTTTAAAAATGTTGTGTCGGGGGATCAAGCCCATGCTGTTAGAAGCACCGAATCCCTGGCCCTATTTGCTTTTTTAAAATTCAATTTCATTTTTTGAGACAAGGTCTCGTTGTGTTCACTGACTCACCTGAAACTCTATGTAAACCAGGCTATTCCTGAACTCAGATTTTTCTGCTTCCTGAGTGTTGGGATTAAAGGTGTTTACCACCATGCTCAGTCTCAATGTTTTATAGGTTTCAGAGTTCTAATAAGTTTTGTGCTTTATTCTTTAAATTTATTAAGACTTCTATTCTTTTTGATGTTGTAAATGAAATTCTGTTCATTTTCAGGTTATTCATTATTTACTGATTTGTTTGATCTGCAATCTTTATTAGTGCTAACAGTTTTCAAAGTTTAATGATTTTCAGAAATTCTTAATTTAAACTGACAATACAGTATTTGCTGCAGTTTTACTTATTCCTGTCCAGTCTGGATACCTTTTATCTCTCTCTTCCCCAATTTCCCCGATATAAACTCTAAAACATTGTTCAAAGGAGGGAGTGAGAGCAGTGGCTTATTTTGTTGCTGACCTTAGAGGGAAGTTTCATTTTCTCAGCACGCTGTAAGCTATTTTTAGATACTCTTTATAAATCTGAGGAATTTCCCTTCAATTCCCAATCTGTTGAGTGTGATTTTTTTTAAAGGTAATATATGTGGTTGCTTTTGTTTATATTTTTATCTGTGCACCACTTGTGTGCCTGGCACCCTCAGAGGCTAGAAGGTGCACTAGATTGTCTGGAATGGGAGTTATAGATGGTTGTTAGCCATCATGTGGGTGCTGGGACTTGATCCCAGATCTTCTGGAAGATCAGCAGTGGTATTAACCACCAAGTCATCTCTCCAGTTCCCATGATTATTTTAAATTATGAAATGAAGTTAGAATTAGTCAAATGCAACTTCTCTAACTTTTTTCTTTTTTAAAAAAAATTTTTCCCCCAATACTTGAGAGAAACAGGCAGAACTCTGAGTTTAGGGCCACTACACAGTGGAGACCTTGTCTCTGTGTGTGTCTATCTATACAGTTTTCACAGAAGCCTAGATCTCCTAGAATAAGTTTCAGGGTTTGTGAGGTGCCCAAAGTGGATGCTGGAAACGGAATACTGGACCTCTCTGTAAAGAGAGGCACGTGCTCTTACCCACCGAACCATCGCTCCAGACCCTTAGTTTTCTTTACAATAGTATCATGCAGCTCAGCCTAGCCTCAATGTGCATCTGAGGTGATCTTAAATTTATCTTCCAGATAGGTGGTGGTGGTGATCTTTAATCCCAGCACTTGGAAGGTGGAGACAGAAGCAGCTGGACCTCTGAGTTCAATGCCAGCCTGGTCTCCAGTGAGTTCCAGGATAGTCAGGGCTATACAGAGAAACCCTGTCTTGAAAACAAAACAACAACAAACTTATAATATCTCTACTTACAGAATATTGGGATTACAGGACTGTGCCATGATACCTGGCTATATGGTGATGGCTTTTTGCATGTTCCCTCTAACAAGTGGGCTACATCTGAACTCCTGTATTTTATTCAACTAATGTAGCATATTAAATTAATTTTGTTCATGGCACAGAATCTTTTTTGTATGTTGCTTGATTTATTCTTTTGGTATGTCTGCCCAAAGGGCTATAAAATTCCTAAAATGTGATACTACATAGTATGGTTATATAGCAGGTATAGACATAGATTGGTATAATAACCAACAAACTGGAATTATGGACATATCTAAGGAGGTAAGAAAATTTCACAAAAAAAAGCACAGAGGAATTCCTATTGCTTTTATTGGGGTGGGGGGAGCATTGGTTGTTGATGGTGTTGCATGTTTTATTTTTAAGACAGGGTCTCATTAGGCTGGCCTCAAACTCTTGATCCTTCTTCTGCAGCCTTCCAAAAGCATCTATGCCTGTGTTTATTTCTTAAATACAATATTACATTGTAGAGATAATGCTTATATGCACTGTTGTGAAAGTATGCCTCTGTCCTTCCTTGCCTGCCTAAGGTACCTTCTGATTTGTTAAAATAAAAAGTCAATGGCCTATAGCAAAAGGTAAGATAGACAGTGGGACATCCAGCAGAGAAAGAGAAACTCTGGGAAAGAGTCAAGGGCCAGGGGTGGGAAGATTGGATATATGAAACTGAGGAGAGATAACCAGCCACATGGCAGAAATTAGATTAGCATAAACGGGATAACTGAGTTATGAGCTAGTTGGGAAGGAACCTAGCTTAAGGTCTAGGCGTTAATGCATAAATAAGCCTCTGTGACAGCATTCAGGAACTGGGGCAGACATAGAAAAGCCCAACAATTTATATTATATTTAATATCTCTTATTCTTTAAACCTTTTATATCTGAAACATGTTTAGATTTTTTTTTTAATGTGTTTCTATAAAATTGGTCAAAGGCCCTAAGCTAGGGAGGTCATAGGCCCTAGGGGAAATCAACTACTACTGTTTTGTTAAATGGTCAATATTTATGTTTATACCCACAGAGTAGTGCTCTCTCTGTCATGGTCAGAGAAGGTTTCTTTTCCCCCATAGGTGGCATTTAATGTAGAGACGCAAAGTGCTGAGAGAAGCAATTTGAGTGTTTAGCCTTAACCAAGACATCAAGACTATCACTAGTCTTTTCTCATCTGCCCCACCTATATGCAATGATTTTGATACTTCTCCACCCAGAACACAAGGGCTCTGCTACATTTCAAGAACCTAGTACCTGGATCAGTGAACCCATTCCTCTCAGATCAGTGATTCCTTTCTCTTTGGATCAATAAACCTTTCCCATTCTGGATACACACACACGCACACGCACACACCCCAATCTCAAAAGACTGGAAGGTCAGACCCCAGTCAAAGGAGAAAAGATACAGTTGCTAATTTGTGTTAAAAATACAAAAATCAAGCATAATTCCTGTCCCAGCTGCCTACTCTAATGCTTTGATGAGCAGTGCACCTTCTAGAAGAGTAACTTTTGCTGTGCTGAGACACTTCAGTTAGAGTGGTGGTCTCTTTCTTTGCCATCCTTGACTTATTTCTAACACAAGGCTCAGGGAAGTTAAGAAATACTGTTTTCAACAGGATGTGGCTACTGTACTCATGAACTCACAACAGCTATGGTAACTCGTGCAAGATCAAGTCAGGCAACATTCCAGCATGGATAATGTAGGAGCTCATGAAGCCCCGCCCCAAACTGAGGAGTTATTGACAGTTTATGCTTGCTGGAGGAAGAAGAGCCATTGTTTTCTGGAGTTGTCAGGATGTCACAACTATGCACATTAAAGCAACACTAACTGGACTCAGTGGATCATGAAGAAAAAGAAAACATAAAGGTACAAGTGGTATTCTCTGAGGTTCTAGACAGAATAGGACAGTAGAGTTAGGAATAGATAAATAGATATGACCAAGATATACTGTATACATGTATGAAATTGTCAAAGAAAATAAATAAAATAAAACGTGGTTTGTATTTTATAAATAATTTTAAATAGTAAGCAGAAAAGAAAACCTGCTGGTTGAGTAGGCTGCACATACATAAAAGGGTGCAATTTAAAAGTAAGTCCAGCCCTGGGTGTGGCCATGCACATACACGCCTGACCTGCCTTACAGCATTTAGGGAGCAGTGAGAAAGAAGGATGGAGAGTTTGAGGCCAGCTTGGGTTACATAGTGAGATCCTGTCTTCAAGGAAAAAAAAAAGAATACAGAGTCTGAGGATATAGCCTAATAATAGTGTTTGTGTAAGCCCTGGGTTTAACCCCCATTGTATAACAAAAGATCAAGGAAAACCAAAATTACTGACATACTAAAATAAGAGTAACTTCTACTAAGTTAACGACATAAATTTTATTTTATTCTCTACAGAGAAAAATCACAGCATGCTATAATAATGTATCTTTACATCTGCCTCCTTTGCTAAACCATGAATCTCTTTTAACTACAGTTCCAACTCCTAGTAATGTTTAATGAATAAACTGAATAGATAAAAACATAGAAGCAGACATCAGTAATTCAAATTATTATATTAAAACATTATATTAATATACTGGAAACCCAAAACACACCAGGAACAATGGCATATGCCGGTAATCTTAACATTAAGAAAACTGAGGCAGGAGAATTCTAATGATCCAGGTCATTTTAGACTAAAGTTCCAGGTCAACCAGGGATAGATAAAATACTGCTTTCTCAAAAGGGGGCTGTGTGTAAAAGCAAATTATTGGCATTCCAAGACTAAATGTTCGAGCAGTTTAGCAGTACCTCCTAGAGAGGTTTGTTGAAGTCCTGGCTCTGGTATACACTAATTGTGTGATCTGAGATTCATTTTACTCACCCCAACCCCCTTGGTTTTTTGAAACAGGGTTTCTCTGTGTAGCTCTGACTGTTCCGGAACTCAGAAATACTCCTGTTTCTGCCTCCCTAGTGCTGGAAATAAAGGTGTGTTGTCACCACCATCCAGCAAGACATCTTTTCTTGAAGGTTCCTATTACTTCTAGAATTCAAAGTTACTAGATTTTAAACTTTAGAGTTAGGCAAAATATTTACATTGGGAGATATTTGTTATTGTGACTGCCTGAAATCCCTCCTTATTTACTGAGAATCCAAATAGGTGGGTGCAAAGCTCATACTCTACCTCTCCTATTTAAGCACAGCTAATTTAGGTAAGTTTAGAGAACTCCTAGCTAGGAGGGCAAAGGCGGTTTACAGATTGCTCACCAGGAAGGGAGTCTAGAGTAGCTAATATAAGTGAAAATGCACACAAGACTGCTATATAAAGATTATCCCTTGACTGTTCTCTTGGCCAGCCTGTACACTAGCTTTCTTGTCAATGCGCTGAACAATCAGCTAACAAGGACTCATCCAGTTAATTCCTTTTGGTTTGAGTTAACAAAGATCATTTCAGTATTTATACCCAAGAACCTTGACCAGTACAAACGTTCTGATAAAAATAGTTTCATCAAGCTAGGCAGTGGTGTTTGCTTTTATTCTCAGCACTCGGGAGGCAGATCTCTGACTCAGAGGCCAGCCTGGTCTACATGTGTAACCAGAGTTACACAGAGAAACCCTGTCTCAAAAAACAAACAAAAGATTTATTATTTTTGAAAGTTTTAAATTGGAAACTGCAAAATAGAATTCAACGCTAGCCCTGTAATGGCCCAAGAAAAGAAATATGGGCAATATCTTATTAATGGTAGGCAATTAGATCTTGCAGAAGAGAACAAAAGCATAATCACAGCACCAATTGCCCAGAGAAGAATTCCAGGCATGACTTGGCAACAAGCAAGTGCCTTGTACAAGACTAATTAAAGCATTCTCCTTTTTTCCCCTTTTGAGACAGGGTCTCTCTACAGAACCTTGGCTGTCATGGAACTTGAAATGTAGGCCAGGCTGCCATCTACCTTACGAGATCTTCTACCTGCCTGTGCTTCCAGAATTTGGGGATTTAAAGGGCATATGCAAATGGCTTTAGTAAAGCATTCTTTTTCTTTCTCTTTCTTCTTTCTTTCATTCCCTCTTTCTTTCTGTGTAGCCCTGACTGTCCTGTAACTCACTCTGTAGACCAGGCTGGCCTTGTTACTCAAGAGATCTGCCTGAGTGCTGCCTCCCAAGTGCTGGGATTGAAGGCGTGTGCCATCACAGTTGGGCATTAATAATGCATTCTTAAATAACAAGCACCATTCCTGAATATGACAAGAAGCAGAAATCTGTTTCCCCTAGTTAGATGTCTTACTAACACCAGAGGCTCAGGCTGTGATGCAGCTCAGTTATTAATAAGAGAGCTTGTCCAGCATGTAAATACTCTGAGGGTACAAAACTGGAGAATACTATGTTCAAGGTTTACCCACATAGTAAGTTCAAAGCCAGTTACAGCACCCAGTACACATGTACTATTGAAAAAGCACAATATAAATGATGGAGGAGGACTTGGCCATTACTGTCCCTGAAGGATTTCAACTTCTAAATGCTAATAAGAATGACAAAACACACAAGAGTATAAATAACATCATAGACAGCATGTGGAGAATGGGAACACCTCTCTCCTCTAGTGTCTAATCTTGTTGAAACAGAGTGTCTAAATCTTCCCATCTAAGAAGACTTAATAAGACAGAAAAGGGCAAAAGAGATTATTCCTGAAATAGTAACAAAATCAGCTGATTAGATTAGTACAAGGATGAAGGAGAGACAGTCTCTGCCTTCCTTTCTCCAAAACAGTATTTGAGAGAGGCATGTACTGAAGAAACTGAAGACACACAATGAAAACAGGGTAAGCTTGCCAACATGGGACTCAGCCAGGGTGCTGCACTTACCACCAGAATGTGATCCAGGCTTCAAAATAATTCTGGTAAGGCCATCCCCAGCAAGTGATGCAAACAACAACTGCTTCACCTAACCAAATCTCCTCAAATTCCACAATACTGTCCAAACTAGGGAATTTTGGCTGGACATAGTGGAGCATGCATTTAATCCCAGGATTTAGAGGAGTCAGAGGCAGGTGAATCTCTCTGATTTCAAGAACACCCTGGTCTACATAGTGAATTCCAGGACAGCTAGAGCTACAGAGTGAGAATCTGTCTCAGAATAAAATTAAATTTAAAAACAATAACCAAACAAACAAACAAAAATAACTACTACTGATTTGAGCCATATCTTGAAATAAGACATAAACTAGTTCATGGCATCTTTGGAACAGCTAGTTAATGGTAAAATAACAAAAACAAATCCAACAAATCTCAAGTCCCTTTTATATTGTTTTGATAACCTAAGGCTTTGTCTGTAAGAGACACCAAAGTGACTGTGGCCATTAAGTTCCTTTAAGCTAGACAGATTTTTCATTAGTTAGCAAAAACACTGAAAAGTTTAATGTATTCAAAATGCTCACCACTACCACCCCCCTAAAAAAAAAAAGAAAAAGGGAAATGGCCAATTTTCCTTGTGAAAATTTACTAGAACTAATTTCTCATTAAATAGAATTACTCAAACTTTCAGAGCAGTAAACTTAACTTTTTTAAAAATGAGGTCAATGGAACAGTTCCCCCTATATTTTCATATTTCCTAACATCCTTCCTCTTTTTGTTTCTGTAACTTACACACACACACACACGCACAGAGACACACACAGACACACACATAAAGAGCTGTATTTTTCCATGGGATTTTTCCCAGTCTTATAGAACACCAGCTAGCACCAGTAATAATAGGTAATAAATAGTCAGCAAAATTATTTTGCTTAAGAAGCCAACTGGATAAAAATACTAGACAAGTATTGAGAGATTTGATTTCAGTACCATAGAGATGTTGAGGGGAAGGGGAGAGAACCACTTCACACTTGCCCCTAAGACTGAGGAGCTGCATTTGATCCCAGGTTTCCACATACTAGAAGAAACAACTACATATTGTTCTTTGACCTCCACACAAAGGTTGTAGTGTTCAAAAGTAACACTCTCCACATGAATAAATAAATAAATGTAATAAAAATATAAACTGAGAAAGATCTAATTTCACTTGGGCATGGTAGCTCATGCCTGTAATCTCAGCACTCAGGAGGAGTGTTCCTAGTTTGAGGTCAGTATAGGTTATATAGTGAGTTTCCAGCCAGCCTAAACTACAGAGTAAGAACCTGACACGTGTGTGTGTGTGTGTGTGCGCGTGTGTGTGTGTGTGTGTGTGTGTACGGACCTAAAAAAATTATTTCTATAGCTGATGCACCAATGATTCAAAGTTATTTTGTAAGGTTAAATAAGATTACTTAGATTGTACTTGATAAGATGTACATTCACAGCCGGGCCGTGGTGGTGCACGCCTTTAACCCCAGCGCTTGGGAGGTAGAGGCAGACAGATTTCTGAGTTCGAGGCCAGCCTGGCCTACAGAGTGAGTTCCAGGACAGCCAGGGCTACACAGAGAAACACTGTCTTGAAAAACAAAAACAAAAAACCCAACCAAACACACAAACAAACAAACAAAGACGTACATTCATATGCTCTTTTCTTTTGAGACATACAGTCTCTCTATGTAGTCCTGGCTTTCCTAGACCTTATGTAGACCAGGTTGGCTCAAACTCAGTGATCCTCCTGCCTCTGCCTCCTGAGTGTTTGGTTAAAGGCAAGTGACACCATACCCAGTCTGTAAAATGTTCTTAAGCATCAAAAGGCTAGAAAGCAAAACTATAATCTTCTCACTATATAGAATTCAAAGTATGTAAGAAAAGCCCACGCTGCAGCTCCAAACTGACCACACACACCTGCATCCTGGTTTTCTCTCCAAGAAACTAAAGCATACACCTGAAAGCCCAACACTGGGGAGGCCAAAGCAGGAGAACTACAAGTTCAAGGCTAACCTGGGCAAATAATGGACAGATCCTACCTCAAAAATCTGAGGGAAGAGAGAGCACAAAAGACTGAACAGAAGAGAACACTAAGAATTACCAAAACAGCTTTCATGCTTTAATGTTTGCATAAGCAGGTCTGCTTGTGATTATGACTTTAAACTATGTTTAAAAAGTCTTCTTTTGTCTGCCATCATACAACACTCAACACCCTTGATCTTGTTAAAAGCCATCTTTCTTGCTAGGAAGATAGTCCCAGTTCTTAAGAGAGACTAGTCTTCAAATCAGTATTGCACAATTTGTAACTTAGCATATGGGTATTATATAGCAAATAGGTCACAATATAAACATTATTCTTTTCTCAGTTTTTATTTGTTTGTTTTTCAATACAGTGTTTCTCTGTGTAGTCCTGAAACTCTCTTTGTATATCAGGTTGGCCTTGAACTCTAGCCCCTTCTACCTCCCAAAGTGCTGGGATTTGAGGTGTGAGCCACCATGCTCAGCTCTCCTCTCATTTTTAATGTAAGATCAAAAACAAAAAATGTAAAACAGGTTCTCTCCCTGCTGAAGAAATATCTAGAAGAAATTTGGTTCCTGAAATCACGGTTCAGAATGGGGGGTGTGAAGTGGAGAGGTAAGGAGCACAATTTGAGACTATCTGTTTAAAAGGAATATAGAAACGTTGTAATGTAAAAACATTTTCCCTCTAAGATTATCTAACATTTATCAAGTCTCAGAACTACAGGTTAACAAAAATAAATCAATGCCAACGGGCTTTTCCACAGACAAAGCCTAATGGCACAGTATTCGAAGAGTTCTAAGAGTTCTAATCTAACCTAACTCTTACAGGTTAGAATATCCAGGCCACTGCTTTGTGCAAACAGACAAAATCCCTCCCAGCTTCTTGAATGTGCCAAGACACAAGTCACAATGACAGTGAGCTGTCCGCGCAAAGCCTGAGTCCCATCTGGATCGCAGTCATTTTATAAATGGCATGCTACATCACACACACACACACACCACGGGCTTATTTTAAACCCTGTTAGGAATTTGCATTTTTCTGGGTACACTGATTGCCCGAAAAAATGGCCTGTATACCTCAGAGATCTAATTTGTTTTTGGAATATTTTCTTTAGTGCCATACTACCCATTCGAAGTCGTCTCTCTTGTGGTTATTTTTAACCTGGCAAATGGATTTAACCGGCATGAGGGCAATAACGTGGGATGCTAAAATGGGTTCAATCTATTGCATCGTCACTCAAAAGACCACTGGGCAAACAGGGCACTGACAACAAACAGGTCAGGCCACAAGGTGCCCACCAATCTCCCGCCCAGGCCCACTCCTCTCTACCGAACAGGATCGCCACTGCAGCCAAAAGGCTCACCTCTGCAACTCTTCCTCTTGGATCCTCTCTTCCTCCCAGACGAAAACACCGGAGAGCGCCGCCATCAAGGCAGAGGCATGGCCAGGGCGGCCGCGCAGCCGGCGCCAGAAGCGTCCGAGTAGGGCGCAGCGCGAGCTCTCGGAATACAGGCGGCCGTAGAGCTGCGCGATCTGCTGCGCTCGCCGCACGCGCAGGCCCGTCACGAAGCGGCACTGATTGGCCAGCGCGGCCAGCAGGCCCCCGCCCCGCGCGCCCGCCAGCCAGGCGGCCAGGGTGGCCGGCGGCCTCCTCGGGAACATGTCGGCCTCTGTGGATTCCCGCGCCTGCCGCTAGGCCCCAGAGTAGAAGGGCTGAGGGAGGTTGACCGGGCCGTCCGCGTAGTCTCCTTAACTGGTTGACTCCGAGCCCACCTCACGCTCCAGAAGCCAGGAGCCGCCCCTCATGCTTTCTCTGCAGAAGCTGCTGAGGCAGAGTGGATTCTGAGGAGAGCGCCTCTGCACGAGGCCTTCTCGGTCCTGGCGGCCCGCCGGTCTGTGTGTACAGCGGAAGCTCGCGGCCCCCGCGTCCGGTGCGCGGGAAGCAGAGCGGTGGACGTCCCGGGCCGCAGCAGGAGAGGTCCCGTGCGCCCGCGTCCGCCTCTCGCGCCGAGTGCGCGCAACCTAACCTGTTTGTTCTACCCGTACTCTGATTGGACGCATCCCAGAACCCTGGGCGCTCATTGGCTAAGCCAAAGTGCTTCTCCGCCCTTGCTCCGCTGCTTTTTAGCAAGCTAGGTGGCATGGCGCGAGGGCCTGTCAAGGGCGCCTGGAGAGTGACCCTCGGACCCCGGGCGTTGCAGCCATTTAGGGACGTCACACCCCGTCCGGAGGAGAGGCACGGTCAGGTGCGGTGTTCCGTTGTGCTGAGAGGTCCGGCCTGTTTCACTATTCTCTACACTTCAGGGAGGGGCGGGTTTGAGCTGGGTGGAGGGCGGTGCACGCCCTGCGTGAACCCGCACCTATCGCAGGCCAGGGGTCAGCTGTCGGGCGCTTCCTTGGCCCCCCCCACCCCCCCTTGCCCTGATTCCCCGAGCCCTCCTGGGTATCTGCATCAGGGACGCGGTTCTGGGTTCCGGCTCTGAGAAAGGACCGGTGGCCCATCCTTAGAGCCGAGGAACAACCTGCAGAGAACTCCACAAGGACGGGTGACCCGTTGCAAACTGAAAATGCGTTAGGCCTGAGCAGTCTCTGTTTGACTCGAAGGAAGCAACAGGGTAGGAGAGTAAACAGCTTTCCCAAAACCTATCTTGCCACCTGTAACCTAATGGTTGCTAAATGGAGTCTTAGGATAAATCACTATTCTAAACCAGGGCCTGGTGGCTCATGCCTGTAATCCCAGCGCTCCAGAGACTGAAGACAGGAGCATTGCTTCGAGGGCGAGGCCAGCCTGAGCAACAGTGTGTCTCAAAAATAAATGAATAGATAAAAATTCTCTGTCCAATCATAAGGTGAAAATAATAGCTGCCCCTCAAGCGAAGAATCAGCCTGCCGCCATTTTAGTCTTAAAAGTCATCTTATAGTAAAGACAAGCTAGGTTCATTCCTTTTTATGATTAAACCTGTTTCTCAAGGATTGGGCAATGCCCGGCCTGTAACCTTAAACTACAAATGGTTCTGTACTGTCTGTTCCTAGGATGGTAATCATTTCTTTGTTTCAAAAAGTTGTTTATAACCATCTTGCAACCCTACCTTTGTTTCTAAATGTTATACAACCGCACACGACTGCCTTGCTATGCCCACCTTGCAACCATGTCTTTGTTTCAGGGGCCGTTGTAGAACTAACTTGTTATGTAACCTGGCCCCACCAAATCTCTCATTTGGAAACTCCTTTCCCCGGAGCTATAAAAGCTTTGTCTTCCTCACATCCAAGGCAGACCTCTGGAACTCCACCTTAGAGGCAGGCAGCCCACATACATGAATTAATTTGACCATGATGATTTAGGTCAGTGGCCTTTCTCCTCCCATGTTTGCTATTAACACAAGAAACTTTATACTAAATTGTTTCTGTATCTTTTTTTATTAAAACTTAAAAATCTTAGCAGGGCATGGTGGCACACACCTTTAATATCAGCACTCGAGAGGCAAAGGCAGATTGGATCTCTGTGAGTATATGAGGCCAGTCTGGTCGTTTACTCAGAGGCCTGCTGCTCTATTTGGGTGACTCTTTTTCCCCTTCCTCCATTTCCTGTGTCCCAATTCTTTTCCATTAACCAGTTGTACAAGATCATGAGATTGGCCCTCAGCCAATGGGGAAAAGACACAGCCACCATCTGAGTTAGAAGAAAAACCAAGTGCACTTCCTAGGTTGCCTTGTTTAGACACTTCGAATGGCAGTCTTTTTCTTTTCGACCCTAAGTGTTTCTAACAAGGAGAACCTGCAGACAACTCCCAAAGCAGTTTCTTCAAACAAGGAAATTGGGGGTGGGGGAGGGGGACTTATGCATAATTATACTGGAGAGACTTGCCATTCTCTCCGTAGGTGGGCACATTCCTGCAGTGCCCATTCATGCCTTTTCACACAGAACAAGTTTTAAAATGTCAGAGAGGTCTGGTGTGGTGGCTTCTGCCTCAGGAGGACTGCTTCCAGTCCTAGGTTATCCTGGGCTATGGTGTGAGACCCTGTTGCAAAAGATGCAAGACAAAGCTGTTGGAGAGCACAGCCTAGAAGCAGAGAATTTCATGGGGCAATGAACAAAGTTTACTCTAAGTTGCCTAGGACCGAGCACCTTTCTAGTCTCCTCTGCTGCCAGTAGGAGGCAGCAGTTTCTCCCTGCCTGTCAACAAGAAAGTTCCTTGCACAGGATTTAGACTTTTATGTATACCCTCATCTTAGATACTTGTACTAAAATAATTTTTTCTCCAAAGATTCACAGTGGGGGACAATTTTTTTCTCCAAAGATTCAAAGGAAAGGATAATTTCTGGTGACTGAAATTTAGGCTTCTCTTGCCCTATCCAGGCTGAATTTATTGTAGAAATTGGTAATGTGTTTATTTTTCTTGAGAGAAAATTACAGAGAAATTTGTAAGCAATAGAAAATAGTACTGGTCTCTTGAGCAATGAGAGGATTGTACTTTGCTGCTAACTGCTTCCCGAGCCATTGAGATCTGTGCCAACCCCAGACCTATGTATGATTTGAGGTTGCTATTTGCCTTATAAAACAGAATAGAGGAATTGTCCTCTGAAAAGACAGAGTTGTCTTCACCTCTGAAAACCTCCCACGTCATCAGCTTTGGTGTTTTCCAGGAAAATAGGGTGTTATGAGGAGTCAGGGTTTTATAGTTGAGATCCAGGAGACCACAACAACCGAAACTAGCAAATCCTGAGAGTATTCACCTCGAAAACATAGCATCGAGGGCTTCACTGAGACTGGATAACTTATCCCCGTGGGGCCTGGAAAGATAGCCGAGTGGTTAAGAATGTTTCCTGGTCTTCCAGAGTTCATTTCACCATATTGGGCAGCTTACATCCTGTAACTCCAGCTCCAGGAGATCTGATGCCATCTTATGGTTTCTGGGGCATTCACACACATGTGGCATATTATCATACAAAATTAAATAAACAAAAAGTGAGGGGCTGGAGAGGGGCTCAGCAGATAAAAGCATTGGCTGCTCTTCCAGGTTCGGTTCCCAGCACCCACAAGGTAGCTCACACCTGTCACCCCTATCCAGGGGATCTGGCCCTCTGGCTTCCTTGGGGAGCAGGCATGCACATGTATGCCCGCAGGTAAAACACTCATACGTATGAAATAGTAGTGAGTCAAGAGGTTTGCTGGACAGTCAAAACTTTTGAGGTCCTTCTGTTTGGGGACCCACTCAGAACCATAACTTGTTGAAGTGTTCAGAAAATGAATCAAAGAGTCCAATGAAGTGTATGCTGCCTCCAAATCCAAACTTACTAGGCAATGTGCTTAGGAGTGGGCCACAGTAACCTGCTCTTCACCTTGAAAGGGATAGCTTAGGCCATCAAGATGACTTGGGAGAGTCCAGGTGTGGTGGTGCACAACAACTTTAGTCCCAACACTTGGAAGGCAGAGGCAGGTGAATCTATGTGAGTTTGAGGCCAGCCTGGTTGACAAAGCAAGTTCCAGGACAGCCAGGGTTACGAAGAGAAACCCTTGAAAAACAAAACAAACAAAACAGATGTCTTAAACACCTCCTACCAAGGCCAGTGACATTCAATGCCCAGGACCCAAATGGTGAAAGGAGAAAATTGACTCCTGAAAGTTGTCCTCTAACAGCACATGCCATGGTGTGAGTACCCTCCCCCCCCCCCCAATAATAAAAATGTAAAAGAAAGGGATAGATTACTACACTCAGGGATCAGTGGTTCTCAACCTGTGGGTTGAATGTCCCTTTCACAGGGCTAAGACCACAGGAAAACAGAGAAATTTATATTACAATTCATAACAGTAGCAAAATTACAGTTTTGAAGTAGCAACAAAAGTAATTTTATGGTTGGGGGTCACCACAACCTGAGAAACTGTATTAAAGGGTCACAGCATTCAGGAGGTTGAGAGCCGCTGCCCTGGACCATCAGGACCTAGAAGTCTTGTGGAGGAAGTTCCCCTTTCAGCACACATTCTTTATCAAGGTAGCTGGAATAGCTGCTAATTCCAACCAGCCTGTCACCAGTGTGCTAGATAGACCAGTGTGGGACAAAGAACAAAGTATCTTGGAGACAGGGCTGTGACAGGTACAGGAGTTGATAAGAGTTGATAAAGAACCTTTTTACTCCTGACAGTTGCAAGGAACAAACTGGGTTTTTTTTTTTTTCATTTTTATTTTATGTGTTTTGCCTACATTATTTCTGTGTGAGAGTATCAAGCCCCTAGAACTAGAGTTACAGACAGTTGTGAGCTGCCACATGGGTGCTGGGAATTGAACCCAAATCTTTTGGGACAGCAACCAGTGCTCTTAACCTCTGAGCCAGGAGGTAGAGGCAGGAGGATCATGAATAAATAGTTTTTGATGGTCTTGACTGAAAATTGCGGAGGGCAAAGACATTCACATCACTAACTACACACTGATTAGAGAACGCACTGACTTGCTCCAGCAACCAAACCACACCAGGAACAACTGCTGCAATTAGATTGTGACCTAATTAACTGACTGATAATCCACTCCATTTCTGAGATCTGGGCCAACTAGCAGAAGCAAAGGGGCACATGGAAGGAGCCATAAGCTCCAACTTAAACAGTGCTTGCCAGTCATGGTAGTGCCAGTTTCCTGACAGCATGGAGAAAGGACAGTGATTTGGTGGAGGATCTTCTTCCAACCTTTAGTTTACATCCCTTCTCTAAAGTACTGCAATTCAGGCCTAAACACAGCTAATGATGCAGCTCTACCTGTGTTTGAGGGTTGTGAGGCACAGATGAGATTATGTAAGCTAAAGTACATTGAGGGGAGCAGAGATGGCTCAGAAGTTAAACACTTGATGTTTGTAGTGACATTTCTGAGAATTCTGAGGTTTTGGTTTCCTTTAAAAAAATACAGAATTAGTATAAGGTTTTTTCATTGTAATCCCAGGTGTAGGGATATAGGGCTGCTTTAGATTGCCCACAGCAGCTGACCATGATTTGCCTCAAAATGCTCTACCAGAGCATGGTTTTGCCACCTGCAGATAATTTCTGCAATTGTGACATTTGGAATTCTGGGAACTTTCAGCAGGTACATAAATTGGAGGGCCTTGATAGATATAGTAGGTGGTTGTTGTCATTTAGGAAGGTTTATTGCTGTTTGTTGGTAGCTGTGGTCAAAGAAGAAATGAAAGAAATTAGATTCAGAGATCTAGTTCTCTCTCCTTTCCTCTCTATCTTTGTTTCTCTCCTATTTTGGGGGGTAAAACCTGGGGGGGATAAAGGGTGGGAAAAAGAAGAACCCACAAACTAGCAAAGACCAGCTACAGATGTTTTTTCAGAGGACCCAGGTTCAATTCCCAGCACCTATATCAGGCCACTCACAGACTCCAGTAATTCCAGCTCCAGGGAATATGTCTTCAGGCCTCTAAGGGCACCTGCACTCACATGGCATATACTTGCACCCACATACATATACTTTTAAGTACATTTTAAAGTACATTGTAAAGAGGATATAAGGAATAATGGCTACCTTTACTCACCTCCTTCTTTCCCTTTTTTTTTTTAAATATGTATTTATTTCATGTAGGAGTGTTCTGCTTCATATATATATCTGCAGGCCAGAAAAGGGCATCAGATCCCCTTATTGGTGGTTGTGAGCCACCATGTGGTTGCTGGGAATTGAACTCAGGACCTCTGAGAGAGCAGCCAGTGCTCTTAACTACTAAGCCATCTCACCGTTCCTTTCTCCCTCTTAAGTAGAAAAAAAAAAAAGAGGACTAGAGGGATGGCTCAGTGTTAACAGCACTTGCTGTTCTTTCAGAAGACCCGAGTTCAGTTTCAGCACCTAAACGATGCTCTCAGCTGCCCTCCAGCCTGGCATCTCTCACTAAGCTTAATCATTCTTCTAAACCTGAAGCTCCCTTTCCTTCAAGAAGCCTTCCCTTTTTGAGATTGCCTCACCCTATAGCCTAGATTGTATCGAACACCTATGTAGCCCAGGCTGCTTTCAAACTTATGGCAATCCTCCTGCCTCAGCCTCCTTTCTGAGTGCTGGGCTCACAGGGCTGAGTCACTACACTGGGTAGAGCTTTCCTTGACTTGCCAGGTTTCAGTCTCATCAGGTCTTTGCTTTCCTGGCTGCTGGTCTAGAAAGCCTTCAGGGCAAGAACCGTATGGATTAACACCTTTGTTTGTGGCACTGTAGTTCAAACCCAAGACTTTGTCTATGCAAAGGCAAGCATTCTACCAACTATATACCTAGCCTATGTGTTAGTATTTTAGTATCCTCCACAAAACACTTTGGGTTCAAATATTTGCTGATGTAATGTTAACAAAAATAAATAAATAAATAAATAAATAAATAAATAAATAAATAAATAAATGAGCCAAGCATGGGTAGGCTTAGGTGAGTGGATCTCGATGAGTTTGAAGTTAGTCTGGTCTACAAAGTGATTTCTAGCCAGAGTTTAATAGCAACATCCTGTCTAAAGAAAGAAAAAATGTTGAGAATGTAGCTCAGTTGGTGGAGTACTTGCTTAGCATGTACAAAGTCCTGGATTTGATCTCAGTACTACCCACATAACTAGCCTATAATCCCAGCACTCAGAAGTGGAGGTAGGTGGATCAGGAGTTTATGGTCATCCCTTCTATAGCCAGTAGGATACCTGCCTGGACTACATGAAATACTCTCAAAAATAATAATAAACAATGGAACAGAAAAATACATGGAACCCTTCCCAAAAGCCAGGTGATGGTGGTGGTGGCGCATGCCTTTAGTGCACAGCACTCAAGAGGTAAAGGCAGAGAGACTTCTGAATTCAAAACCTACTTGGTCTACATAGTTCCAGGATAGCCAGGGCTGTTACACATCAAAACCCTGTATCAAAAACCAAACAAACAAAAAGTATGACCTTCTGGCCTGGCCTAGTGAAATTAACTCTTAAGCCTGTCAACAAAATAGAAATACGTCTGTATGCATATGCAAATTTTCTTTGCCCTTATTTAAGACTGTAAGGAGACAAATTATGAAAAGAATAAGGGGCATCCATATTGTTCACACAAACACCCACCCCCTACCCTGAGGTTTTTACAAAAGAAAATCCCAACAAAAATAATGCAGTTAGAGATGCCATTTCCAAGAAGGCAGCAAAACAGACCAACACATGGGGTACATAGTCTACCTTACCACAGAGTGTTCTCTTAGGAAGCAGGTTGCCATTGTCTAGGGATAGTCGGGGCAAGATGGTTCAAATGAAGACACCTGCAGATCCTGCACATGTAAAGAGTGGACTGGAGACAGCCTCTTTGGAAGTTCTTGTATTATCTAACTCCTCAGACACATGGTTGGGCAGAGAAGGCCTCTACCTCCCCTTCAGCATCTTTGGAAAAGGCACCTCACCAGGCACTGGGTTTTCCCCCTAAGTATAACGGACAAGCCAGTCCACTATGAATCTCTCCTAAAGAAAGAGCCTTCTCTCCCAGTATTGAAGTCAAGCGTTTTCCCCACAGCTCATAAGGAACTAATATCCCCAAAGAGTTTGTCTCACTTCAGGCAGACTCATCCAGACGGGAGTCAACTTCTCTGTATGTCCTGCCTGAGCTAGTCACAATGGCACTCCCACAAGAAAGGCACAGGAAAACTGCAGGCTATTTGAAAACAAAGGCTATAAAGTTTATTAGTTCTTTTTTGTCTTCCCACAGAACCTTGTATTCCATACTGTCCTGGCCTTGGGCACAGGCACCTCTGAGTGAGAAACCAGCTAAAGATTTTGGGGTTATCTAGAGAGAATGGCCTTTCCTCCAGGTACAACAGCCTCTCTTTGCTGTCCTTACCCAAGACAGCTCTCTTTTGTGGCACACTTGAGCCTACAAGGCTGATCCCATCTTCCAGTGCATATGACAGGGATGGAGTTCCTGGGCTCCCTACCCCAGCACCTACCTGGCTGTGATCATTCTCTCCTCCTCCTACCAGGCCTGAGGCTCCTCCACACAAGGTATATATGTCCCCCAATTCTCACACTCTTAGGCGCTTTACTTAACATCAACAGCCCCTCCACATCACCATAAAACTGGATCCCCTTTTCTTTTAGCGCCCTCCCATGGCGTCCCATATCAGATGGGCTGTCACCATCCCACTTCACTTTCACTTTCATCCCACATCCTGACCACTATTGCCATTCCCTCAGAGAGAACAGCCCCTCCCTGAAATGCTCTCCCATACCAACCCAACTCCATCTGCTCCCCACCTGAAAGATGTTAATTATTATTCTAGTTAGTTCCAGCCTCCCATTTCTAGCATAGGACGTTCCCAAGGTATCTAGGAGACTACTCATTTCACTGTTTCTTTGTGGTTGAGTCTATCTCCTGAGCTAAGGAAAGACAATCCTAGGAGAGAGGGTTCTGTCAGACATCCTATTTCTTTCATGGGGCTCAGTGTTTTGTGCATAATCCAATGGACCCGTCATAGAAATGTGTGAATGGAAACGTAATGAAAAGATTATCAGTTTCCAGGAAAGACATGCATCCTGCTAGGAATGGAACACTTCCCAAAGATAGCCCTAAATGTTTTCACACACTTGGGGTCCAGTGCATGAGTTGAGAATGAATGAACTAAGAGTATGGGTAGCCATCAAAGTTTCACCCATCAACTGCCTGGAAGAGTCTTGCTCCCAGAATCATTTTTATTTTCAGGCTTCTCCCAGTAAGTACCAGTAGAGGTCTGAAACAGCTCTTCTGCAGCTAATCAGGCCATGCAGAGAGAGGCAGCTCAAGGTCTGTAGTTGAGATTTGGGGCACAGCCACCTACTGTTTCTAGCTGTAGCCTTTGAGAACTTCCACTGTAAAAAGGTGTCAGGAATGGGAGGTCCCAAGGATCAAAATGTCGTGCATGGTGCAGGTGCATGCCAACTCTCTCCTAACTCTGCTCCATAGTACAAGCTCCATCAGGGAGTGCTTTCTCTGGGAGAAAAAAAACCAAACATCTGGAAAATTGTGACAAAAATGACAGGCAGGCACTGGCATTTGCGTTCTAATTTGTAGTTCCTGGTTTTTGTTTTGCCTTTTAATTTTTTCCCTAGAAAAGAAAAACACAACCAGGGACATTTATATGACAACTATCAGTGTCAGAATGGCAGGGAAAAGAAGAAAGGTCCCAGGAATGGGAAGCTAGTAAAAAGTGGGTTCCAAATCACAAGGAACAGTCCACAGGGTCGAGTCCTCATTCACTTTGGCATGCATGGTTGGTGCTTGGTCTTCTGGCCTGCTCTCTCAGGTGTCATGTTAGAGAGAGCTGGCTACACTCTTCAGAAACCTGTCAATGATGAGCTCAGAACCTCACAGAAAGGTAGTCTTAATTTAGCTCCTTGACTTTGTGCTCGGGCATCACCTGGCAGCCTTTCTTGCGTCAGAGACGAGTCTGGAACAATGGGAGAGTCATACTGGGGCACACTTTGGCATTACAGCAGGGAAGTCCAAGCAGATGCTTTCTTATGGGCACACTTGGTCTTCATCTGCATAGGCATTTGTCCATTCTTTCTGGCCAAGGCATTTGTCCACTCCTTCTGGCCAAAGAATGAGGAGTAGAGAGTCTTCTTGTAGACACAGTTCTACTGTATTCATTCTCCATTCTTGTTCAAAATGTCTGTTGTCTTACGGGTGGGAGGAGATTGGAATTCATCTTCCCTTCAGCTAGCACTAGACTTACTCCAGAGAAGCTCATAACTGAACAAGAACAGCTTGCCTACCTGGATCCATGCTGCAGGCCTTTCAGGTCTCACCTACCTTATGCCCCAGATCTCCAGGGGGAAAAAAACCCAACCCCTCCCCCACCCCCCAGAAAAAAAACTGGACCCAAGGGCAAACAGAATAGCTAGAGTAACAGTCCAGTAGCACACCACAAGACCAGCATACATTCCAGAATGGAAGGGGGCATGCAGCAAGCTGTAGCCCCAAGTCACAGTCTAGGGCCACATTGACTCTGAAGGCTACAGCCAGGCCTGCACATCTGACAGGGTCCTGACACCAATCTGGTGGGCCTCTGGGTGGAGTACCTATGTGGAGAGTGGAGGGTCCTGCCCTGCTTAGCCCCGTCCCTGAACTGAGGCCAGGTTACATCTCAATGCCACAGTTCTGAGGAGCACCATGCTGGCCAGCCAGCCAGGCCATAGTTCTCAGCCCCGTGGGGGCCATGTGGCCCTAGTTCCACAGAAGGGCCCCAGGGAGCCACAGCTGCCTGGAAGAAGGGGCCAGGACAGAAAACCTGCATTCTGTTGGAGACTGGGAGGCATGACTATAGGCTCAGAGGGTGCTATGGTCCAAAATATTGCAGAGCCATTAGGGATGGGCTACATTTCTGAACAACAACAGCCTTATCCCTGTTTTAGAAAGACGGTATGGCTGCTATTGCTTGGTTTTGTTTTTTCCTTTCAAAACCACTCACATTAAAAGGTGAAGGGGCTAGGGGACTCAGTCCCCTTCACTGGGGTCCTTGATAGGATCAGTCTCTTGTCTGGTTCTGCTTCCTTGCCTGGTTCTAACCACAGGAAGCCAGGGCAGGGCAGGAGAACTATTAGTTGTATTGCTCCCCGGCAGCGATTCCTTCTCTCCAGAAAACCAGAACACATATGAGGAGTGCCTGGAGACTAAAGTGCAGAGAATCCACAACGTGGATGGCTGGGCCTGGGGCACTCTAGAAGGAATGAGGGTCAGCCCAGAGATACACAAGTGGCACAAATGCTGGGCCTGGCAAAGTGAACTTGCATGGCACAGTCCCTTCCCCTTGTGCTCTGCTGGTACCTCTCTCAGGGACTGACCACTACCAGCAGCAACCCAAGGAAAGTCCCAGTCCCAAAGACATGGCCCACGGAGAAGAAACTTATCTGACCATCCCTGGTTGGAAGGAGCTAGTGAATAGGAAAAGAGCAGAGGATGCTGGGAGGGAAAAGAGTACATTATATGAAATCAGAGTCCTGGCTCTGAAGAACAGGGACACATGGACAAACCTAAAGGCAGAGTGTCTCCTGGGGAAGGTTTGGTGAAGATGGTCAGGGTCCTACTGGTGAGACCTGCTGGGGGAAGTGGCTCCTCTGGGTGTAAGAGGAGCTGTGGCACTGGGGGAAGGGCTGCTGAGGAAGAGAGCCCCGGCTAGCATTAGGGTGTATAGGCAGGGGGTGGCTGGAATTGGTTGATGACCTCATACTCTGCTGGGTAGGGGTCATTCTCCTCCATCTCAGATAGTAGCTCCAGTGCTTGTTCTTCTTCCTCTGTTGGATAGTGGCGCAGGAGGTTGGCTGCAGTAGCCAGGATTGAGGCTCCACCAGCTCCTGCCACCAGGTAGAAGCTAACGGCAAAGGTGACATAAACTTGCGAGCCGTGAAACTTCTTATGCTGTTGCTGCTGGGCCAGGATGAGCTCAGAAGCCCAGTAGGAAAAGCCAATGACAGTAGCACACTGTAGGACTAGGAGACAGAGGGACAGCACAGAAGAGGGTCAGCAGATACGATGCTTAAGGAGCTAATCACAGCTTCTCACTCAGGTCTCAAAGGACTTGCCCAGCCAAGGCCCTAAGAACTTTAGTGGCTATATGACTCTTGCCTTGAGGCTGTGGACAGTTATCTGACCCATCCAGAGTAGACAGGGTCTATCTTAAGAATTACTGTTCAATAGTAGACAGCTTGCTTAACATACACAAGGCCCTAGGTTCAATCCCCAGCACCACCTCATGACCCCAAAAAAGGAAAAGAAAAGAAAGACTACAACTAGATAATAAGGCTCCCAGATGGTTCTGGGCCTGAGAAGGAACAGACAAGATTGTGAAGATTAAGAAATTGAGCTAGGACTGAAGTCAGTCACTAACAAAGGACAAATCAACACATCAGTCCAGGCCTGGGTGAGGAAAGTGGCTGGACATAGCACAGGAAGCAGGCCTGGCAAGAGGGTGGGGAGAAACTGACTACGTACACCAGGCATACTCTGCTGGCATACTCCAGGCAAGACAGCCCGACTCTGTCCATGATTACACGAAGCCCTGAATGTCTATGAACTTAAATGATCATTTTTAGAGAGTCATGAGATTCCTGTGGAAGTCTAACATTCCCTCTAATACTGGGCAAATTACTCACAAAGGACAGATGCCAACACTAAGGCACCCTAGGCCCTGAAAAGCTAAAGCTTATCACACAAGCTTTTCACAGAGAAACAGTCCCATGCACCACCATGCTTCAGGGCAGGGCCTCTCCCATGTGCGTAGACCCTGGGCTTACCAGTGAGGATATGAGCGAAGGCATAGCGACGAGTAATCTTCAGAGCTGGATGCTTGGGCCCAAAGACATCCAAAAGGAATGCAGAGAGACTACACAGGATGCCCAGGAAGCAGAAGGCAGCAATGACCCTCAGGAGCAGCACTGTCTGGGGGTTCATGCAGAAATCTGTGGACAGAGAATGGTGCAAACAGTGTACCCTAAAGGATCTTGGTTCCCCTTTCCCAGGGTCTCTGGGAGACAGAAGTCCTGGAGTGCACAGTATGTTTTCCTGCCACCCTGCTGCAAACTGGAGTTTATCTGTACACCTCAAGTTCATTTCCAGCGAGACTAGTCTAGGCCGACTGTGTTTCACTGCACTTGTCATGTTCTTCAGTTTTAATTTCTTTGTGAGACAGGATCTCATGTGTCTCAGGCTGACCTCAAACTTGCTGAGCAGGGATGGAAGCTGACCTTAAACTTGTGACCTTCCTTTCTCCACCTCTGGGGGGCTAGAATTACAGTCATGAAGCACCACATGTAATTTTATGGCACCAACCAAAGGACTTCTTGTATGCTAGGCATTCTACAGACTGACAGTGCCCACTCCCACAGCCCTTTTGCTTTTGGTATAGTCTCATTGTGTAGCCCAGGCTGGCTCCAAACTCTTTGCCTCAGCCTCCTGAGTACTAGAAGTACAGGTGTGTGCCACCAAACCTAGCTTCAAACCATGTTTCAAGATCCTGACAATGAATTAAGCTGGCACATTAAGCTATTTTGCTAAAGGATGCTTCGGGCCAGACAGGAAAGACCATTGATTTCCGAGCTGAAATAGCCAGAGAGAGCAAGGCCAGAGGTCAGTAAATGCTCATCCTCCACTTACTCACTCATTCCTTCCTTTTTCATTCCAAAATAGACATTGAACTTGGAGACACTGAGGTAGTGAAGTAAGTTAAGTCAAACACAGAAGGCCAAAGATTATATGACTATGCTCATGAGATGCCAAGAAGTCAGAGTCATTGACAGAAAGAGAGAGAGAAATGATGGCTGCCAGAAGCTGGAGAAAGGGAGGCAGTGTGTTAGTGAATTTTGAGTTTTCAGCTTGGGATCATAAAAAGGTTCTGGAAATAGACAGTGGTAGAGACTAACAAGGATGTGAATCCATGCTGCCGAGCTGGCCAGTGGCTCACCCTTGTAATCACAGCAGTTGGAAGGTGTTGCCAGGAGGTTCAGGAGTTCAAAGCTAGTTTCTTTTACTCAGAAATCTGAGGCCAGCCTGAGCTTCACAAGATCCTGACTCAATCCCCATTCCCAGAAGACCCCCCACACACACAAAAAAAGGGAGAGAAGACTTGGTTAGTACTAGACAGCTGAAATACAAGCCAGCAAAGGAAAAGCTAGGAAGTCATACCACAAGGCCCTGGAAGATTCAGAAATGGCAGCATGTATATGCTACCAAAATAGGGGAGTAAACCAAGGAAAAATGCTAAAACAGGAAAAAAACAACATCCAGGAGTCCCCAGGGTGACAAACATGCACCAAACAGAACTACTTTATTTCCTTACAGTATTTAAATACCTTTCCAAAATTTTTCAATTAAATAATACAGTCGGTCTCCTTTGAAAGGTAGGCAAACTGTGATGGCCCTAGGAGAGAATAAAGGCTGATAGAAAAAGGAGCCAAAGGCAGGGTGTGTTTTATTGCCAAGTGTTTTCCTTTGAGCTCATCAAACTTGCAGGCTACAGACTGCTTTGTTGAGCTTTAATATCACATGCAGAATCTGAAGGAAACAATTTTCAGTTTCTAGTACATCCTCACCAAGGTGCTGCTACCATTGTGTACCAGGCTCCTAGAGGTCTGGAAGCCTAGAAATTCCCCATACAAGTCTCCAGTAGTCCAAGTCTCCAGTCCCAAGAAACACCAGTACCAAACACAAGAATGTAGACAGATGGAACAAAGACCAAGGAGCTAAGTGGTAGACTCACTGCCAACAAAAAAGATTCAATCCAGCAGATGCAGGCCATCATGGATCTTGGGCAGTGGGAGATGCCAAGCATTTTGTGACTGATATGTATATACAGCCTCACACTCAGAATTCTCCAGGTTGATGCTGGCTGGGCCCAGACAAGACTCAAATGGCTCCATCTGGCTGCCTTCAGAACTATGGTACCAACCATCCAGCGTGGGTAATTACCTACTCATGGAGCTTGCCTGTCCATTAGTTCTGCCAGAAGCCCTTGGAATAATGAAGGGACCTAGGAAGAAAGGCTTGAAGAACAAAGGGATGATTCCTGGTTCTAATTTGAACATTATTGGAAACTAAACCAGTTCTTTTGGGGGTCTGCATGGCATGTGGGAATGCTGTGGCAAACATAAGTGTTCTAGTGCCACCAAGAATCCCTGCCAGAGGCAGGGTGTAAGGGCTGACGTCACAGGCCACTTTGCAGCAGTTCACTTGCATTACTCAGTGTAGCCAGGCACTGTGTAAACAAGGGGACACAAGACGTTTCAAATACACTGGTTTTTGATGATGGCTGAACACAGGATGTTCTTTTTATTATCCTTGAAAATATACACCTGATAGTCACACCTATGTGCTTTTCAATTTTAAAACACTTTTATTGTAATAAACAAGAAAGACATCCCTTCACCTGCCCATCCCAAATGCAAACATGGCTGAAGGTACAGGAGCCTGTGTACACAGATGGTCAACCACTACCTTTGCTAAGCCTGACTGCCACCCTGGAAATCATCATGTGACTCCTCAAAATAAGGAGTCAGAGGCTTCAGAAGATTAAGTGACTTCCTTCAGGTCACACAGTGACCCCCAGACACTGCATCATACAGTTCAGATGAGGAGTCAGAGGCTCCAGAAGGTTAGATGACTTCCTCCAGATGACACAATGACCCCCCCAGACACTGCACTGTGCTGCTTGGAAACCGCTAAGCACTCACTGGCAGCTTTTGTTATTTCCTTGATGGAAATAATCAATCAAACTCTAAGGAGGTATATTGAAAAGAAGGGTCAGATGGACCAGTATGAATGCTATCCAAGACAGCAGCTGCTGAGCTCATGAAAAAGTAGTGTAAGGACTCAAACCCACTCCAGCAGCAACAGGAGCAGCAACAACAACAAAAAGGCATAAAGGTGTGGATCACTGAGTGATGAGCAATCCTCCTCACACAGGGACTTAAGACAAACTGGCTTCATATGGTGTTTAAACCTCTGCAGCACCAAGGGCATCTGAGTACATCTGGCCAGAGACACAAAGCTCCCAAAGGCTAGGTAGGTAGGTACATGTGACTTACTGTGTGTGGGAGAGAGAAAGGGCATGTGCGGTGGGGCTAGTCTAGCCTCATCTCCTAGGGTGAGAAATCTTAAAGTCTCTCTGGCTTCCCTTCCTAAAACAACAGTACAGCAGAGAGAGCAAATAACACTCCTTTCCCTAAGAGGCCTTCTAGAGATAAAAGCCCCCAAAGGCCAGGTAGGTAGATATATTCAACTTACTGTGGAAGAGTTAAGGGCCATGTGGGGTTGGGGCTTTACTTTAAATTTGACCAGTGGTTTGGTACACTACATTTCACAGTATGCTGTGTCTTCCCTCCAGTTGTGTTCTGGCCTGTTTATTTTGGTAAACACTGCTTGACTACCCCTTCTCGTCATCACAGAAGAAGGCAGCTGCTATGTAATAAGATCCTAAGGAACTGACTTTGACCAAGGTCATTGGTGAGTCACAGGGTGGATTTGTTTTGAATGCTCTCTGTCTCTTCCGGCCTACCTGTCAGTGGTTGACCTCCTCCGGACCCATGTGTGCTGATGGCAGTAAAGCTAAAGTGGTTTTAGACCAGCTGCCTGCTGTTCTTCCTTTCCTCCTTCCAAAAAGGGTTTCCAGTGAACTAGAGGAATCCCCACTGCCCCATTCCCTCCAAGCACCTTCTCCCAGCTTGGCATCCCCTCACTACAACTCTTGGCTTTCAGCCAAACCTGACATGGACCACCAACAGCGTGCTCTAGTGTCTAGATTGGTCATCTTACAGATGTCAATGGTGTCAGCCAAGCCACCTGAGGGACAGCCCCCAAGGGCCTGGTGGTGGCAGCAGTATCTGTCACCACCCATCAGGTGCACGGGCCCTCCCTGGAAGATCCTTAGTTCTCCAGTGGCTGCTGTCAGCCTTGAATCACTTGATATCAAATCCCAAACTTCCTGATTCTCCAAAACTGCTTCCTGAAGCTGGTGGTGGGGCTGCCCTTTGCTGGCCACACTAGAGAGGCAGAGAGGGCTTTCAGAGTCTCTATCCCTGAAACCAAGAGTCTGGGTCTTTCTAAGCTTTCTCTGGACCTAAGCCCAGAGAAGCTGTGTGAGAGGATTCAGAACAGAATCTGTTGAGCTGGCATTTGCTAAAGCCTTCATGGATCTGATCACATGGCAAGGGTGAGTGGCTCTGCCTCAGGTTCACTAAGTTGAAATCTGAGCGATAGTATGGGGGCTAAAAAACACAGGTCTGGTTGGGCTTTTAATAAAAACTCAACTGGAGCAGCTTCAGTTTCCCAAATCTCCTTTGTGCTTTGAAAAGAGTCTTTTTCTTTGTGTGCCTTGTTATATGTGTGGGCATTTCCTCACCACTAATAAAAGCTTTTCTTTACTGTCAAAACAACAAAAACAAAAAAACAATGCACACCCCCCGAAACAAAAACCAATGAACAGGAAATGGTAAATTGAACATAGGTCTAACAGAAAGGAAAAGAAGCTCAGAGGGCACTAGGTGTAGTGGTAATAAGAACGTGGACTTCAGAGTCACCACTTGGATAGGCTGTGTCTCTGAGTAGATTACTTGAGCATTTGTGAGTAAGAAATTAAGGCAAATGTGAAGTGTGCTTAGCTCCATGCCTGGTACTGCTTGCATTGGAGCCTTCTAGCCCACCTCAATCTGTTACCTGCAGAGTCTTGGCAGGGAGAGTCTCTCTCTCTCTCTCTCTCTGCAAGTATCAATACGCATCACATTTGCCCAGCATAGCTCTACTCCTTCCTGGGACTGGACTATTCCAGGGTCCCGGTAGATCATCTAGTAGGCAAAAAAAAAAAAAAAAAAATCGCCAGTCACACAAGATACCACATGCCTGAAGGTCTACTAGACACCCCAAAACACAGAGGTAGAGAGCAGCAGACAGAAGCTCCAAGGGACCAGATTCCTTGCCTTCTGCAGTGGCTCACAAGGCCCCACTGTCCGTGTTCCTATTTATAGACAGGAGCCAAGTGATCCTGGCTTACATGGCCAAGGAGATGGGCAGAGAAGGCAGACTACACATAGACTAAGAGACCTAAACATGTAACAAATGCAGTGTAATGGTTAAGACAACATGTTGGAAAAGGACAAAATCTGGTATGAATAATTTCTTAGAAAGGGCAAATATATCTGTGAACAAATAAAACCTTGCACCAGAACTGATTTTATTATAACATGCCTCTGATGGCGATATACACCCAGGCAGGGTATCATGATACCTTTCTTTACAACAGATGAAAAACAAAAGATAAACATAATTAAGGAAGACAGCACCACTTTGTTCTGGCATCAACTGATGGAAGGCAGTATCAAGTGATACCACCATGCAGGGCAAGCCTGGAGAGCTCACTTCTCTTTTCTTCTTGGATCTCTGAAACAAGGATGAAAGATCAGACTGCCTCTCTTGCCACCACTTGAAGGCTATGACCCTCCCATCCCAGGGATGACCTGAAAGGACAAGGATCATAAACTCTTTACCAGTTTGTGTGCGACACTCAGCTCCTGAAACACAAATACCATGGCATCAATACAAAAGGCCTGAATGGAGGCTAGGGCAAAGAAATGGAAAGTCATCCAGAGTCAAACTGCACAGCTTTTGTGCCATCAGGTACATGCTAAAGAAGATCTCCATCCAGTGTATAATCTTGGTCTTAGACAGCCAAACTCAGAAAAGGGTAAAAAATATCTCAAGCCAGAAGCCTTCATCCTGTTTCCTATAAAAACCACCCTAAAGCTTGAGTGTGCAAATATGCAAAGAGAAGCAAACTGTACACGAACTCACCAAGAAAGACAACACCAAGCAACAGGATAGGGCTTCCCAGCCTAGACCTACAGCAGGGTTTTTATTTCAGTGCAGAGGGGAGCACTGACCTTTTCACCAAATCCTAGGGCCTGAGCCCTTCATGAGACACCTTGCATATATCTAACAGAGATGCACTAGAATTAAAGAGTGTCAGAGAAGAAAGGTGAGGACTTTTGAGACTAGTCCAAAGGACTTGAGGGCAACAAGATGTGACAATTTGGGTCCCACTGACCACTTTTAGGTTAAAAATCAGGAAGTACATTTCTGCTTTCACACTGTACAGCCTTTCTCCTCACTCCTAGAAACCGAGGAGAAGCTATGAGGCTCCTGAGTCAGGCCCTCCTCCAAGCTCTAGACTCCTATTCTCATCCAATAAACAGATCAGATGCTTTCTTCTGCCTGCTGGTCTGGGAAATCCGTTGATGAACAAAGCAACCGTCTCAATCAGGTATACCTAAAGGCATGGAAAACCAAATTCCAACTGTTGAGAGTGTTAAAAGAACTGACATCTGATGACCTGGGATGCCATAAGTCCCCTCTATTGTAATTCCAATGATCATAGAATACTAAAATGTCTTTTACAATTAGTCACATTAACTGTTCTGATTTCTCCATCAATCAAGCTACCCCAAACAACTTTTCTGCATCTCACATGTCTGTTAGAAAGGGGTGGCTAATTGTGATACCTGACAAACACCCATTTTCTTCTACCTACCTCTGGCAGAAACCTAAAATAGCAACAGTCTGGATTAGCATGACAGTGAGGAGTAGGTGCCTGGCTGAATAACATCAAAATTAATGAGGGGCTAGACCCCCAAACAGAGCCACCTGGTGGGCATGAACACCACGAAAGAATGGGGCTGTTTCCTTTGACTAATGACTGCTTCTGGTTATGTATACTTCAGGCAGCCCCATATCTGTTCTGCACCGCCCCTCAAGCCAGGAGAGCAGGAGCTCAGCGCTCTCACCTTTTAGCAGATCCGGGTTCACATAGCCCAGCACGTCTGAGACCCCCAGCTCCTGGCGGGAACAGGTGCCTCCATGGATGTGCAACCAAGCAGGCTCCGCGAGGGCAGTGCACAGCGCCGTGATGGACAGGGCGCCAGGCAGGGCAGAAGCCAAACTCCGTTCCGGCTGCTTGGGAAGAGCGCTGCTTCCCGGGCTTCTCCGCCGGCGCCCTCCCGGCAGCCCGGCGCCTCCAGGGGCATACATGCCCGGGGCTGCCCGCTGTAGCTCTGCGGTCGCTGGTGGTGGCCGCCGACCTCAGCGGGGCGCGCAGAGCCTGTCTGTACCCGGGTGGAGAGCAATGCAATGGGCGGCTGGCCCGCAGCTGTCAGGGCCCGCACTAGAGACTGCGGGGTGGGACCCAGGGCTGAGCACAGACTAAAGGACTGCGGGAATTCGGGGGGCGGGGACCGAGGGCTCTGGATGAGGGGTGCTGGATCAGGGCTCGGAGACAGCAGAGGACTACATAGGCTGTGGACATGCCCGGATGAATGGGCGGAGGTACTGGGGGGTTGGCTAATGGCAAGGAGACCGGAGGAGACTTGGACCCGGGCTATCAGACAGAGGGGTGCTGAGGGTCGGAGGATGCGGCTGGGCCTCCGAGATCGGGAATCCGCACTTTGAGGTGCGACTTAAGCCACAGTAACCCTCCCTACTCTAGCCCCTGCTCCTCACCGGTCAGCAGGCCTCAGGGCTGGGATGGCGCCGCTCCACCCGGTCACAGGCGTCTTAGCTGCCCGGGCCAAGCGATCCCAGGCCCCAATCCCGCAACGCCCAGACGGACCCTGGCCGATGCACTTCCGGCTTCCTCCAACCCCACCCCACCCCCGCCTCCTCCTTCTCCTGCCCTCCCTGCGCCTCACTATGTGCGCACGCCGCCTGTTCTAGCGCAGGGCATCAAGGGACTGGTAGTTCCGGACTGTCCCGCGCGGCTTCCAGTTACGGAGGAAGAGGAGAGTGACTACAAGTCCCAGAAGGTCGCGCGGCAACAACAGCGGGCACGTCAATTCCTAGGGCGACATATTTTGCAGAAGCTGTGCATCTGACGGTCTCGGGGTCCTATAGTGCCCAGCGCGTTTGACGTGTTGCTTCTCTCGCCAACCCCCTTCCTCACCCTAAAGCAGTTACCATGAAGGATTCGCTGGTACTGCAGAGCCGCGTCCCCGCGCACCCGGATTCCCGATGCTGGTTCCTGGCCTGGAACCCCACGGGGACCTTGTTGGCCTCATGCGGAGGCGACCGTAAAATTCGCATCTGGGGCACCGAGGGTAAGGATGGCTTGGCTTTGTGGCCCTGGTGCCGAGGAAAACGCTACTCTGAAAAGTGTCGGGGGAAGGAGTGTGCAAACGTCAACAGACAGGCTGGGATTGTTGCGGGAACTGGAATATTTGCTGAGGTAGAAAAATAAGTCTGAAGAGCAGTTTAACAGTTTTAGGACCCCTTCCAGAGGAAGCAGTCGATTGCATCGTTGTAATAATGGTGACTGACTTTGGCCCCGCAACAGGGGCCCACTTTTAGTACCAGTTACTGAATGGCATTGATGATGCTCCAAAACCTAGCCCGTTCTCTGCTTGCAGGTGACAGCTGGATTTGCAAGTCTGTCCTTTCTGAAGGCCATCAGCGCACCGTTAGGAAAGTTGCCTGGTCCCCGTGTGGAAATTACTTGGCATCTGCCAGCTTTGATGCTACCACTTGCATTTGGAAGAAGAACCAGGATGACTTTGAGGTAACTAAGCTGGATGGGAGCGGATTATTACCTGTTTGCACCCAGGGCTTGGTCAACCTGAACCAGTTGGGCTTATTAGTTACAGCCTTTACAAGTTTTTACACTTGCTGAGTATGGTAGTTCATGACTGTAATCCCAGCATTTGGGACACTGAAACAGGAGGATTTCTGTAAGTCCACTAAGGTCATCCTGGGCTATAGAATGAGACCCTTTTTCAAACAACAACAAAATTGCTATCTTAGATATTTTACTAGGGCCTAGGACTCTTAGCTGCCATTAACTCACAATGTTTTCCCTTTCCAGTGTGTGACCACTCTTGAGGGTCATGAAAATGAGGTCAAGTCAGTGGCTTGGGCCCCATCTGGCAACCTCTTGGCTACCTGCAGCAGAGATAAGAGTGTGTGGGTCTGGGAAGGTGAGTCCAGGTGCCTCTGGGTACAGCAGAAAACCAGCTTACTAACTTTCAGCTTTGTCCCTGACAGGTCACCTCTGAGTCTAACTTTTTCTCCCACAGTTGATGAAGAGGATGAGTATGAATGTGTCAGTGTCCTCAACTCTCATACACAGGATGTTAAGCATGTGGTTTGGCACCCAAGCCAGGAGGTAAGAGTGAAACAAGGTAGGAAAGAACCTGGTGTGGAGGTTTGTGCCCAGCCTGCCTCCATTCTTCAAAACTACCCTCATTTTTATAGGGATCTCAGAGACTGTCCTGCTCTGACAGGGTTTGATATTGTAACCATTGTGTCTTAGTTTGGGTTTTATTGCTGTGAAGAGACACCATGACCAAGGCAACTCTTATAAAGGGAAACATTTAATTGAGGCTGGCTTACAGTTCAGAGCTTCGGTCTACTTTCATCATAGCAGGAAGCATGGCAACATGCAGGCAGCCATGGTACTAGAGAGAGAGCTGAGAGTTCTGCATCTTGATCTGAAGGCAACCAAGAGAGGCTGCTAGGAGAGGGTCTCAAAGTCTACCTGCAAAGTGACACACTTCCTCCAACAAGGCCACACCTCCTAATAGTGCCACTCTCTGAGCCAAGCATAGTCAAACCATAGGCACCTCCTGGACCATACTGACAAATACTGGATCTCCTTTTTCACTCTTTCAGCTTTTAGCTTCTGCTAGCTATGATGACACTGTGAAGCTATACCAGGAAGAAGGGGATGACTGGGTCTGCTGTGCCACCCTTGAAGGTCATGAGTCCACTGTATGGAGCATAGCCTTTGATCCCAGCGGCCAGCGTCTGGCATCTTGCAGTGATGACCGAACTGTGCGCATCTGGCGCCAGTATCTACCAGGCAATGAACAAGGTGAGGGCCTGGGAGTAAAAGGAGACTCCTTTCCGTAGAGTTTTTTAGTTTGCCAGATATATGATCTAAAAGATAAGTCTGTCATGAATCACAAATTGGATTCAGTTTGTTAGTCTCCAGAGAAGCACTGAAAGAACTAGGGATAGCTTTGTGGAACAGGAGGCAGGTGACTGAGTTTGAGGCCAGCCTGGTCTACATGGTGAGGTCTAGGACATGGTGGGGAGGCTACACTGAGAGACTCTATCTCTAAAAAAATTGCAAAAAATAAAAACAAAAAGCTGGCAATGGTGGTGCATGCCTTTAATCTTAGTACTTGGAGACTAAGGCCAACCTGAGTTCCAGAGCTGCATAGTGAGACCCTGACTCAAAAAACAAACAGCCAACAGTATGAGTTGATGAGCGGCTGATGGTGGGAATATATAAACTGAATGTGAAGAATGGGATTTCTTGAAGCAAGACAGGCTCAGGCAAGGAAGGGAGGAGTAAAGCTGATGAGGCTGGGTTAGCTAGTGGGTGGCCTTAAAAAGGAGCTTAACTGGTGAGATCTGGCCTGCAGTGGAACACAGATACTTTCTTCTCCGAAGTCTTGAGTGGCTCCAGTGTGTAAAGCAGATAAGCAGAGTGAGAACACAGTTGGTACAAGGGCTCTGATTGATTGGCAAGGGGATGAGGACAGGCATGTCACGGTCTCCTTTGTAATGGTAGAGGTACTCAAGCTATAGGATGCCTTGGGTTTAAGAAAAGTCTGTCACACAGGGGTGGCATGCAGTGGCTCTGACCCCAGCTGGAAATGTATCTGCACTCTATCGGGCTTCCACACCAGGACCATCTACGACGTTGCTTGGTAAGACTTGATCCCATCCCCATAGCGGGGACTTTAGAGATGGCATGGCCTCTGCTGCATTTCTCCATATTAAAATTCCCATGCTGGCTTGTAACTGTCTGGCCTGTGGTTCTAGGAGCAGGAAGTTGACTATATCTAACACTGTTTCTGGAATAAGATCCCAGGCTTTGGCAGCACAGCCCTTAGGATTCACATACCTTTGGACCATCCTTAGATGACCGTTGAATATGTGCATTTGTGACTAGGGAGTTTTGTGGTTTGGTAACTGACTCTTACTGAAACTAGAAAAGCTAGCCCATTCTTAGACAAGAGGAGGTCAGAGATGACTCCAGACCTGAGTCTTGGATCTTAGAAATAATTCCAAACCGTGAAAAAAAAATTGTTGCATATTCAAGCTTTATTTATAGCAGACATTTGGGAGTATCTATCCCATGAAAATGGACTCAATGGGAGGCAGAGGCTGACAGGTCTCTAAGTTCGAGGCCAGCCTGGTCTACAGATCAAGTTCTAGGACAGCCAGGGCTACACAGATAAATTCTGTCTCAGAAAAACAAGAACAACAAAACAAAGAAAATGGACTCAAGAATTTTTGACTTCATATAAAATCAACACACACACACCCCTATTAAATAAAAGATAAGTTTATGACATTTTCTATGGTAAAACTAAAATTTACTTTTGGTCTTTTTTTTTTTTTTTTGGTAGGTGTTTTAACTACTTAAACTTATTTGAAGCTGGAAATATATGCCTTAGCAGTTAAGAGCACTGGCTACTCTTCCAGCACCCGCATGGCACCTAACAGTCATCTGTAACTCCATTTCCAGGGGATATGACAACCTTTCAGCCTCAGTGGGCACTACATACACCTGGTACACAGACATACATATAGGCAAAAACACCTATACATATAGAATACAAACAAGCCTATAATAACAAAAAAAAAAAATCTTAAAAAACAAACTCGAACATTCATTGCTAGACAATTGGAATTTTTGCTGCTTTTATAATTTACTAAAATGAATAGGCAGTTGAACATTTCAGGTTCAAAAGTTTTTATGCAATGACGGGTAGTGGGGGAATCTTCAGTGCATATAAAATTCTTGACTTTAAGAGGATTAAGTTATGTTGAAACTTGTTAATATCAGTGTTAAAAGGAGATTAAGGGAGATTGGAGAGATAGCTCAGCAGTTAAGAGCACTGGCTGTTCTTCCAGAGGTCCTGAGTTCAATTCTCAGCAACCACATGGTGGCCCATAACCATCTGTAATGAGATCTGATGCCTCTTCTGACATGCAGATAGAACACTCATACATTAAATACATCTTTTAAAGAAAGGAAGGAAGGAAGGAAGGTAGCTAGGGATGCTGTGGCATGGTCAACTGACTGCATATGCCGGGCGGGGAAAAATGACTCGGTCTTATCTGTAGCTGGAGTAAACAGGTGGGATTAGGAGGGAAGGCCTTTGTTGATGTGGTAGCTTTTAGGAAAGCTTTTCTAAGACACTTAGCTGAGGCCTGAGGTTTAGAAAGAAACTAGGCCAGGGACTGTTGAACACTTCTAATTTTCCAGGTTGGAGAGGCAGGTGTCATCTGCTAACCCCCTGACATGTATGTTCCTCTCTTAGGTGTCAGCTGACAGGGGCCCTGGCTACAGCTTGTGGAGATGATGCCATCCGAGTGTTTGAAGAAGATCCAGGCTCAGACCCACAGCAGCCTACCTTCTCTCTGACAGCCCATCTTCGTCAGGCCCATTCCCAGGATGTCAACTGTGTGGCTTGGAATCCCAAGGAGCCAGGGCTCCTGGCTTCTTGTAGTGATGATGGGGAAGTAGCCTTCTGGGAGTATCACCAACCTGCAGGTCTCTGAGCTATGGCTTGACTTGGGAGTCTTGATTCTCACAGAAAATGTCCTAAGACTATTCCTAGTCATCCAGAAGACCTGAAGCATCCTTGACCTTCATTTAGCTCAGGACCATTCGCTGTTTCTCTTCCTTGATATGAGGAAGCCATTGGACAGAGCCACGGAACAGCAGTATATTGTATTAAAGTTTTGCTTGATTTAGGGCATAATGTTACATTTTGGGGGTAAATATATTTATAATCAGTATATAAATACATATATGAATGAGAGCTTTTGAAATTGTGAGCTTTACAGAAATAACCCATCTGTGCTCCACTTCTGTCTTATAAGGTCATTTATCATTTCTTATCATTGATAACTATTTGGAATGTTCCATCTTCCGAATTCTAGAGTAGTCCTTGCATTTAAGACATGCAAGCTAGCTGTAGTGTTTTCCTAGCACTCAATCAGCAAAGATGGATTATCCTTGGCTGGATAGTAAGTTTGAAGCCAGCCTGAGATATGAGACCCTTCCTGAAAAAACAAAGACATTCAAAACTAGAGGAATTTCCCCCCTAAAATTTAAGTTTGTTCATAGTAAAAGGACACCTCTGCTTTTCCTCAGAAACCCTCACATGCCTCTTGAGGCATTATGCTGAGGGAATCTGAAGATATAAAAAGAAATGAACCCTTATAAAGAAAGAATTGGTTTTCAGTGAGGGACAGAAAACATTAAGACAATAGCTTGAGGCCCTCTAAAAGACAACAGCAGACTGGTGTGTTGGTACACACCTTCTAGTCCAACACTCAGGAGGCAGAGGAGCCTGATCTACAAAGTGAGTTCCAGGACAGCTAGGGAGACAGTGACCATTTTAAAAAACAAAAAAACAAAAACCTTAGACAATAGCATGTGTGTGTGCTGCCAAATCTGTAGTGTTTTTCAGGGTGGAAAGTAGTTAAGATGTCTGATTAGCCTGATTGGGCAAAACACTGAGAAATGTTTGTGGGTTTGGGTGTGAGTTGGCTCCAAAACTGGAGCCTTCACTTGTTTACACTGTACAATTGTGACCTTAGATTTTTGCAAAGACAGTGGAGGCAGTATCCAGAGCAGTGGTGACTAGTGATCTGCAGATTCCTGGGAATCTTAGGATCCTTTCAGGGTCAACACTGTAACATGATCAAGGAATGGCACCAGTTAAGTAGCTATCTGTCTTCACTATCTTGTGGCCACAGTGAGAATGGAGCCAGCTTCACTCAAACAACAACAATGACTAAACATTGACCATTGAAAACACTTCTGATACTGACAAATGAGAAAATGCCATCCAGCCCTTCTGTAATGAAGGTGGTCTTGAAAAAGTTGGACAGTTGCTACAAGCCAAATTAGCTATTCATGGCATGCCTTTTTAAAATCAGAACTAGAAAATTAACATTTAGGCTTGTATATTTAACTGTGTTCCTAAAAAATGAACATACTGAACCTTTCACTGATAGTGTTCACTGCTGATGGTAAATGTTTAAAGACAAAATTGGAATTTCCGAAAACTTGTGTTGCTATAAACTTTAGTGGTAATGAAATCAGCAAATGCATAGATATTTTGAGATCTGTGGAATTTTGTGGGTCATTGTTGAAATGACCAATACAGTGGGCGTTACAAAATCATTCAGATAGTGACTCTAAGATGGGGCAGTGGGTTTAATACAATAGTACAAGATGGCATGGGTACAGCTCAAGAGCCGGCATTGCCTTTAGGAAACTTCCACATATAGTAGAGCCAATTATCTGAAAACTCTTCTATCCCAACCCTGAAGTTGACATGCTCAGCTCAGCCACACAACAGACTGAGCACAGACATAGCTAAAGGTCCTAACTGGCTTCTATTAAGCTATGTGTAAAGTGATTGTAACACTGTATCATGCTACTCTTCTCCCAAAATTTATTTTTTCCTATATTATGTTAATGAAGTTTTTTTTTTTTTAACAAACTGCCTTAATTTTTAATGTTAACAAGTATCAATGAATACTAGGTAATAAAAGCTTTTGGGGCTGTGCTTTTAAGTTTTCTGAAGGGGAATGGGGTCTTGAGACCATTGTTTATTAAAACGGCCGGCCTAGGGGAAAATGAACCACCTTTCAGAGTTGTTCAGGTTGTTCACACAGTCCCAAAGAACAGAAAGCGTACACTTGAAGTAGCATGATAGTCCGTTTTAAGGAGACTAGAGTCGAATCTGTCTGGTGTATCTTAACTACCCTAGTGCTGCCTCCTGGGAAGGAAGGCTACAGAATTTCACAACACAGATCAAGAGGAGTCCTACCTGTTGGTCTCTGGCCAAGATAAGAGTCAGCTCCTGCTATGACACTAACTTTGCCATCACTCAAACATTTATAAAAGAGGCTGAGGTCAAATTATTTATTAGAATGTCTGACTCAAGGAACTAAAAAAACATGCCTCCAAATATTATACAGTTCATGCTTGACATGACACTTAAAAATACTGGACCCAGACCTGAACTAAGGTCCAAAATAGGAAAGTAACTGGATGTGGACTGGGGACAGCAGCAGCCTGAATGGCCAAACCTCAGGCTGACAGACCTGGTCTCCAAAACCAGTTCCTCCTGAACTGTCTCAGACTCAATCTGAATCACTGTCTGTCTCAGCTTCTTTCACATCCACACTGAATTTATACTCCTGGTCACATCCCATGTATGCGTCACTCATGAAGTACAGGGTATAGTTGTGGCCACCTGTGGCTGGGGCCACAAAGTCTAGCTTCACCTAGATAGAACAGGCAGAAGACAGGTTAGTGGGGACCTGGGAGGAGGCAATCCCTCTGTGCCACCCCAGGGATAGATACAGGGGTGATTGCATACACTCACCTTGGCTTTCTGCTGCAGGGTCAGCCTCTTGATGGAGATGAGGCTATTGGACTTGGCGTCTCCAATCACAACCCACCAGCCCTCTTCACGTTTCTACAGGGACCAAAACCCAACAACTTGAGTATGTAAACACTGATGGCCACATGCAGCTGTGAAAGTGCTTATGAAATACCGCAACAACTCAGATCAGTGGTGTCGCATGCCTTTAATCCCAGCACTTGGGAGGCAGAGGCAGGCAGATTTCTGAGTTCGAGGCCAGCCTGGTCTACAGAGTGAGTTCCAGGACAGCCAGGGCTACACAGAGAAACCCTGTCTCAAAAAACAAACAAACAAACAAATTGGAAAAAAAAAAAACTCCAAAGTTGCTGAAACAACTTGAAACGGTTTTTTTTTTTAAATGTAGGAGTGCTCTGTCCACATGTACACCTACATGCCAGAAGTTGGTTATGAGCTACCATGTAGTTGCTGGGAATTGAACTCAGAACCCCTGGAAGAACAGTCAGTGTTCCTAACGACTGAACCGTCTCACCAGCCCACCTTAAAGAGTTTTTAAGCAATCTCAAGATGTCCCCAAAGGACTTAGTCTTCAAATACATAGACTAATTTTCTAGTTCTACCTCATTTCCATAACCCGGGGCACCTTTTTATTTAATGCTTGTCACTGAATCTAAGACATTATTAGAAATTTAGCTTTGAAGCATATAAGCTTCAAGTTCTTTTTTTTTTTTTGGTTTTTCGAGACAGGGTTTCTCTGAGTAGCCCTGGCTGTCCTGGAACTCACTCTTGTAGACCAGGCTAGCCTCGAACTCTCGAACTCAGAAATCCGCCTGCCTCTGCCTCCCAAGTGCTGGGATTAAAGGCGTGCGCCACCACCGCCCGGCAAACTTCAAGTTCTTAAGAAACTTATGTACAAGGCAAGCTAGCTGAAATCTTGAAATGAAGATGAACCTGTAACACAACAAGCTTGTGGAGCCTCTTCTGACATCTTGTCACTCTGGAGAAGCCCTCTTTGTTGGCCACAGTAGAGTCCATGTACCCCAGTGGCACTTTCCTTAGGAACTTGAATATCTTGTCTATAGAAGTACATGAAGTTTATCTAGCATTTGTACCCAACTTTCAATTCTCCCACATAAAGAAGATGAGATTTCCTTCTGTTCATTTAAACTGCAACTAGAACCAGAGTGAAGTGTAGTTGAGAAAAGACCGACTAGAAAAATCCAAGAGTCCTGGAGCCATTTGTAGATAAATGTATCTTAAAAGTCAGAGAGATATTAACATTGCCTGATGTTAACAACAAGCTATCTAAAGTATTTCAAAACAAACAAGAAATATAATCCATGGTTCCAAGATTAATACTAAGCCTTATGAGTTCACTACCTCTAGACTACCTTCCCCTCATGTGAAAGACCTAGCCAGTTAACAAAGCCTCAAACAGACTCATGGCAAAGCCAGCTACCAGGACATACCTGTGGGAAGAGAGGTGCAATAACAGGGCCCGTGACTTCCTCCTCTCGCTCCAGTTGCACTAGCACCACGACTGGCCCGCCACTGAAAACAAAGCAGTATGTGAGCACTGTGGCTGTGGGCAGCGAACCCAGGGCAGGACTCCCTCAGCACTGGCTACTCACCTGCGGATGCTGTCTTTATCCACCACTTCATAGGACAGTTCAATATTCGGGTAGCGGTTACAGAAGCGGGCCACATCTGCGATCTGGCTGTCAGTCAACTGAAGCAATGCATTCCGCTCTTCATCCTCCATCTCCATGATGTCAAAGACACTCTCCACTCCCTACAGGAGGTATGCAGACAGAGGTCAGGAGAGCAGAGAATATAGGCCACAAGCAAGTAACACTAGCTCCAAAGAACTGCTCATCTTACTTCCCACACTGCCAAAGTCATCTAAGAACAGCATTAGAAAGAATGCAGACCACTTCTGGCACCTCTCAGCATTGCGATTCAGATGGAACTCCCTCAGAGGAACCGGTTACTCTTGCTAATATTTGCTGCCCACAGTCCACCCGCAGATTAGGACCAATGTTCTGAAGCTGATCACCCAGCACTCCAGGTCTTAGCTCACCTTATCTGTGCAACGTTTGATATGCTCTGAGGTGAAGTGTGGCAGCTGCTTCAGGTAAGAGTCCTTAGACCACATGGCTTGGGTGACCATCTGAGCCAGTTCCATGGCTGCTAGAGCAGGGCTAAGCCACCCATTGCTGGAGAGTACATCCACACAGGCCTGAATGAGCCGGATTGCCTGCATGAAGAGGGAGTGTAAGAGCAGGTAGGCTGGGAACCCAGTCTTCCGGGCACCCACTGGCCAGTGGGCCTTCAAACCCCACCCACGCTACCTTGCTAAGGATCTCTTCTGTGTCTGACTGTAGTTCAGCACTCAGCTGCATGCGGGATAGGTGAGCCTGCAGCAGCAGGTTAGTCTTCACATGAGGATCATTGAACTTGGGGTTATTCAGCTTGTGAGGGACCTTCTGAGCCAACTAGAATTGGGAAAGAAAAAGAGCCTGTGATAAACAGAGGACCCGACCTGAGATCCATTCAGGCCAAACACACCATGTGGCCCAGCCAGACTCTGAGGAAGGATTGCGAATTGTAGGGAAGTGTGGGAAGGATGTATGAGGTTGAGAGTGGTATGAGAAATGTATGAGGGTATTGGTGACAGGAAACCATGTGCAAAATGAGATAAAGTTTCCCCTCCTGAATGGTCTGCTAAAGCCAACACCCTCACCTGGCGCAGGAGGTTGTCTTCATGATGCCTGATTGGAATGTTCTCATATTCTGCTGCATTGGAGATAATCTCAATAAGTCCTCGAACCTTGGTTTTGGCATTCAAAGACATGCTGAAGAGCTCTGAAAGAAAATAAAGGATTGTGAGAAGAGCCAGTGTGGGGATAGGGCACTGTGAGGAGCAGAATAACAAGAATCAACTGCCCAGGCTGCACTGCTTTCCGACAAATACTGGCTAGCACATCTAATCCCAACAGACTGCAGAAGCCGTGCACCGCTGGTCCTCACCGATGGTGGTGTAGTTTATGTAATAGTAGGCAGCAATCATGCCCAGGTTCAGAGGGGCCACATCCATCTCGTCCTCAATACTGATGCACTTGGACTGTTCCAGGTCACTGAGGGTCTGCTCCACCAGCTCTGACAGATGGTCAGACAGATGACGATGGGATATCCCTGTGGAAATATAAGAGGGAAGTCTCAGGACACTGACTAGCTAGGGATATGAAAAATCCTCGAGGGCAGTGTGTGCTCTTCAGTTCACTAACCCTGCAGGTTGTAGTAATTGGGGTTCTGTGTCATTCGGCGATACAGAAAGGTCCAGGTGAGGTAGTCCACAGCATCCTGCTTGTTCTCAATGGTCTTAGTGACAATCTCAGCATTGAAGTGATCATGCATACAGTGGTCCAGGTGAGACTCTACTGGCAATGGTTCATATAAAAATTTTTTGAAAAAATCCTGTGAATTGGGAGAGGGGAGGCATTAAAAAGAATAAATGTCAACATGGTAATAAAGAGTCAAGGGCAGTCCAGCAGGGAAGGGACTTTGTGTGATATACAGAACAGCCAAACACAAGAAGCATTTACAAAACAGTACCATATACTACAAAGCAGGAATGGGCCATGCCAAGCTACATAGATAGAGCAATAAGCAGTGCATGAAGAAAGACAACTAACAGGTGGGAAGACATGGACGGCATCATAGAATCACCACCAGTGGCAGAAATGAGCAAAATTCTGTGTGGCTCCAGCTTATCATAAAAGTAACTGGCAGAAAGAAGTGAAACGTTTATCTCAGCCGGGCGGTGGTGGCACACGCCTTTAATCCCAGCACTTGGGAGGCAGAGGTAGGCGGATTTCTGAGTTCGAGGCCAGCCTGGTCTACCAAGTGAGTTCCAGGACAGCCAGGGCTACACAGAGAAACCCTGTCTTGAAAAAACCAAAACCAAAAACCAAAAAAAAAAAAAAAAAAAAAAAAAAAAGAAAAGTTTATCTTAAAATAAAGAGATTCAAGAATCTATTCAAAAGATCAAAGTTTCCTATAACTGACCTTTTTAGAGCCCTGACACATGATGACACAGCGTCCCTCGTCATCCTGCAGGGGCCGGTTGGCATGGCCCACCATCTGAAGCACATCGTAGATGGGGTAATCTACATAGCTGGTGCATTAGAGAAAAATGAGGAAAACAAGTCAGGAGGCCTGCCTGCCTTCAGTCACAGGGACAGAAGATGCAAAGGTAGAGAGATAAGGTCAAACTACAGCCAGAGTGGACAGAAACCTGTGTGCTTAGTCATTCATTTCACTTGCTTACCACATATTATCTTAGTTTCAGAGTGAAAGAGCCATGAATGTGTTACTCAAGGAACTTGAACCAAAGCCACAAACCCAACTAAGGCCAGAAGCAAAATAACGTCTATTAAAGGACCAAACTTGAAGTTAAACTTCAGGTCTGTGTGTTTCTCAGGTTAAAAAGTAATCTAAAATCCAGATTCAGGTATTTTAAACTCACAAAATTAACTTCAAAATAATCTACATTTTTGGGGAAAACAATAAAGTTAAGTTATTCAGGTTCTGAGAAACACTGAATCTTGTACTTTTTGTCATGATGAAGATGAGAACTTGACTGGCCCACTTTTCCTAAGATGGGAGTGGGTTAACAACAACCTCCTTTCCTCTCGTCTATATATAAGATCTTCTCTCTCCAAACTGCTGAAAAAAGGTACAACGACTATAAAGCAAACATCAGAGCAGGTCCTGAGATCTGACTAGCCCTACTCTAGTGGAGCTCTGGCCTGTGTTTAGTTCTCTATACCTACGCTTGTAGATATGCATTCACTTTAGGAGGGACATCTGTTAATGCCCATAGCAACTATACTCACGCATGAATCTTGCCATTGTAGTACTGAGTATCCATGATGATCACTAGATGAGCAGCAACATTCATGCCCCAGCAGAGACTCCGAGAAGCTACCACCACCTGGATAGCCCCTGAGCAGAGTAAAGGAAAGGAAGATTGAGGGCAGGGCTCCCAGAAAGTATCTGCTTTACTGGCAGGCAGTGGCCAACCTTATGCCACATTTCAAGTATCAGACTGAGGCTGTCTAGGAACAAGGTCTAGGGAAGTGTTGTGAAAGGCAGTACCACAATATTGGTGCCTTTTGCTCTGAGACTATCCTAGAAGAAACAAAGCAATTCAGGAGAACTCAAAGCCCAGGGAAAGCAAAACCTGTACTGCATGGTGGACTGGCCCTCTAATGGTGAAAGCTAACACCAAACCAAATGTGGCTAGTTCAGGCCACGGTGAAAAAAAAAAAAAAATCAAACTTACCCTAAACAAATCCAAACCAGATTGATTCAGAGTCAAAGAGTGACAGTGACTCTGGCAGAGTTGGCTATACCAAGGCTCTGCCACAAGTGCCAGAATAGTGAAAAATGCATAAAATGCCACCAGGTCAAAAAGGGCAGCAGGCAAGAGGCAACCAGCCAGGAGAGAATCACAAATCCACAGCCATCTCTTAAACTCTAAACCCACCAGTCTGGTATCCACACAGAACTTAGGTCTACTGGCCAATGGCCCAATTCCAGAAAACCAAGTTCTGAAATGAGACCAACTTTTGTGCCTGACTGTTTTCTAATCTAGCTGGTAGGAATATCTGTCCCAATGACACCATAAGTATTTTAGAGGAACCTAGTGAGCTAAGACACATACTAGTCTGCTGGCATTGTGAAATGAGTTCTATTCCTTAGAGAAATACCATCCACATCCTTAAGTTTAACACATACAACCATGATAGCTTTGGGCGTTCTGAGGTTTTCTTACCTGAGCTGAAGAGCTGCTCTACCAGGCGCCTCTCCATGGGGCTCAGCCCTTCATGTAGGTAGCCCACCCCATTTAACAGTGTTTCTTTGAGTGTGCTGTCACTCAGCTTCTCCAGGTAAGGGATCAGATCCTTCTCGGTACAATGCAAGAACCTGGCAGAACACGAACAAAGCACGAGTCAGAGGCATTTCAGTCTGTGACAGACCCCAGCCTTAGTCCCTGCCCTCCCTAGGACATCCAGGGCAGGGGCAACTTCACTTAACATGATCTTCATGCACCCACTCATCCCAGAAACTAGACCACAACCTACCTCTGCCGCTGGATGTCTGCTGCACAGGTAGTGAGAATGTCTATTGCAGTGAGACGGGTCTGCTTGCGAGATGGGACAAAAACGATGACAGGCTTCTTAGGTGAGTGTTTGGTGATAGCATGGTACACAGGCTTGGCCATAGAGAGCAGGCGCGTCTGTGTGTGACTGATGTTGAAGCCCTGGAGACAAAGGGGGAAGACACTGAGGTTGTTAGACCTGGGTAACTAGGGATCCCTTAGGTCATGGAGGAATGAAGACTGTCCTACCTGGATGTGCAGTTCCAAAGGTACAGGGCGCACATTAGGGTGGAAGTTGAAGGTGGAGGTGGCACTGCAGCCCAACCAGTGGGCCACATCCTTGGCATTGGAGAGTGAGGAGCTAAGTGCCACAATACGAATGGGCCGTTCAATCTGGGAGGAGATGTAGCGCATCCGGGAGCAGATCACTTCCAAGACAGGCTGGGAAGAAGAAAGAGTCACTTCAGGCCCAGGCTCCCTACCCTCTGCCTGAGCTTCCCTTTGTGATCCCCCTCTGCCAGTCCCAGCTATGGTTCCCCTGCCTCAAAGAGACAATCTTCACTAAGCAACATTATATATAAACTCAGATCACCCTTTTGAAATAAGGCAATAGGCTGAAATCTTTGTGAAGACCCTAGACCCTGGTTTCAGGCTCAACATAAACTAGGTGGGGCCGAGTCTTTCTCTGTGCTACAAAGCCAAGCATACCCCATTCTCGCCCCCAATGAGGTGGACCTCATCCACCACAAAGAGGTTAATGTTCTGGACATTCTTGCGCTGCTTCCACCTCCGAGAGAGGATGTCCCACTTCTCAGGGGTGCTGATGATGATGTTGCCTTTGCCCAGGAGCTTCAGGTCTGTGCTGGTCTCTCCGGTCAGCAGCACTACCTTCTTGTTGAGCCTGTCCTGAAACTTCTCATACCAGTCCATGTATACCTGACAGACAGGGGAGGGAAACAGAAGAACAGTAAGTCACATGTTCAGAAATGATAACGCTGCTGTCAGAGGTGAGAAAACCTCCACCTGGAGTCATATATGGAGTGACTTCTGGGAAATTTACAGTTCCACAGCATATTACACACCTGCTCTGCCAGAGCCTCCATAGGGGTAATGTAGACACAGCGTCCCTCAGAATTCTGCAGCAGCATCCGTAGGATGGCAAACTCTGCACAGATGGTCTTCCCGCTGCCCGTGGGGGCCCCCACAAACACGTTATCATCACTGTTGTACACGGTATTAAACACTAGATACCAAAAAGTGTAGAGTAAACATGGGGATGGGGGTGAGGATGGGAGAGTAAAACGATCATTCGTGAAGATTGAGCCACAAAATCAATCCACTATTCAGTACACAAAGAAGCCTGAAATACTGGTCCAGCTGGCTGTGTCTCACAATCCTTTTTCCTGCAAAGCAGGAAAGGAAAGAGTCTGAGATCAAGCTCAGGTCTCTTAGAGATTTATAGAAAGAAAGAACAAGCAAAGGAAATCCAGCATCTTTGTCTCTCAGAGATCAGGCCACAGTACAAAGTCGACAGGACACCTCAAAGCATGACTAATAACAATGCAACATGGAAAGACCTCACTCTTCTAACCCTCCTCAGGGAGATATGCAGAGCAGCAAAGTGCTGGCTTCACAACACACTTATCACTAGGTAACCTTAAAAAGGCAGGCCTCAATGGCAGGGAGGGGTGGAGAAAGGGCACAATTTTAATCCCAGCACTCAGGAAGCAGAGGCAAGTGGATCTCTGTTGAGTTGAAGGCCAGCCAGGTCTACAGAGTGAGTTCCAGCATAGCCAGGACTGTTATATAGAGAAACCCTGTCTCAGGAAGAAAAGAAAAGGCAAGCACAGGAACCAAATATATGAGATTCAGACACTTACCTTGAGTCTGGATGGGATTGAAGAAAGGAAATTTATCTTGGTAAAGGCTCTCAAAAGCACTGTTTCTCAGAGCAGATACAGGCAATGGCTGCAGGTCCAACAGTTCAGTTGGAGGTGGGTACTTCTCTGGTAGGATCAGGTGCCGGAAGGAGACAGGCAGCTGGGTCTCACAAGCTGTCAGGAAAGAAATGGAAGGCTAGGAAGCAACCCTCCAGCAGACCTCCACAGCTCATTCGTGAACAGTGGAGACCTTAGCTTGTATCTGTATCACTCTTTCAACAGAGATAAGGCTACAACAAAGCAAGAATCCCTCTCCCATCTTTGGAAGGTATGTTTCTAGGAGATGCAGAAAAGAGACACTCACAGAGCCAGCGATCAGACACCACTCGAATGAAGTACTGAGGAGGTAGTGGTTCAAAGACTGGAACAAAGAATGTGATGAGGTGCTCATCCTGGGCATACTTGGCCTTCAGTAGAAAATATTCATGGTGCAGAATCACCTCACTGTCCACATCCTCCACCAGAATCCAAAATGCCTCTGACGAACCATGGACCTGCCAACCCAAGCATGGTTGAAATAATGATGAGCCAGTGAAGGGGACTCAGTAACTCCAACTCCACCCCTTTGACCAACAAGCCTTGCCTTTTCATCCCACTGGAAATCTGGTGTGATAGTCAGCTCTACTTTCAGTGTAGAACGTGTAATAGGCTGCAGGTGCACTGACAACTCCAACTTGGGGAAAAGATGGACATACTTGTGGATGGTCTTCCCCATCTTCGGCATTCGAATAAGCTCACCTATGAGGAATAAGAGCATTGGGGCTGCTGCCCAGCCAGCCCAGCAAATCTGCAAACAGGGCCCAAGGCAACTGTGGAAAGGAACAGATTCTATGCCAGTGGACAGGCTCCCCACTTCAGCCTCAGTGCAGTACTAACGGTTCAAAGTCCTGATTTTGAGAGTGAGTTTATACAATAGTAGGATGTAAACACAGTACCAGTGCTCAGGGCCTAGGAACAGGAAGTAGGAGGCTGACTGAGAAAGATGCCTGGGCTGCGGGACAGGACAAGACCTTCACGCACCTATCTCATTATGATTCAAGTCATATAGCCGCTCAAAGGGGAAGTTCTTCTTCTCAATCTTCTTCACTACTTCCTCAGGAAGTTTACGGAACTGGCGGAGAGGACACATGGACTGCCACCTATTCAGAAAGGAGATAAAGCTGTCACCTTTTTATCTAGTACTGTAAATAAACTGCCTTCCCCACTTTTCTCATCACTGCTGCCAGCAGTTTGGAATAACCACACAGACGCTACCATTAGAGGAAGATGTCTGAAACTGACAGCAGGAAGACCAGAAAGTCAATACCAGCTGTTGCTCTCCCAGCCCTACATTCTTACAGGGGCCTTCTACTTCCCAACATTCACCTAGGTTCATGCCACATCTCAGTCACTAGGACTGAACATCAAATGCACTGAGGCCCAAGCTCACAGCAACCAGCTCTAGCTCACTGAGCCCTTACATGCGTTTGTCAATCATCTTGCAGAGATTCAGGGTCTTATCTGTAAGCTGTGCCCAACCTCGGTTCAGGACAATTTCGAAGATTGCTCGCATCAACCGGCCTGCGGACTGGGGAAAAACAAATATTCCTGTTGTGAAATCTCCATGTCTTGTTTACCACAATTTGATGAGCTGTTTAAGATCTGATGAAATCACTCACACCGATTCAGAAACAAGAGTTTTTCCTGCCTCCTACCTTTTTAGATTAAGACAGAGAAATTAATAAAATATTTTCGTCATATTTTTATGAACATGAAGCTATGGTGGGAAGTCACTTTTCTTTTTTTTTTTTTTTTTTTGAGACAGAGTTTCTCTGTGTAGCCCTGGCTGTCCTGGAACTCACTCTGTAGACCAGGCTAGCCTCAAACTCTCGAACTCAGAGATCCACCTGCCTCTGCCTCCCAAGTGCTGGGATTAAAGGTGTGCGCCACCACCGCCTGGCAGAAGTCACTTTTCTTGAAGGTGACATGCTCTGTGGATCTCTCTCTACAGGGACCTACAGAGCCTCTTAGCACTGTAAGGCCTGCCCTTCCTGCATGCTCAAGATCAACACAGCAAAGTGTGAACTGAAGTGGCGATAGGCAGCTGGCCCGCCAGCGGTGTCAGGCCACCTTTCTTTGAGGAACACAGCACAAAGGCACAGTAACTATTTGAACTCTGCTCATCACTCAGTGCAACTACTCACCTGTGTCACGTATACCATGTCAGCCATCAGCGCAAAGCCTTCTAGTTTCAGCTGTGAGATGAAGGCTTGGAGAAGCACATTGATCTGCAAAGAAACAAGGGAGCTAGCAAAGGCCAGTCACTGACTAACTACTCAAAGAAATTAATTGCATTTCTGCTCTGGGAACATGTTCCAGACAAGATCTCCCATAGTTTCTGATTTACACATTAAATAATTATTATTCCATATAAAACATATGCGAGAAGGAAGCAGAGTAGAAAAATTGGGAAGTGGGGGTCTGACCAGTTAGGTACAGCACATAACAGGTCAACCCCCAACACTCCCCAAGAGTAGAAAGAATTGTACGTGTTACCATGTGTGAAACCAAGTGAAGACGTGCTTACCTTAGCACTGGGTTCTTCGATGCTCTCCTTTACTGGGATGGGCACCCTCTCCAGCAACTTCTGCAGCTCTAGCTTCTCCTCCTACCTCAAGAAAAGACAGGGCATGGAAGATCCACAGGGCAAGGATGAAGGAACAAAGAGTCCATCCAGCAGCCTGGCAGGGGTCCTAACTCCTGGCCTGGCAGGCTCATAGGCTCACCTCTCTTACAGTGATGTTCTTGAACTCTGAGGACAAGGAGAACACTCGGAAAAGCTCGATCTCACTTAGCGTAGGCTTCAGCAGCTGGTTGTAGGTCTGCACAGTATCATTAGTGATATAGTAGTGACTTGCTATTCGTCCAAGTTCTGTCACCTAGGAAGAAAGAAGACTCAGTACAAGGCTGACCAGAGATCTGCCCCTAACTTCTAACATCAAGTGACTGTCCCACGAGGACATGTGGATGAACTTGTGGTACAACTACTGCTCAATGCAAGCAACTTGGCACAATAAGAAAAATGGTACAACAATGACCTACGGAGAACTAGTGCTCATGTAAACCAAATGGCCGAATGACCTACCTCAACGTGAGCTCTGAAAACTCAACTACCATTTTTTAAACCTAAGAACTGGAGAGATGGTTTAGTAAGAGGTGGCTGCTCATCCAGTTGACCTGTGGTTCAATTCCCAACACCCACATGGTGGCTCATAAGCATCTCCAGTCCCAGGCAGCCACTACCCAATTCTGGTCTCTGTGGGGACCAGGCATTCTGGCTTCCGTGGGGACATGTGCTACAGACAAAACACTCATACACATAAAATAAGTAATAAAAATTTTAAGGAAAATAAATATTTGAAAGTTAAGTTCATAGCTCAAAGAAGACAGTTTAATCCCCAATAGGTAATTAGACAGGCAATACATAAACTTTTGCTAAAATTTTCTCAAAAATCACATGCTAGTCACCTGGAAATTGCCTGTCTTCTTGTCATACTTGACCAGATTGTTCTTGTCCAGCATCAAGGCAGCAGTGTGAACAAGATCAAGTCGGCGCTGGTCCAGCAAGGGATCTCCCTTGAGGTCATCATGAGAAATGCCATAGAGGGTAGGGGACCGGAGCATTCGGATGTATAGGTAGGCATAGCCCAGCCAGTTCACTGCATCCTGCAAGACAGCTCATGGTGGTTAGCATGACAACCTGCTCATGTCCAAACAAAAGCACCACCGATAGCTTAGACATTAATTCTTAAGCACAAGGATACACATTACAATGTCTTCTGAACATTTTCAGTATTTCAATTTTAAAAACCCTTTCAAATATCTTAAACATAAAAGGAACTATCTACCATAAGCCCATGAAGCTTGTCCTGCATGAGATGTCGTCCACAGCTTAAGACACTGCTGGACCCAAACATCCTCACAGGAGTCCTGTCACTCCAAGTCTCGTGAGTCACTAAGGAAAGTACAAAGCTCCGAAAACAAAGTTTTCCCTACCTTTGCATTCTGGACGTTCCCCAGCACAATTTCTGCATTGAGCATGTCAGGCAGCTTTGATACCATCTGGCTCTCAATAGGAAGCTGCTGGTTGAGGAGGGAGAGGTAGTACTGAAGCTCCCCATGAGATGTGATGAGTATACCTTCACCCTTGGTGTCATACTGGGGCCGTCCAGCACGGCCCAGCATCTAACACAGAAGCAATAAAAGAAAATGTTATGGCAGAGCTTTTGACTCAACAGGTTACATACTTTAGAACTGGCCTTGAACTGCCATCTTTCCAACATCCTTGCATCCCAGGCACAGGATGCTTATCCCATTGAGAATCATCTCAGAGGCTCTGTACCTGCAGAATGTCCAGTGCTCCCAGCTCTGTCCAACGCCCCTTCTCTGGACTGTATACTTGGGTACCTTTAATGATGACTGTGTGTGCAGGAAGATTTACACCCCAAGCCAGAGTTGCGGTGGAAACTAAAACCTGCAGAGGTAAAGGAGTGTAATAAGGACAACAGATCCCACCATAGCAGGGTCATATCCTTGGCTTGTCTGGCTCCTAAGTTTAACTGGAGGCAGGAGCGGATGTATGTTTCAGTACTCAATGTGACACTGGAGCAAAAAGGAAAGAGTTTCTTTAGTCTCTTACATATTTGAGAATTAACATAACAAGGTTCCAGAGACATAAGTCAGAGCTTAAACTTGTATTTCTCAACTCAGTTATAAAACATTCAAAATCTACCATCCTAGAAGGGGGAAAAAAATGTGGTCTTGGCCCTGTGAATTACAGTGCAGAGTTCTATGAAGTATCCATCTTCCCTTATGCGGTGTATAATGTATTAGGAGAGCATAACTATCACAACCTTCCAGCTTGGAATAGCTGGTCCAGATCTCAAAATGTCTAGAGATGTAGAGTGGCTCAGTGGCTGGAGCATGTTCTACTCTTGCAGAGAACTAGGCTTCAGGTCCCAGAACCCACATATGAATATGCTCACAAGAATATGTAACTTCAGTTCCAAGGGATCTAGACCCTTCTTCTGGCCTCTGAGAGCATCTGCAAGCATGTGGTGCACACAAACTCATGCAAGCCACACACACACACATATAAGAAGATACATAAATGACTCTTAAAAAAAAAAAAAAAGCAAAAGCCGGGCAGTGCCACACGCCTTTAATCCCAGCACTTAGGAGAGAGGCAGGTGGATTTCTGAGTTTGAGGCCAGCCTGGTCTACAGAGTGACTTCCAGGACAGCCAGAGCTATACAGAGAAACCCTGTCTCAAAAAACAAAAACAAAAAACAAAAACAACAACAACAAAAAGGGTTAGAGATCCCACTTAGGGCAGAGCTACTGACATTTCAGATGTTCTAAAGCCCACATCACCTGTTCCTACTACATTTGCCCCTCCTCACCTGAATATGTTTGTCAGCAAAAAGATCTTCTACAAGTGTTCGGTCAACTCTAGTCATGCCTGCATGATGAATAGCAAAGCCATAGGGCAAAAGGTCCTTCAGCTCCAAGTTCTGTGAAGAGAAACGGAGTGAGACCAGTCTCCCGGTAGGATTCCTCCAAGGTCAAAGAAAGCCCCCATAACCACATAGTCATTTTAACAGAAACTTATATTATTATGTTTGTATATATGCCTGTGAATGGCATGTGTGTGGAAGTCAGTTCTCTTCTTCCTCTATGTGGGTCCCAGAGATTGAACTCAGGCCCTTAGGATTGGTGACAGGCACCTTTATCTGCGGAGTCATCTCCCTAGCCCCAAGAAAATTACTTTTAACCTGCCTGAACATAAGCACTCGATACATATGGTCCCAAAGGAATCTACCCAACAGTAAGGAACCAGTCACCAGAGAAGCAGGTGGTTCCTTCTTACTTTGCACTGCTCTGCTTCTGTACGAAGGACTTCAGTGGAGGCAGAACCCTCACGAAGAAACAGACCCAAGGTATCCTTCTCCAGACACATGTCACGGATTGCCCTTGCTGTCTTCCCAGTTTCTTTGCGAGAGTGGACAAACACGAGCACCTAAGGAGAATCAGGCTATAGCTAAAAGATACACCTTCAGCCGCTGTTCTCATAGCACCAAGGCACCAGCTACAGGAAGCAGGGGCTGCTCCACTATAACCAGAAGCCATAGGTTAGAAAAAGTGTCAATGGCAAAAATACATGCTAATGTGGAAAAAAGTCTAATAGGGCCGACAGTACCCAGAGGGAAGCCGGGCATGGAAACTCCAGCTATAATTCCTGCACTCAAGGTCAGAGCTAAATTCAAGTCTAGTTGTCTATACAGAGTTCAAGCCCAGCCCAGGATACACAGGGGAAGGAATGTACCAAGGATAGTGGCATAGTCTCACAGCTAAAAAACTAAACTAACCCTAGAATTCTACCTTGAACAATAAATCTAAATACAGTGTATCAGGATTCAGAGACCTCAATTAAGAATATGTTTAGCTGGGCGGTGGTGGCGCCCGCCTTTAATCCCAGCACTTCGGAGGCAGAGGCAGGTGGATTTCTGAGTTCGAGAGTTCGAGGTTAGCCTGGTCTACAGAGTGAGTTCCAGGACAGCCAGGACTACACAGAGAAACCCTGTCTCGAAAAACCAAACCAAAAAAAAAAAAAAGAATATGTTTAGAGCCTTAGCAAGTCTAAACTAAATAAAGGTGTATTTGCAAGATAATACCAAAACTATTACATTATTTATAAAAATATTTAGGAAGTAATTTTGCAACTAGTTTCAAATTATAAGAAACACAGTTCTCCTAAGATCTAGTGTCCAAAAGTCCTACCCCATCATACAAAGTCCTGTGCTTTTTACCAGAAAAAGAAATTCATAGCTTCTTACCTCCTGCCTTATTTTTATCAAAGTAATATCCAAGAGAAAAAGAAAACGAACGAATGAACAAATGAATGAATGAATGAAATTATTCATTGGGCAATAGTGGCATACACCTTTAATCCTCAGGAGGCAGAGGCAGATCTTTGAGTTCAAGGCCAATCTGCTCTACAGAGTGAGTTCCAGAACAGCCAGGGCTACACAGAGATGCCCAATCTTGAAAAAACAACAAATAAATAATATAACGTAAAATATGCTATCTCATCTAGTGTTAGAGACAGGGTTTTACTATGTATCCCTACTGGCCTGGAACTCATGCACAGCATGCTGGCTTTGAACTCAAAAAACTGGGATTAAAGGCATGCACCAACATGGCCCACATTATGGGTTTTGTTTTGTTTAATCATTTATCTATTTTGTGTGTGTCAGAGTAGTGATCAACTCTCTCCTTCTGCCAAGTATGTTCTAGGGATCAAACACAGATCACAAGTCTTAGGGGCAAGCATCATTCATTACCTGCAGAATCATCTCACTGGCCTGATTTCACTAGGTTCTAATACTTTTTAGCTATAGTTCTGCTACCTTCTAGACAGTCTGATTATTCTAGTTCCACCAATTTGGAGGAGGGGAGTATTAACTATGAAGTTATCATTTATGATCACAGGACTATTCAGATTATCTTTCATCTAGGCTATAATAATAGCTGTTTTCAGGAAATGATCCGATTCTTCTAAGTTACAAGTTTATTTATTTATTATTAATTTTTATTTATCTTATGAAGTGAATGCTTTGTATGTATGTATGTCTGTACAATATATACGTGCCTGATGTCCACAGAGGCCAGGAGAGGTCAGATCCCCTGGACCTGGAGTTAACAGACTGGTCTGAGCTTCTATGTGGGAGCTAAGAATGGAACCTGGGTCCTTTTTTGAGTAGCCAATGCTCTTAACCACTGAGCCATCTCTCCACCCCATAAACTGGCCAGTTTATGAGTGATTGTTCACAGTATTCCATCACCTACTTATGCAGTGATGGAAGCTGAACCCAGGGTTCATACATGCTATGTGTATGCTCATCCCAAGTTCCTAATCTAATTTTTTGGGGGTGGGGGATAGGGGTGGGAGGTGGGATATTACTATATAACCCAAACTGGCTTCCAGCTGGCTCGAGGTCCTCCTGCCTCAGCATCCTAAGCTATGGTATTAGAGGCATGTGCTGGCTTTCCTAGCTCCTGACCATCTTTTAAAGCAAGTTCTGTAGTAATAACTCATGTCATTTCTGATCACTGGTGATTCATACTGTTAGCTTGTCAATTAGCTTAAGTCAAAAATGGGAAAGGCTCAAGAACCATCAACAGACCTGATTTTTTCCAGCATGTTCCATTATTTTCTCATAGACTATTTCATTCATGATCTGGAAACGTTTGATAGCTTTTTTCTCTGTGATGCCCACATACGTCTGTTCCAGAGGCACTGGGCGGAAGCTAGAAGTTCAACAGTTAAACAAATGAGATTTCTGGCAGAGAACACTGTGGGCAAAGTTACTTTCCATTGACTTAGAAACAATAATGCTTTCTAAAATATACATAGGAACCCTAAAATTCAAAAGTGCACTCCTTAGAGAAGGGTAGGGGACAGGAAGACCGCCTTGGTAATAAGTTTCCAGTTTCCTCTTATACCTGTTATCAAAGTAGAAGAGGCCCTTAGCAGGGTCAACACGCAGAAAGGTGGCCACATCTTCATAGTTGGGGAGGGTAGCACTGAGACCAATGAGTCGGACATCTTCTTGGGTCATCTCAATGTTTCGGATGGCTCTGGCCACCAAAGCTTCTAAGACAGGACCTCTGTCGTCATGTAGAAGATGGATCTCATCCTAAGGAACAGAAAGATGCAAACTGTACTTTCTCCCTTGAAACAAGTTCACTGTTCAAGTATACAGCCTTAAGATGCCTAATGAAGACAAAAGAAGGAACCTTAAGCCAAGGAGTCCTAAAGAACAAAAACAGCTTTTAGAATTCACACTGAGTGTAACCTGCTTAACACCTGTGAGTGAGTACTACACTCTACCACAAATCTCCTTACAAATGCATGATGGTTATGACCAGGTTAGAGCAAAAAAGCCTTCCCTTTTGGGCAGGTTTCTTCATCAAGATCAAAAACTACTGGGCCTTACTTACAGTAAGTTTACATTGCCAACAGCAGGGCTTCTGAGATACAGTAAGCACTGGAAGAACTGGAGATGATATAGAAATAAAAATAGAATTCAAAGGTGTAGGCAGGCCAGGAACTTAGCACCCCTAGGAGCAGCTGTGGCAACTTAAGCCAAGGAGTAGCAAGGGTCTAAAAAAGGGAGTAGCAAACCTTTCTTAAAGGGCTGAACGTCTGGTACTGCACATGCAATACTGTAGGCTTATGAGCCATGTAACCCTTGTAACAAATACTCAATTCCGCCACAGCTACAGCGGGACAAGAATAGCTATAAAAAGTACATAAGCCAATCCATATAACTGTGTTCAATAAAACAAAAACTTATAACCATAGTTTTGCCAATTTCCACTTTGAACACAGAACATGAACTACTTTCTTGCTTTCATAGACAGCTTAAAGAATTAACCCTCAGATGTCCGGTCCAGCAGGACATCAAACAGGAGTCCGGGGAGATCACCTGAAAGAGATGTGTGGAACAGGCCGACGAAAGGAAGGACGATCTGTCTATAGTCTGATCAGATTGCCATCTTTACTTTTGCACACACAGGTTATATACACAAAAAGGCAGGACGTGGGGAAGGAGATGACGAAGGAATGTGGGTGTTCAGGGAGAATACAGATTGTTCAGGGGGAGTACAGATATCTTCCAGAACAGAGTGTCAGCTGGGTAAGGTTCAGGGGACAGATCACTATGACTCCACCTATGATTCACTTGTCTTTATCTAAGTTGGTACTATCCACCAAGGTTACCTATCTACAAGGACTATGAGTAGCCAGGCTTGGCAGCCTTCTACCAAAGCTGTTTGTTTACAATAATTTCCAGCCATCTGTTTCAGTGTTTTTCCACAGAGACCCAAGACTTGGTGCTAGCAGGCATGTATATCAGGCCTATTGCTGATTTTAGGCCTTCAGTGTATAAGCAGGGCTGCTCCTGACACTCAGAAGCCAGTGAGACTGCTCAAAGAGTAAAGGCACTTTGTTGCCAACCCTGATGGCTTGAGCTTGATCCATCAAACATGCATGGTGGAAGGGGAACTGACTTTCACAAGTTTTCCTCTGACTTACACACACACATACACACACACACACACACACACACACACACACACACACACACACACAGTGCAACATCACAGAAAATAAATGCAATTAATTTTTTAAAAAATCAACTGCCAAGATCGAAGACCACTTCCTGTGGATACTTCTATATAAATGGAATGCAAAGTCCCAATTCCTACTTGTCCTTTGTGACAATGGATTATTTATAAAGAAATATTTCAATGCTCTTGAAGGACAAAATTATTTTTGTTTCCATTTGATTCAAAATATTTCATATTCTATAGAACAAGTTCCAAGATAGTCAGTACTACATAGAGAGTCTTTCCTGAAAAGCCAAAAAACATCAGATATAAAGAGCAATGGGGCATGTGGCAAACACCATGCATTTCTTACATGCCTTTGTTACATGCAGATTTAGGTTGTAATGGCAACAGTTAAGCTCACAATGACTCTTATGAAGAAAGTGCATGTACAGGGACCTTTAGGAAAGCCAAGCATGGTGCCACACACCTTTAATCCCAGTGCTTGGGAGGCAGAGGCAGGTGAATCTCAGTGAGTTAGAAGCCAGCCTGGTCTACAAAGAGAATTCCAGAACAGCCATGGCCATACAGAGAAACCCTGTCTCAAAAAAGAAAACCAAAAAAAGGAAAAAAAGAAAAAAAGAAAGGCGTTAAGAAACAGAACCAGAAAACACAGCCAATCCTCACTTGTTATAACACAGCCCAAGAATAGTCATGTGAGAATTATGAGTGCTTGTGAGAAAGTTCCAAGAAAAAAAGACCAGTCTTTTATGATCCTTGTTCCTGGAACATGCGAACAACCTCCCAGGTGTGGTGGATAGAACTGAGTTTATATCACTATTGTTATTCATATGCCTCTATGGAAAAACATGTTTTTGCCATGTGTGGCCTTGTCCTTGTAATTGAACACCTTACTCACGTGATTTTTCTTAACCCTCAAGAGTATAAATTGCCTGACTCTCTGAATAAAGCTGGCTACTGCATGAAACTTTAGTCTGCCTCATGTTTAGGCCTCGTTCTCCCAGGTTCACATCACCAACTAGAGCACTAAACACTCCGACCACCGTTGTTTTCTCCTTCCTACTACTCTCCCACTCACCAAGACAATGAGCCGCACGAGCTGGGTGTAGGTGCGCTCCCCGCCCTTGCGTGTGATGATGTCCCACTTCTCAGGGGTGCAGACAATGATCTGTGTGGCACTGATTTCTTCCTTGCATAGCTGGTGATCCCCAGTCAGCTCAGCAACAGTAATGCCGTATGTGGCCAGGCGCTGGGGAAAGAAAGGCTCATCAGCAAACATGAGTGATGAGGCTGGAGGTGCAGCTCAGTGGCAGGGAGCTTGCCTAAGGTCTAAGAATGGCAGATGGTGCCTGTAGGGCCTGGCAGCCATTTCTGTGCTATAGACATAGAGAAGTTAAGTATCTGGTGAATCAGGAAAGATGAACAGCTATTACTTAAATTCCACTCATGCAGATGAGGCAAAGGATCTATGGGAGCCCTACATGAAGCAGGAAAGCAAACACATAGGAAAGTGGAACTAGAGTAACAACCCCACAAGCTATAAACCATATTCATTTGCCAGAAATACTAAGAAACAGTGACTCCACTGAGAAGATCCAAGAAGGATGGAGCTGTGTAAGAGAGGCCAAGACATGTTTGCTTCAGAAATTACTTGGGATCAAATTCAACCTTGGAAATGGCAAAAAATATCTAAATATTCCCTAGCAAAAAGAGCAGTAATGCATAGGCCCCTCCCTATCACATGGACAGCTACAGCCAGTATCTTCTGGAGAAGTTTTATGACTTACCTTTCCAAAACTGCCCACCATCTCCTGGACCAGGGACCGCATAGGAGCTATGTAGATGATCTTGAAATCATCCACATTGATGGTGCCGTCCATGTTGATGTGTTTCCCTATCTCTCGGAGCATACACATCAGAGCCACATTGGTCTTCCCAGCACCCTAGAGAGGGGTCAGAGACAAAGCCTGTTCATCTGCTATGGGCTAACACCAAAACAGAACTGACCCTGGGATTGTCCCATGTAACGCTACCCCAGTGGGTTGTCCATCACAGAACAGAGAATAACAAGAGGTGGAATGCTGTACCTTTAAGCCCAGCACTTGGGAGGCAGAGGCAGGTAGATCTCTGTGAGTTTAAGGGCAGCCTGGTCTACACTGTAAGTTCCAGGACAGCCAAAGCTACATAGAAAGACCCTGACTCAACTGAAAAGAATAAGGCCTAGCGTAAGGGTTAGGATTCGACTTGCCACCAAAACATTTCAGGAGAACAGGGAGGCAGGCCAGTACTTACAGTAGGAGCACACAGCAGCAGATTCTCATCTGTCTCCAGGGCAGCACGGTAGAGTTTACTCTGAATCCGGTTCAGCGTTTTGAAGCCCTCAAATCCTGCCTGGGCATACTTTGGCAGCTTCTCCACTGGGAGCAGTTGCTAAAGGAAGAAAGATCTCCTGCGTTATGCTATTGGATCCTTCAGCAGGCTGCCCACTTAAAAGATTCCTATGATTTCACTTTGATTTCCCCATGATTTCATTCCCTGGCAATCGCCATTCATAATTCTCCATTCTAAACTTGTCCAGAGAGATCTCTATTGCTTCCTTGTTTTGGAATGGGAAAACTTTGGAACAGTTTCCATTCCTAAAATAAATTATCTTTGAGATAAGATAACATTTTAGTTAATGGCTAAAAGGTAAACTGGAAGAGAGAAGCAGAAAACTGAAAAGAAAACTGAAAAGGTGATTCACTCACTTCTTCTGAGCCAAAGGGCTTGGGCTTCAAAGCAGGCACATGCACCTCTTCATAGCCCTTACGCTGGCGTCGGAAGGACCCATCAGGAAGCTGGCAGCGCTTATTGGCCATGAAGTGGCTTCCTTGGGTAAAAACAAGGTCCTCCAAATCCAGAACCTGCCTTGGAGCCAGAGCCTGGAAACAGGTCAAACAGAAACAGGCTGAGCATACAAGCTTCCCAGCCACCACAGCCTGGGAACAGCCCGGCACTCACCTCTCCACCCTGGTCCAAATCCATGGTTTCCAGATCTGTGTCCATTCGGGACTGACGGACTCTTTCTCTCCGGGACCTTTCTTCCTGCAGCAGGGAAAAAGAAAAAGCACAATCATCTACATCATTCTCCTGGGTTTTTGTCCCTTCCAGTCCCTTCTGGGTTGGGCTTCATTTATGGGTGCTAGATCATATGTCCCTAAACCCAAAGACATCACTTCTGCCAGAGACTATAAAAATAAATAAATCAGTCAGATATAGCAGATACAGTGACGATGCAGTGTTCTAAAGACAGAAGTCAGAAGTAGACAGTCTACAATTAACCACTAAAGGCAGGGAGGAAGGGTGTTCTACATTAAGCGCACATGCTTTTCTGGGTTGTAGTAAACAGGTCCCCATGGCACTAGAGGAAGACAGTATCTCAACCACAGCAATGAGTGTGCTGATTCTAATTTGTACCCTGACAAATTCCAGAGAACACAGAGATATGTTTTATTACATCAAACACTGAAAGAGGAATGAGACAAGACAGACTAAACCAGTCCTTACTCTGATCAGGTCTTCTTTCTCAGTCTCATGGAGCTGATAGAGGAATTTGGAAAGCTCTGGATCAGCTTCCATCTTTCCCATGATCCTCTCCTTTTCAGCTTCACTCTGAGCACTGGCCAACAAGGTACAGTATAAAACTGCCGAACACAATAGGGAGGGAGAGAGGGAGGGAGGGAGGGAGGGAGGGAGGGAGGGAG
>NW_021604587.1:20822773-20847076 GCF_004785775.1 Grammomys surdaster
ACACACACACACACACACACACACACACACACACACACACACAGAGCAAGAAAGTGCATGGTCTACTCACTCATCATCCTGTGCTGCCGCAACACTTTAATGAAGTCAAAAGTGTTGAAACCAAGGAGCAGAACCAGTTGGTTCTCACATTCTCGGTCATCACTTGCTGTCTGAAGAGAGAAAACAGACCACCAGTATGAATACAGCCATCTGCTACCTCAAACACTGTCCCTGCACTGGCAGTACTGCAGTAAGCATAGCTGCCTTCCAAACACTGACCCTTTCTGACAAGACACATAAACTACAAGTACTATCTTGGCCGTACCTTCAAAATCTCCAACACCTCATCTGCCTTCTTCTGCGACACAATGGCATCATCATAGAAACGACTGAGCTGTCGCTGCAGCCAGAACGCATCGATATCCCGAGGGTGCAAATCCTTCTTCTTAGAACTCATCAGTTCGCCTGAGGCCACAAGCTAAAAAGGAAACCAGGCTTGTGGCTCACTAGGTCTCTTCATCACGATCCACCCAAGTTACCTGTCATCCCATAGGCTACCTTCTGAGGCCTTTCCAGAAAGAAGCAGCTCTATTACACTGAATTCAGGAGCACACCAGACTAAGAATTCATTAACATGTGTCTTTGGGAAGAGTAACAACTGACTATGTCCTAAGAAAATCAAGACACTGACTATTTAATAAGGCTCAAACTGGGCTTGGTGGGACATCTGCAATTCCAGTACTGAGGAGGCTGATGCAGGAGATTCCAAATTCAAAGACAGTCTTGAGCTTCCAAGCAAGTTTTATGTCAGAAAAAAAAACAAAGAAACACACACTCAGGGCTACTGGAATAGGTCTGTAAATTTACCCCACTACTTAGAAAGCAGAGTTGACAGAGCTGCAAGACCTGCATGAGCTGTAGGGTAAGTTTAAGTCTGGCCCAGGCAACTTTGTGAGGCCCTTTCTCAAAACAAAAATTGTTTTAGTCTCTTTTAATCCTGGTGCTATAACTCAGTGCTAGAGCATTCACCATGCACAAGACAGCCATTTCAACCCCAGGACAACAAACAAACAAAAATAAAATACTCAGCAGGACAGTGGTGGTACATGCCTTAATCCCACCACTTGGGAAGCAGAGGCAGGCAAAATCTCTGAATTCAAGGACAGGCTGTTCTACAGATCAAGTTCCAGGACAGCCAGGGTTACACAGGGAAACCCTACCTTAAAAAACAAACAAATAAACAAAGCGCTCTAATATTCTTGTCATTGTAACATTATCTATGTATCAAATTTTGAAAGCAACCCAAATACCCATCAAAAGGAAATCTGGAAGGCAGGCACAGTGTTCCATGCTGATAATCCCAGCACCCAGCACTTGACAGAAAGGATGAGGAAGACATCAAGTTTGACACCTGCCTGGGCAACAACGACAAAACTCCAAACAACCTCAAAAGCTGAGAAGGATAAGAATAGCTCAGTGGTGAGCACTAGACCAGCATGCTGGAAGCTGGGTTCAATCCACAGTAGCCCCCACCCAGAAAAAACAACCATGGCTCAGTTGAGTGTCTTTTTTTTTTTTTTTTTTTGGTTTTTCAAGACAGGGTTTCTCTGTATAGCCCTTGCTGTCCTGGAACTCACTCTGTAGACCAGGCTGGCTCAGTGAGTTGTCTTAATGAGAGGAAGTGCTTCATTCAGAAGTAAGCTGGTCTACACCAAGAGAGAGACTGTACTTACATTTGCAGAGAGGGTACACCGCACAACAGCTTCATCCCCTTCCATGTCATCATCTGAAGCTTCTTCTCGGACTTCCCCATACACATCCTCATCACCTTCCTATGGAGACAACCCCAATCTCAATACAGATGTAGAACTTGACCTATGCCATACAGACCCTGTCTTTCAATCACTCTAAGCTCCATGCTTAGAACAACAGCTTTGGGGTAAAGCCAATAGTGTATCAACCATATTACAGGAACATCAATGGAATGACCATTTGGAATGAGCTTATTAGATGTATCTGTCCTATGTCTGCTTCTCACCTTAGCTGCTAAATATTAAACACCGGGACCATATGCTCCTTCTGACACACAGATAATCTCAAACCCAGACTACTGGCTAACAGAGGAGCTAAGAAGATGCATACACAGGAAAGTAGACTGTGAGCCAAAAGTGTAGACATCATGCTTAGTTTGCATAATCTCTATTGTGGACTGTGTACTTAAACAGTATCGTGTTCAATAATTAGCATTTGTTAAATCAATTGCTATGAGTAAGGAAATCTGTGTCAGGTTGTACCTAATTAAGACTACCAATTAACAGCTGGGCAGTGGTGGCACATGCTTTTAATCACAGCATTCAGGAGGCAGAGGCAGGTGGATCTCAGTGAATTTGAGGCCAGCCTGGTCTAAGGAGCTAGTCCCATGACTGCCAAAGCTAAACAAAAAAGAAAAAAAAGAGAAGAGAAAAGAAAAACTCTCTACCAATAAACTATACTCTAGGAAGTAGCATTTTGTTTTACTAAAACAGAAACTGAGGCAAAATGACCCGCCCGAGATACAGGCTCAAACTCAAAAGATTCCTTGGCTCTCAGCTCAGTGCTCACCCTAACTCTGGTAACATCTTCTCTTCTTGTCACAAGAAAACATTTCAGGACTGGTACTTCTTTTTCAGAACACAAATTCACTTACTGAAAACTCTAAAGTAACTACTCTTTAAAAAAATGATTTAGGGACATTTAGCCCAGCTGGCCTCAATCTCCTGATTGTTGGGATTGTAGGTACAGTGTTACCATTCCTGGTTCAACTTTTCTTTGTCAATTGTCCCCCTATTCTTATTTAGTTATAATCTAGGAGTGGCAAGCTTTATCCCAGAAGTTGCTACAACTGCTAAATAGCCGAATACAATTACATCCATACTCCTAGGTGAATATGCATTCTTCAACTAGCAATTAGCACACAGCACTAAAACCATAGATTACTATAATATGGTTAAAACACTATAGCAGGACACATTGCCACTGACTAACAATGTGCTTTATCTTTTTTCCTTTATTGATTCTTTAAATGATAAATGTGTTCTGACAATTTGATGCATGTACACAATGCATACCGATTTCTTTTACTGCCACTCTCGTCTCCTTCCCACCTCCATGGAGCCTCCTCTTCCCCCCACATTTCTCAAATTCATGCCAACCGACTTGTGTTATTTGTGACCCACTGAATTTAACCATCAGAGACCAGAAGGCTCAGAAGTGGTCACATGACTGACGATAATGACCTCCTTTCCATTATCTATCAATAACCAATAGTTAGGCAGCAGGGAAAAGGGACTCCTTCCCAACCCCTAACTGGCTGTTGACAGGGCCAGTCTTGTACAGGCCCACAGTAAGTGCAGCTGCTTGAGTCCATGTTTACAATAACTGCTATGCCTACAGGATGGCATTTCTCAGTCCTGCTTCCTAGTTTCCTTGGTCTATCTGGTTTATGATGAACTGTCAATCTGCACCTACTAGTTTAAATTAGCTTCTAAAAGAACCTAAAGTGAACCATAGTAACTTTTTAAGCTGAATAACACCAAATTTGTAAGTCTACCACAAACACTGTAAAATGTACTTAGCTAGGAATTTCAGTTTATGAGAAGAGCTCCCACTACCTTGTAACACCACAAACAAAACAGAAGGATCCACTTAAAGCTACTCACCTCCTCATCAGACTCAAACTGCACATTCACTCCATAGGTCTCATCAATGTTGTCATCTGAGGTGATGTGGGATTACAAAAAGAGAGCAGTGGTCAATGTGGAGACACTCAAGCCCATTTCCTCAGTTGCCTGGCTTGCTTATTCTTGGCCAGAACACACAGACTTAATCAACATGAAAACCAGCACCAAGGCCTCTTGAACCTGCCAACCTGGATCCTACCCTCCCTGCGTCTTCAGCTCCTACACACTCGCTGCTCTCTCTCTCTCTCTCTCTCTCTCTCTCTCTCTCTCTTTCTCTCTCTCTGTCTCTCTCTATCTCTATCTCTATCTCTCGCTCCATCTATACAATACGTCTCAATTTAAAAAATGGCTGCCAGGGCTGGAGAATGAGCTCAGCTAGTAAAGGATAAAAGCTCACCACCAAACATCACTAGATAATTATCCTCTTTATTTTTTTGAGATGGGACTTGCTATACAGACCTGGCTTACTTGCTAGGATAACCCTGTGCCAAAACACCTGCAAATGAGCCATTCTCTTGAAACAGCACACCATAAGTTATGGAAATAATGCTCTTCTAAATGTTAACAACAGTGCTGAGCACTCAACAGAAAGGCCAACAACCACAGAACACGGTCAGGACACACAGAGCTCAGGTACCCATATTCTGGATCTCTTTGTCGCCACCGTAGTCTGTGATCTTCTTGCCCAAGTTTACCAACACATGGTATCTGGTATCATCTGTCTGACCCAGCAGCAGGTCAATTTCCCTTCTTCTCTCCTTGTCTCGAAGCTTTTCATTCTTCAGCACAGCCAGAACTTCATCAGCTGCCCCACAAAGAATATCTCGAGGCTGAAGAAAAAAACACAGATAACATATACAACAATAATACATAGGACACTGATCAGCTTTGTGACAATAGAAAGTAAAGAAGCATAAATTTCAAAACTACAGGAGTGGGAGATGTGGCTCAAAAGTTAAGAGTACTTGTTGCTCTTGCAGAGGACCTGGGTTCAATTTCCAGCACACACATGATGGCTCAAAAGAATCACAATTCAAATTCCAGGAGATCTGAAGCCTTCTTCTGGTCACCAAGGGTATCAGGGATACATAGTGTGTACACACATGTAGGTAAAACAGTTATACATATAAAAAGCAAGCAAGCAAACCAGCAGCATCCTAGGCTTTGAACACTCATTAACAGGACACAGGCACATGACTGTAACCTAGCACTTGGGAAGCAGCAACAAGACCACAGTTCAAGGTCATTCTTGAATATATAGTGAGTTTGATGTCGGCTTGAGCTACAGAAGACCGTGTCTCACACAAACAAACAAAATAAAACTTTGAGACTAGAGGGAGCTGCTAAGGATTTAACAAAGTGTTGCCACATGTGCTTAAAATTCATGAGATCCTGAAGTCAGTCTGAGCACTTGGAGGTGGGGGATAGGTAGGTGGTCTTCTAAAGCAGAATACACCTAGCACAACAGCTTGCCACACATCTCAAGGTGGACGAGGCACTCAGCAGCCTGCCTCTGTCCTGTCACACTTTCACTAATTCTTTGTTCACACATCCCTGTTCCTCACCTCACTAGAGAACCCATAAAGGCTTGAGATCTAATCAGAGATATGCAGAGATTCAGGGCAGATATGGGGTATGGACCACTTGGATTCCTTGACTTAGGTATCTCCTGTCTCTCTTCTATTACATTGAAAATGAATGCTAACGGCATCTATTCATAGTTAACATGCTGTTCTATATATACTAAGTGCTAATTTCTGCAAAGTGGTATTGACCTCCCCATCCTGCTGGGAAAATCTAGAGATAAGATTCTTCTGATTGGACTAGCAAGATAGTTCCTCAGGTAAGAGTACTTCCACCAACCTCAACTGTTTGATCCCTGAGTACCCCACAAAGATAGAACAAACTATTAAAGTTGTCTTGACTTCCACATGCGCACGCACACACACACAGAAAAAGAGAGAGAGAGAGAGAGAGAGAGAGAGAGAGAGAGAGAGAGAGAGAGAGAATAAATATATGTAACTAATAATTCAGCCAAAATTCTTCAATACTTTCTCTTTCCCCCTCTGGCTGCCTCACCTGGTCTCCAAGAGCAGCCTGGATGAAGCTGAGCAGCACCTCATAGGTCTCCCGGGTCTCCTTAGTTTTGGGCTTATAGATGATGCCTACCATTTCATCAATGCCCTCTGACAGAAGAGTATAACCTTTCATCTTGTTGATGTCATGCCGGTCCTCATCACGTTTTCTCCTCCTATAAGACATACAACATGATGCTGAATGAGAGAATTTTCCATTCCCAAGCCAAGTTTACCCTTTCTATACATCTAATATGTGAAGGCAGGGACATGAATCAAAATAAAAAACTCCTACCAGACCTTAATTATTTGAAGAAGCACTTCTTTATGGGACATATTTATAGAAAGAAAATCTGTCATTCTCTGATATGGTGTTACGAGATACAGCCTCCATTATCTTAAAATGTACACCTTTTTATATCCACGAGCTATTTTTGTTTTGTTTTGTTTTGTTTTCGAGACAGGGTTTCTCTGTGTAGCCCGGGCTATCCTGGAACTCACTCTGTAGACCAGACTGGCCTCAAACTCAGAAATCCACCTGCCTCTGCCTCCCAAGTGCTGGGATTAAAGGCGTGCGCCACCACTGCTCAGCATCCACGAGATTTTATAGTATTATTTAGACTTTTTTTTTTTTTAACCTTAGACGCATCCATCACCTTTTAGTAGTGAGAGAAACTAGGCTCCAGTGGAATCTACCTCTAATGACTCCCAGTAAATAACTAGAAAAGACGGGCTGAAAACTGAATGACCAAGGAACAATATTTAAGCTCTTCTAAAACACAACCACTCAAACCAAACAGGGCCTGGGGATTGTTAAGACTTTGTAGTAAGAGAGAAGAGAGAGCTGGACAGATGGCTCAGTGGTTATGAGCACTAACTGCTCTTTAAAAGGTCCTGAGTTCAATTCCTAGCAACCACATGGTGGCTAATAACCATCTGTAATGGGATCCAATGACTTCTTCTGGTGTGTCTGAAGACAGCTACAGTCTGAAGACGAGCTATAGTGTATTCATATAAACAAAATAAAATAAGTCTTTAAAAAAGAGATAGATAGATAGAGGGGGGGAAGACAGACAGACACACACAGGAGAAAGAAAACACAATTTTCCAGGAGGTGGTGGCACGCGACTTTAATCCCAATCCCAATGTTTGGGAAACAAAGGCTGATGGATCTCTGAGTTTAAGGCTAGCCTGGTCTACAGATAAGATACCTTGTATTGAAGAAAGAAGAGAAAAGCAACAAAACTAAAAGAAAAGCAAGGCAGGCAGGCAAAATAATGTTAGTAGTATTTAACTTCTGAAATGAATCCACCAACATGAAAAGACAACAGAAATCATCAGGAAGTGATGGGCAACAAAAGAGGAAGGGGGGGGAGTTTGTAACAATGTGGAGGAGCTGAATTACTGAGAGGAGATTAACCAGAGTCCTGAAAACAGTTAGAGATGGGGCCGGAGAGAAGGCTCAAGTAGTTTGGCCCAATACTGCTTTCCAAGAGGACCCAAGTTCGGTTTTCAGCCCCACACTGGGTAGCTCAAAACCTACCATAACTCAAGCTCCAGGGGATCCCAAAACATCTTGGCCTCTACATAGGCACTTGCATGCATGTGCACAAATCCACATAAGCATACACATGCACATAATTAAAAATGAAACAGATCTTTAAAAAGATAGCCTGAAAAAAATTAACATCTATGAATCGGAAATATGTCAGTAAAAGGTGTCAATAGATTTTGTTCCACTTCGTTACACTTAAATCCAAAGAAGCTTTAAACCTTGAAGAGGTTTTTGCTATGTTGTATACACACCACTGATCTTCCATACAAACTTGAGCAAAACTACTGTTCTAATGCTAAAGATGGGCTTTACATTAGATGAAAAAATAGCATCCCCTTAGTACTTACTTGGCCCGTCTTTCCTCCTGCATCTGTGGTTTGGTCCGTTGAGCCTTATCTCCCATTCGGGTTCCTTCCAACTTCCCGACCAGGGACAGAACCTCTCCGGTCGGTTCATCCCGGCGGGTCCGGTCAATGAGAGAGCGGTCAGCTTGGAGCACAAGATTTGAGTTCTGAAAAGATCATACTTTATGAAAACTTTGATATATAGTTTTGAATCCTGTTATTACAATGACACCAGAAGATGGAAAAACACTGGGATAAAAAAATAATGCTCTTAAGAAGAAATAGTATAACATTACACTATGCACGAGCACTATACTGTCTGATAAGGTGAACGACCAGCGTTCCCAACAGCATCCACAATAGCCCACATTTGGGTAAAATGTTGGGCAGATTGAGGGTAACAAGAAGAAGGAGAGAGTTTAGCGCTAAGGGGACTGGAAACAAAAACCAACTTGGGATATTCCTTCGTATTTTAATCCATCTTTCACCCAGCTATGATTTCCCCCTCAGTGTTATCCACGACTTCACCTTGCCCGCAACCCTCCTCCGAGACCACACGCACCGCCTTGTACTCGTACTGCAAACTGCGAGCAGTCACATCCGCCATGGCTGCCGATGCTCTGGGAACTCAGGGTTCCACTCTTCCTCACGGTGCGAACCGGGAGCTCAGGGTTCCACTCTTCCTCACGCTGCGAACCGCCTCTGCAAACCGCTCTGGCCCAACAGGTACAACGCAGGACAAACGTGCGGGACAGAGAAAAGAAACGGACTTCCTTCCGCTTCCGGGACGCCCGGTAAAACTGAGACTTTCCGGTTATACTCACGGCTTCTGGGCGGAGTTTGCGGACGATAGTACATCCGAGTCAAGGATTCCATTGCCCGACGAGACACACGGGCGTGCAAACTGTGGTTCCAGGGATCATCTTTACGTGCTACAGAGCCAAGGCTGAACTCCATAAGAGTATGATGTTAAAAGTCCTTTCTGTAATACTTTTGATTTCTCGTACCAGCCGTCCTATGAGGCAGGAAGACATGTAGGCAAACGGAAACTAAAGAGCTCCATTTCTGGATAAGGAAGCTGAAGGTTCAAGCAAGTTAACATGTGTCTAGTAACTGACTGGATTTCTCTTCTGTATTGAGAAATTGGGGAAACGCTCCCTGACCTATTCAACTCACCCCAAACTCCTTTCCTCAAGACTCTCCCCTGTATCAACTGACTGACGGTAGAAGAAGAAATATTTGTGCCCAATCATTTGTCACAGCCTATGTCAGGATTATTTTAGGCGTGCGGATTATAGCATGTATATGTATATGTATATGTATATGTATATGTATATGTATATGTATATGTATATGTATATGTATATGTATATGTATATGTATATATAATTTTGTCCTTCTCAATGTGACACGAATGTTTTACTAAAGAGATATATGAAAAATAAGTCATATGCATGGAAATACTATTCAGTGTTAATAAGTAGTAGTGGTACCTTTTATGTAAAAGTGGTATTTAGACTTTTAATAATTCTCTATACAACACTGAAAGCAAAACAGCAAGTTCTGCTTTCCCTGTATGTTTAATAACCACGAATGAACCTTAAGTCTGTGTCTTAATCTATCCAGCCATTATGCTGGCAATTTTTAAAATTTGGTTTATCATTTACGTTTTATTCTATGTATATGGGTAGTTTTGGCTACATATATGTTTGTGTATCATGTACACACAGACCTCCAATAAGTCCCGAAGAGGGTGTTAGATCATTTGAGACTGGAACTACAAATAGATTGTGAGTTGCCAAGTGCATGGTGAGGTTGGAACCCAAGTCTTCTCAAAGAGTAGCCAGTGTTCATAAATTACCATTAAGCCATCGCTCTAGCTCTTATCTGGCTTTTGAGAAAAGATCTCCTGGAATCTAGGCAGGCTTCAAACTTGCTATCCAGAGACTTCTCTTGTGCTCTGGATCCTTCTGCCACCAACGCATAGACACTGTGGCTGCAGCTATGGACTGCTGTGACCAGCTGTATCTTATCATATTTAACAGTAATAGCAGCATAGTAACACTAGTTGGATTCAGTTACTTTTTTTCTTCTTTATTAGTAGGAAGAAGTTTTATCATTTGGGGTCTAAAAATTTGCATTTCAAATATAATTACCCTCCCAAATGGCATTCCACTTGGAAGATATAAAATAAGTCCTTGTCAATTTAAAAACTGAATGTTATACTGAAAATAAGAGAATTATTTTATTAAAGTTTTGACAGTTTTGAATAATTTTTAAAATTATAATTTTTTCTATGTATGTATGTATGTATGTATGTAAGTATGTAATATATGTGAGAACACTGTCACTCTCCTCAGACATACCAGAAGAGTGCATCGGATCCCATTACACATAGTTGTGAGCTACCATGTGGTTGCTGGGAATTGAACTCGGGACCTCTGGAAGAGCAGTCAGTGCTCTTAACCACTAAGCCATCTCTTTATCCCTTCTGAATAATATTTTTAAAATATTTACTTGTATTTTCTGTTGTATGGGTGTTTTTCTGCCACGTATGTATGACACCACCACACCAGTGCCTGGTGTCCATGGAGATCACAAAAGGGCACCAGAGTCCCTGTAACTAGAGTTAATAGTTGTCAACTGCCATGTGGATGCTGGGAATTGAGCCTAGGTATTGTGCAGGAGCAGCAAGTGCTCTTCACAGCAGAGCCATCTCTCCAGCCAATAATAATGTATTATTATTATTATTATTATTATTATTAAGGTTGGAGAGTTGGTTTAAGGAAAGGATATCTAGATAAGCAAGTAACGATAACAAAAGCATGGTAAGAGATAATATCTTCTTCATATGTGGTTTCACTAAAATTAAGATGAGCTTTATTTCATTTTAATGGATGTGTACATGTATGATGTGTGCAAGGCAGAATATGACTTGTGTGGTGGGACACAAATGCCACAGTGTACGCGTAGCAATCAGAGGAGAACTCTATGAAATCAGTTCTCCCGTTTCACTTTTATTGTATGTGGCCTCTGGTAATTGAACTCAGATTTGTGCAGCAAGCACCTTTAGCCACTGAGCCAGCCCACCAGCCCTGCATTATTTCTTATCATTTAGGAAACACACCAAGGAAAATTCCAGGTAACTTAGACAATTTTTAAAAATATCTAAATCTAAAAGGATTTGAGAGGTATGAGAAGAGAAATGTATAAATGTTGTGAGGGGGTTTGAATTCTGTTTGTATGGTGCTCAATTGCCGCTGAAACTGAAGATGAGACCCAGCTCTCCTGGAGTCCATTTGTGTGTGTCCTCAGAAGTGGGCAAAAGCTTGAGTTGGGAAATATAAATCTAAGATTTAGGTTTTGAAGTTTTGCAGAACAAGTGGTTAGAAGTACCTGAAGGTCTCTTTTCTATCCAGGCTGAAGGGACTCTTTGGTGTGGTGTCATTTGTAAATTGATGAGGCCATTAGCATTCACTTTTTTTCCCCTTTCTCTTCTCACACTTCCTCTGGCCTATTTATTTATTTATTTATTTATTTATTATATGTAAGTACACTGTAGCTGTCTTCAGACACCCCATAAGAGGGCATCAGATCTCATTATGGATGGTTATGAGCCACCATGTAGTTGCTGGGATTTGAACTCATGACCTCTGGAAGAGTAGTCAGTGCTCTTAACCGCTGAGCCATCTCACCAGCCTTAGTGTTCATTCTTGCTCATTATTAGTTACCTGTTTCTTAGGACGCCACTGGGGGGGAATCTAGAACGAAGTTTGAATTCTTTTACATATAATTTTTTTATCTTTAAAAGTTACATTTTCAGCTGGGTGGTGGTCGGACACATCTTTAATCCCAGCATTTGAGAGATAGAGTCAAGTGGGTCTCCATGAGTCCAAGGCTAGCCTGGTATACAAAGCAAGTTCCAGAACAACCAAGGCTACACAGAGAGATCCTGTCTCAAAACAAAACAAAAAAGTTACATTTTTGCAGGGTATTGGTGATGCAAGCCTTTAATCCCAGCACTAGGGAGGCAGAGGCAGGTAGACCACTGTGAGTTGGAGGCCAGCCTGATCCATAGAATGAGCTCTAGAACAGCCAGGGCTATACAGAGAAATCCTGTCTCCAAAAACAAAGTTCTATTTTAATTTTTGACCTGTGTAGAGGTCAAAAGAAAACTTTCCTCCTTTTGCTTTGTGGGTTCTAGGGATTGAACTTGGGTCATCATGCTGGGCAGTAAACACCTTGCCATCTTGCTGGCGTCAGTTATGAATTTTTAAAAGCTCCTCATATAAGTATAGAAGGCCTCCTTTAGCAGAAACTTCTGCAGAATACAAAAAAAATTCTGTACTCCTGTTTTTTATATGACACTCAGTAATTATTTTACAAGGAGATGTTTCCCAAATAGTTGAGTAAACACATGAAGTTGAGATCTCAGAGTTTGTACTGCCTGTCTTGACAAGTGCCACTGAACAAAGGCAGGGACTGAATCTTTGAAAGTGGCCAGTATGGGCTGGAGAGATGGCTCAGTGGCTATGAGCATTTACTGCTCTTCCAGAGGACCCTGGGTTCGATTCCAAGAACCCAATTGGTGGCTCACAACCATTTGAAACTTTAGTCCCATGGGATCTGATGCCTTCTTCTGGCCCCTGAGGGCCGAGGCATTTGTGAGGGTGCACAGATAGACATGCAGGTAAAAAGACCCATACACATAGAATAACATTTAAATAAAAATAGGGCTTTATTCAGAGTGCCGGATATCTGGGGAGGCAATAGAATAACATCCCCCAAATCGGCTTTATCTCCCATCTGCAGCCAGCAAACTTTACGGAGGCTGTCAGTCATTCCGAAGTTTATTCTTACCCGTCTGGCTAGGTGGTCAGCCTTGGCACTGAGATTCATCATGTTGCATTTCTCCCCTTATTCTCTCCCGCTCCTTCCTGTTACTGTATTTCTCCATGCAGCATGGGCATGGACCACATGCTCTGAAGGTCATGGTGACTTGCATTCTTCCTGGGTTCCTGTTGAACACAGAACAAATATTGTTAGTAGTATGTATATACTGAGTTACTTAAATTTGTAAATGAAAGATTCTTTTCTACAATATGAAATGTAAAAAGTACTTTTATAATGTAGAATATGATAGCGTCCTGGCCATCACCAATATCACCTATCATTCTCCACAGTAAGTAGTAACTGTCCAGTCTAAGATCTCTATCATGTGTGGATGGCATTCTGCCAGCATGTGTTGATATCCTGGCTTTTTTTACCAGTAAGAGAATTTTCTGGAATAAAGGTGTAAGCTAAGGAAAACCATAAGCAATGTCAAGCAATTGTACTGATTTAAATTTTTAAAAGGGGCTGGAGAGATGGCTCAAAGGTTAAGAGCATTTGTTGCTCTTGCAGACTGAGTTTAATTCCCAGCACCCACATAGTGGCTTACAACCCTCTGTGATTCTAATTTTATCAGATCTGTGGGCTTCCTGAGCACTATACGAACAGGGTACATGGACATGCATGCAGTCAAAACACTCATACACATGAAATAAAAATAAATCTAAATAAAAAGAGTCTACAGTCAGATGGTAGTGCATACCCTTAATTCCAGCACTAAGGAGGCAGTGGCAGGTGGATTTCCATGAGCTCCAGGACAGCCAGGACTGATACACAGAGAAACCCTGTCATGAAAAAACAAAACAAACAAATCTAAAGTAAGTATTTGTATTTCACCAGAGAATGTCTGAGGCTAAGAAGCAGGCTAATAAGAGCTCCATGATGAAAAGGCCGACAGAGTTCTCACACCTGAGGGTGCTAACTTCACAAACAGCATCTCAAGCAGTAAAGTAGACAGAGCTAACAGGATTGTTTCTAAATCCAACTAGAGGGGACTGGACCATATCATTCTCTGAAATGGATACTCCTACATGTTTGTATCCAGAAAGGACAGCTTTAAAAGTTTTTTTCTCCCATTGTCACCAGAAAGTTGTTTCACCTTAAAAGGACCTAGGACAGCTACCAGAGAGGCAAAAGAGTAGCTCAAGAAGTTAGTGGATTGTTTTTGTTTTTTATGAAGACATTCTGCCATGGGAACGGAAAAAAAGCATTTACACTTAAGCCTCAAGCATGGTTCATTGCTATTTTAACGTCCTTGTTTGAACATCTCTATAAGAAAGAACTGCTATGTGATGAAGAGAGGGAATGGACCCCCCACATTTTGTCCTCTGACCTCCATGCAAGTTCTGTGGCACATGCATGTCCACATGCATGTACACAATACAAACACAAATATAACAAAATTGTTTAAAATGACATTATGTCTGTATAGACAACAATCCTGGCAAATGTTCCCAGTTGTGCTGAACGGAATTCTTCAGTCTCAACCAGTCAGAGGCTTCAAGACTTTGGGGTAAGAGCCTCCTTCCTTTTCCCTTCTGCGTTCTGCTAATAGTCTGTCTTTCTATCTTCCTCATGGGATTTATATTGTATGGGAATGTCTTCTCCTTCTGGGTTCTATCATAAAATAGACCATAACAATCTTTCTACCTGATCTAGAATTGTGTTGTGCTTGGAGGTAAAGAAAGAAAGGAAGCCATGCCAGAGAAGCACCAGCTGGAGGGTGAGACAAACTAGAGGCTTCACAATTTATTTTTACTCTTGATACAACCTCTAAGGCCTTTGTTTTGGTTAATTTCCTATTTTTAATATCTTTAATTTTTATGACTTCCAAGGGTTTTGTTTTTTGTGTTTTGTGTTTTTTTGGTTTTTGTTTTATTTTGTTTTTTCGAAACAGGGTTTCTCTGTGTAGCCCTGGCTGTCCTGGAACTCACTCTGTAAACCAGGCTGACCTCGAACTCAGAAATCTGCCTGCCTCTGCCTCTCAAGTGCTGGAATTAAAGGCGTGTGCCACCACTGCCCAGCCAAGTTTTTGTTTTTTAAATATTTAATATTGTTATTTTTGTCTATGAGTTTTCTGCCTGCATATATAAATGTGTACTTGTTGTGGGGGTAGGAGGGGCCTGGTGCCAGCAAGAGTCAGAAGAGGACTTTGGATCCTCTTGAACTGGAGTTAAAGACAATTGTGAGCCACCTTGTGGGTGCTGAAGAACCAATCCAGGTGAAGAGTAAGAAGTGCCCTTAATGCCGGGGCGGTGGTGGCGCACGCCTTTAATCCCTGCACTTGGGAGGCAGAGGCAGGCAGATTTCTGAGTTTGAGGCCAGCCTGGTCTACAGAGTGAGTTCCAGGACAGCCAGGGCTATACAGAGAAACCCTGTCTCAAAAAAACAAAAACAAAAAAAGAAGTACCCTTAATCACTGAATCACCTCTCCAAAATCCATCATTTATATTCTTTTAAAATTCAAATGAAACTTCTATAATATTTAGATCTATTCTGGGTACTTCTAGCATATAACATGCAAAAATAACCGGGTTATTGCACCGAACCTGCTGGTATGAAATGAGGGGGGAGTGAGGATGGTTATAGGAAAGATGGACAGAAGACTCAGAGACAAAAGTTATAATTAGGCGGGCTGCAGATCAATACCATGTCAGCCTCGAGTTTACTTTTCTTAGCCTTTTTATACTTTATAGTGGCATGGGATACAAAGTCACAAGCTAGCAAAGAAAATGGCTGACATACATAGGATATCTGTTCCCATCTGGAAGCCTTTCTGTTCCTTCCTTCAAGATTAACAGCACGTTCAGCCTCTCGCCTTGAGCCTCAAGTGTATACCCTCTTATCATTCCATGTGTCAGCAGGCCAGGAAATCTGCCAGCAGACCCTGAGCTGCCCTGACTCTGCCTGGCAGGCAGGCTTTCACAGAAGCAGGCAAAACGGCTCCCAACAAGGTATGGATTTGGAGAAATAGCATGATGGTCAAAATCACTTGCTACTCTTGCAGAGGCCCCAGGTTTGCTTCCTAGCACACATTATAAGGAGGCTCACAACTGTTTCTAAACTCCAGTTCAAGGAGATCCAATGTCCTTGTCCACAGGCCCCTGCACACATATGGTACACATACATGTACTTGGGCATACACACGTACACATAAAATAGAATAAATAAATCATTAAAAAAAATCTGTAATAGTAACTTTCATTCTCCTAGAAGTAGCTGTTGTCTCGGAGGCTTACTCCCACCATCAGCTATCCTCGGCTAGGCCTGGAATCTAAGCCTCTGAGACTTGCTGCTGAATAAGCTCACCCTTTCTAATTCTTTCCAAACTACTCCTCTCCTAGCTGACTAATTCGATTTGGCTTCTCTTTCAGTCTCTGACTTCTTGTACTGCTTGGCTTCAAACTAACTTTAGTAATCTGTTCTGATCTTCTAGCTCCTTATTCTCTGGTTCATTCTGTCTTCACCTGTGTCTAGCTTGTTCTGTCTGCAATCTGTCTCTCTACAACTGTCACAGTAAGGCCACCTCCTTCCCCCCCACACCCCTCTCTGGTTTTTTGAGACGGGGTTTCTCTGTGTAGTTCTGGCTGTCCTGGAACTCACTCTGTAGACCAGGCTGGCCTCGAACTCAGAAATCCGCCTGCCTCTGCCTCTCAAGTGCTGGGATTAAAGGTGTGCGCCACCATCGCCTGGCCTTTTTCCAATTTTTTGTTTTTTTTGCACTGTTCTCTTAAGTAACTTTTCTTTTCTCTGTTCTTGTGAGAGTTGGACATATTCTATTCTGTCAAATCTTTCTCTGATTCATCACTTTTTCACTCAGTTAGACATCACTTTCAAGCATGGGTACTTCCGTCTACAAACTAACTTTACCTTCATGATTGATATTAAAGGTGTGTACTAAGACTAAGCCACACCACAGTTTGAAACAGTTTTTTTTCTCAGTAAATAACATAATCTCAGGGTTCACACTGTTATTAACTATACTGCAATACAAATCAGATACATCTAATCCCAGCACTTGGGAGGCAGAGGCAGGTGGATTTCTGAGTTCGAGAGTTCGAGGCTAGCCTGGTCTACAGAGTGAGTTCCAGGACAGCCAGGGCTACACAGAGAAACCCTGTCTCGAAAAAAACCAAAAAAAAAAAATCAGATACATCAAATGCTCTCTGTGGAAACTGTAAAGCCAAGTTACCTCTACTTACATTTCCCCAAATACTTGTGAGTATATTAACCTTAATCATCAAACAGCTAGAATATACCAAAAGGGAGGATTTCTCCAAACAGTCCCGCCTCCATTTTCCCCATGAAAAAAACTTCCTTATCCTAATAATGGGATCAGGTTTCTGGGCTGCTCATGGGAACAGCTCAGCTCTCATCTGGAGGTCTCTTCTTCCTACTGTGTCCCTGCCTGGTCCTACATTTACACCTGGGAAGGCCGAGTGACCAATCTTTATTAGTGTCTTCTTGGCTGAGTTAGTAAGATGCCTTCCAACCAAGACATAGTGCCTATTTTTGGGTTTTCTATGAGGATATTACCCTATGAGGGTATTACACTTTCTGTAACACCTCTGTACTATTAGGGCAGAGGGAACAATGTGTCTTTCATGTCTTTATGTGTTGGGCCCCATTTTGGCCCTGGTTTGGGCCTTGAGGACAAACCCAAGCCTGGGCTCAAGTTTCTGTGGCCTTGTAGGAGAGTCTAAGCCTGGCTCGAGTTTGAACCTGTCTTAGTCACAGGGGTGACTCAACAAGACCTGTTTGGCCCTGCCTTTGCTCAGCTGTTGCTGCTATAGAGCTTTGCCATTGGCCCTGTCAGTCACCCCATACCCTCACCCTTTCCTGCCCCCTAGGTCATCTCACCCCACCAAAACTCCTCCTCCCTATGCTCCAAGTTTATATAAACAAGAGGTTGTTACATTAAAGTTGAGTTCTCCCGGCTGGGTGTGTTTCTTTGGGCCCCCAACACTCACCATCCCTCTCAGCCCGGAGAGACCCAGCAGGACCGGGACTTCTCTCTCCTCTCACCTGGACCTGCTGGCAAAGAGCTGACATTTATGACCATTTGCTCATAGAATTCCTAAACTAAAAGTGGTAAGGTTGCAACAATCAGTAGAGGTCACAAAAAATTCAAAAGTAGATACTGGAGGAGTAGCAGGAAAAAAGCAGCTGAATGCTGGTAAATAATTTAGGTTATTTATTTAGAAAAAAAAGCAAACAGTGCCAAACCAAATTATCTGAAAACAAAACTGGTTCCAAATAGCAGAATACTCTGTTTTTTTTTTTAATCCATATAAAATAGGATATTGTCTGAAAACAAAGATTGTCAAGCAACCAGCTCAGGGTAAATCAGTAGACTTTAAACTAAGAGAGGTCCCAAGCCCCAGGAAAACTCACCAACATCCAAGCAGTAGGACACCATGAATGGATGGCCACAGTGCATCCCATGCTGGTACTTGGTGCTAATCTGGATGACTTCTCTGGTAAAAGTGCATCTCCCCTTGTTCATGTGGATGCCCAAATGGTCACAATGCTCTTACCTCAAGGGGAATAAGAGATATTTTTGAGTGTAGCCTTGGGTATCCTGGAACTCTCTCTCTGTAGTCCATGTTGGTTTCAAACTCTGAGAGCCACCTGCCTTTGCCTCTTGAGTGCTGGGATTAAAGGTGTACACTACCTGTACCTGGTTGAAATATTTAATTTTTTAAAAATAAGATGTATTTGATTCTATTTTATATGTATATGTGGTGAGTGGCCAAACCTACTCTATCTTAGAACCGGCCTCAATCTTAAAAGAGAAAAAAAAAGAGAGAGAAAAAGCCTGAGAACTTGGCCTGAAGCTGAACCCAAGCTGCACCCAAGTGCCAGGAAGGACCCCACAGTTTGTCCTTGTCCAGAGTTACTCCTTAGCTACTTCCTAGCAACAGTTAATCAAAGGTTAGTCTGATTATTTCAGATGTACACTCAGACTGTGATTGTATATGGTCTTGCTTCAGAGCATACACCTGTCGGCTTACAATAGACATATTCATTTAGATGCTTGCCCATTTACTTCCATTTCATGTAAAACCTTGTCCCAGTGAGAGTTCAGGGCTGCTTCACTTAACCGTCCTGTGGGCCAGAGGTGACTAAGCCCAAACTTGAGTTTATAATGTAGAGTCCGTAATGTGATTACATTGGAAATGGCTCGTTGGTGGTCTTTTGGGGTTCATAAACACTTTGTGGCACAACAGTGGTACCTGGGGAAGACAAAAAGGGTATCAGAATCCCTGGAAGATGAGTTACAGATGGTTGTGAGCAGCCATGTGAGTACTGGGACCCCAACCTGGGTCCTTTGTAGAGCAGCCAGTGCTCTTAACTGCTGAGCCATCTTTCCATCCCCTGAATAAACTTTATTTTAGCGGGTGAAAAATGAGAGAACATGACCTGGGAATATACACTCAAGTTGTCACCAAAACCATGTCTATTCTCTAACTGGCTATGTGAGATTTTTATTAGCTATAGAATGAAGACATTGCATGCATTCCACTGAGGTATTTACTAAATACCTTGATGGGAAACCACAGGCGGATGGGCTGTTGTGAGCTGGGAAAACTGCTATGTTTCACATGCTGAGTCTTAGCTTTTTCCATTGGTAGAAACTCATGGCCGCTAAGAATACATGTTAAAGGTATTGATAGTCAAAAGGATGTTAGGTCAGATACAGGGGTGGGAATAAACATCATTCAAGGGGACTAAAAATAGCCTGAAGTGATTAGGCTCTGGCTCTCCAACAGTTAATTCTCCATCAGTAAGCGCAATCCAGTCATTTATCCATGCAGCATCTTCAACACAGGTGTGGTTTATTTTGGAGGGACTTCTACTCATTCCTATCGTCTAAATTGATTGCAGACATTTATGCTAATGAATTTTATTTATTTCTTCTTTGAGGACTGTCTCCATAAGCATAAGTACTGCCAAAACTGATACCAATCTTCAAGCACCTGATTATCATTGGAAAATTATTTGTATAATTACATTTTAAAAAATGTTTTCCAGACAGAGTCTCTCTGTATAGTTCTGACTGTTCTGGAACTCATTCTGTAGACCAGGCTAGCCTCAAACTCAGACATACACCTACCTCTGCCTCCTGAATGCTGAGATTAAAGGCATGTGCTACCACTCCCAGCTCTATAGTGGGTTTTTAATGTTATTACTTTGTAGACTAAATGTTCCTAGTTGAAGGTCAGATGGAATCCCCACAATCACACAGCAGTGTTTAGAATGAGGATGCTTCTTTTTACTGTAGTGATGTCTGAAGCATCCTGCTGGAGCTGGAGCTTGAACTCAGAAAACACATCTACTGCAAACTGACATCAGAGCGAAGCAGCCTTGCTTGTTTACTTTCCACAACGTGACCAGAGCATTCAGCAGCTTCATAAGTCAAAGTTAGTGTTGAAAATGGCTTCACCATTGTATAATTTCACTTATATGTGGCGTTTTGCTTTGTGTTTTATTTTTATCTAAAAACTATCAAGTCTGGCAAGACATGGTGTTGCATGCCTGAAATTATACACAGAATAATTTATGTATTGTACAGATGCATCATCAGTCAATTAAAAAAAAAACCTATAGGGCCGGGTGGTGGTGGCACACGCCTTTAATTCCAGCACTTGGGAGGCAAAGGCAGGCGGATTTCTGAGTTCAAGGCCAGTCTGGTTTACAGAGTGAGTTCCAGGACAGCCCGGGCTGTACAGGGAAACCCTGTCTCGAAAAAACAAAAACAAAAAACAAAAAACAAACAAAAAACAAACAAAAAAACCCAGCTATAACCTATAGAAGGTGGGACATTTGGGAGGCAGAAAGAATTCTGGGATTGAGGCAGGCACAGGAGAATCGCTTGGGAAGATGTGACAAGGTGGATGTATAGTACCTGAGCACAGATAACCAGCCATGTGGCAGAATGTAGATTAAAATAAATACATTATTATAGTTATTATTCTAGTCAGAGAAGAGCCTAGTACATGGCCAAGATATTTGTAAATTTGTTTTGAGTTTGAGTCTTATTTCGGGGAGCATGGGATGGGAGGAAGACCCAGGCTCAACTTCTGCAAATGGCTCCCAACTTATGGCAGTTAGAACCCAAGCTTACAGCCTGAAAAGGCCTTTGGGGAAAGGTAGGAAAAGTCAGGCCAGCCAGACAAGAGGCTTGGCCTAGTTAAAAAAGAATGAAAGCAGACCAAATCCTGAGGGCACAATAGCTGTGACGTCTCCCAAGCATAGCGTAGTTAAAAGCATGCTAGAGAGAATTAGCTTAAAGCCACAGCCTGAAGCAGCACAGAAGCACTGTGGGTTAAAAAGGCCTGGCCAGGACCAGCATAAGGCAGAGGAGCCCTGAGCTATCTGAACGGTGAGGCCTGGGCTAGCAACAGCACAAGGTACAAAGTAAAAAGCCCTAGGTGTCTGCACTGGTAAGGAATTAAATTTAAGATTTGTAAATTGAAGTCCTTAGGGAGAAGTTTGGAGATTACAAAACAAAAATGTTTTCTATATTTGAGATGGAGTGAAGCACAAGGACACACTGCTTCTGGATTCCATATGATCCTGCTTCGATTATCAGCATACAAATGGCTGTCTATTCAATGATTACAGTTCTGTATGTCCTCTTTGGGAGAGATCAGAATAACACAAACTTGGAGAAAGAAGAGACTAAGAAATTAGATACTAGATTAGAGACCATAAAACAGAGGACAAAAGATCTTTAAATCAAAATAGGAAACCCTCAGAAAAATCCAATCTGAACCTTACAGTAACATTAAAAAGCATAGTTCCAGATGGGAAGGTTTCACAGGAGCTTGAGAAATTTGGATGGTAGCCCACAGAGATACAATATATTGAGTTAAGAATCTGGATTCTGCTTATTAGCGCTACCTTAAAGCAATGTCACACAAGGGATTGTGTGTTTTATTTTATAGAGCTTACAGAATTGAGATATTTACACATGTTGATACATCATGTAGTTGATACATGTTTGGAGTTCCAATAGACTTCTGCCTGGAGTTCTGAGGGGGATGATTCTGAAATTGCAGATTTATTAGAGACAATGGCTATCTTGAAAATGTCTTTACAGATTAAAACTGATGATGCTCAGACATATAATCCCATTAAAATACAGCACTGTTATGGACATTATGGCATGAAGCCTATTCCAGTTATAGTTTACAGTACTACAGGTCAGGCCAGTATAAAAAGACCTAACAGGACTTTGAAGGAAGCATTCATAGGATAGAAGGGTGATAGGGTATCTCTCAAAGATGGTTTAAAATGTGCTTTGTTGACTTTACATTTTTCTAAAGTCAATGAGACAGCTAGCACAACTGCTAAGATACACTAGATTTTAGAAAGGGCTGATGAATTGGATCATGGAAGAAAGGAGGTATGTTATGTTGGGGAGGAGATGCTACATGTCTTTCAACAGAAAAGAAAAAGCGCCGGGCGGTGGTGGCGCACGCCTTTAATCCCAGCACTCGGGAGGCAGAGGCAGGCGGATTTCTGAGTTCGAGGCCAGCCTGGTCTACAGAGTGAGTTCCAGGACAGCCAGGGCTATACAGAGAAACCCTGTCTCGAAAAACCAAAAAAAAAAAAAAGAAAAAAAAGAAAAAGCTATGGGTTCCTTCCAAATTGATAAAAATCAGACATGATGGAGGGAGACCTTCTGAAGATCTTGGCTGTAGAAAGAAAGAAGAAAATGAAAAAAAAAAAACAAATGAACTGGTAATGTATAGTGCTAACCCCTCTATTGAAACAACTCTGAAACTGACTGAGCTACACACATGCTTGTGTTTGCTTGTGCGTGCGCGCTCGCGCGCACACGCACACACACAAACACACACACAGAGAGAGAGAGAGAGAGAGAGAGAGAGAGAGAGAGAGAGAGAGAGAATTTCAGCTTACATGGCCAATAAAACAGAATGCTCATGACTTATTATTACATTATCATCCTTTCAGATGGCATGAGTGGGGACTTATATTACAATTTGATTGCATAAACAAACTAACTCAAAAAGAAAGACAGATGTCTTTTACCTGCTCAGAGGGAGATCAGTCATCTTTGGCTAAACCATGCAGCTTGCACATTCCATACATTATTGGCATAGAACTATGTATTACTTGTAAGAAATAATGTTTTCAGAAAATGACAACCAGGGAAGCAGACATAACAAATCTACCCTCAAGGGTACTGGGACACCTGATCCTGCCTCAGACTGTGTCAATGTCATTCTTCCAGAGACTTGCTTCCCAAACAGCTTCAGAAGCTGCTGACCCCAATCCAGCCTTACAGACTGATCCAGTCAGGACTTGATTTAAGCCTGAATTTTCTCTGCATACAGAGACTGGACAACAAATGATGTCAGCTGGGTTTTTTTTTGTTTTTTGTTTTTGTTTTTTTGTTTTTTGAGACAGGGTTTCTCTGTGTAGCCCTGGCTGTCCTGGAACTGGAACTCACTCTGTAGATCAGGCTGGCCTCGAACTCAGAAATCTGCCTGTCTCTGCCTCCCAAATGCTGGGTTTAAAGGCGTGCGCCACCACTGCCTGGCTTTTTTTTTTTTTTACTTAAAAGTTTTCCCAATTGTTTGCCCCCCCCAAAGGAATTCTTCATCCCAATTCAACAGGAAGCAATTATAAGAAACCATCATCCACCTGTCGTCCACGGAACCAGGTTGATGCTGCCATCAAGAAGGCAGTTGAAGTTCATTACCATCAGCTGAAAATTGCAGAGGATCCAGAAGTGACTCCGCAGGAGACTGACACAGCTGTCAGCTCCCCTGCCTCCCCCTATGGTCGACCCCTAGACTTCCACGCCCTCCAGAAGGGTTCCTGGTATGCCTGGCTTTGCCCTCATTTCTCTCGCTAGAGAGCTTGGCCTCTTGATCACCACAACAAAAATTGGCTTTTTCCTAAACCAAGGCCACCCTTGATATGGCCGCTAACATTGGGGAGCCTTCCTTTATGACAATATTACACCCCAAACTGACAAATGGTTGGTAACTTGAACATATACAAGAGACTAGGATGGCTGTGAGTTAGCCCAATGACGGGATTATTGTAGGTCCACTTCCCAGGGGCCCACCCAATGCAGCCGAAAAGGAGTGCGTGGTGCTGGGAGTGGATGCAGCCTACATGGCCTAAGACAGGGCTCTCACCCTCCTTTCACCCACATGAGAGTCCCTTGACGTTGCCCATCGTCGACAGCCTAAAGCCTTCGACCATCGATGTGACTTGTCTCACATCAGTGTTTTGGGGTTGTGAACTTGTCTAAGACCCCCCATAATTAGACATCCAAATTCAAAACTCACATAGTTGGGATTGAACATAAGACGCCTTCTCTAACTAAACAGAGAAGGGGGAGATGCCAGAAGCCAGGACCCTCGCCCTTACCCTTACCCCCTACCTTTCCCCACCTGCACAATGTCCTCTGAAGCTTGGCAGCTGCAAGATCCTGCTTAGCAACTGCAGATAGACTCAAAGCAGAGTACCATGTCTTCTTAAGAATAGCAGGGAGACCATAACTCAAGCAGTGTACCATATCTTCTGAAGAACTGCAGGTAGATCATAATTCAAGGCAGTGTACCATATAGACCATGACATGTTTCAAGGCACAGGCCAAGAAGATTTTGTACTTTTCCACCACCTGGACCCTCTTACCCCCTCCCCTTGTAAAACATGCTATAAAAAAGCATTTC
>NW_021604587.1:20847176-20873414 GCF_004785775.1 Grammomys surdaster
ACAAAAAAAACAAAAAAAAACAAACAAACAAAAAAAAGAAACCATCATCCAAGTCCCTTAAATTGGGGTCTATGGCTTTGTGGCTTTGATCATTTTATGAATTATAGATATATTGTCATCTTAGGGCATGATTACAAATAATTATGGTCTTGGACAGGAAGGAAATGAAACAAGGAGCTTAGACTCAGGGATTTTTGTCTTCCTCTTCTCTATTCTTTTTTCTTTTTTAGATAAAGGGAAGGGGGTTGAGAAGAAAACTGGGGGAATATAGAATTACCATGTGGAAATAATAGAGTAAAAGGGTAGGTTATTGAATCTACTCTTCAACTTAGAGCAATTGCTATTCACAAATAAGGTTACTTTTGTTTACATTGATACGAATTATTGTATATTGATATAGATTTAAGATTTTCATTGATATAAATTTTTGTATATTGATACAAAATTTTAAGGTTAATTTTGATACAGCATACTATATATTATGTTTCAACTCTTAGATAGGCATTGTGCCTATACAATTTTTTCAAAAATACAAGGTTTAGTTCTTTTAGTTCTAGTCCTTTTAATAGCTGCTATTACAAACTGTTTAAGATAATTAAATAATGCAAGTTAATAATCAATGAAACTCATGGTCTTGCCAGATACTAGTCTAGATTATCAAAGAAATACACGGGGCTGGAGAGATGGCTCAGTGGTTAAGAGCACTGACTGCTCTTCCAGCGGTCCTGAGTTCAATTCCCAGCAACCACATGGTGGCTCACAACCATCTGTAATGTGATCTGATGCCCTCTTCTGGTGTGTCTGAAGACAGCTACAGTGTACTCACAATAAAATAAATAAATCTTAAAAAAAAAAAGAAAGAAAGAAATACACATCCTCAGTTGAACAGATAATAACCAGAAACAAGCAAAGTTTGCTTGCTCAGATATGCTATAAATAGATGGTTTTCAAAAAACTCAAGAGACTCACAGAATATGGCATTTAAACATGTTTTTATTAATTTAAGATCTCTTAGCCGGGCAGTGGTGGCGCACGCCTTTAATCCCAGCACTTGGGAGGCAGAAGACAGGCGGATTTCTGAGTTTGAGGCCAGCCTGGTCTACAGAGTGAGTTCCAGGATAGCCTGGGCTACACGGAGAAACCCTGTCTGGAAAAAAAAAAGTCTCTTTTGACTGTGTGACTGTGGGACAGGTCTGCCTCTGACAGTGCCCCCATTCCACTTCAAAGAAGATGATGAGCATCTTAACCTCCACATATATTTGGTTCTATCATGGCAAACTAGCCACTGGGCAAAGAAAATGCCCATGCTTCAACTACAGATGAATCTGTCCAGAAAGGACAAACAGACACAGGGAAATTGACTGCCCAGCTCTGCCAAGACTGGGTAAGAAAGTCCTTCATAATTCCTACTTCACAAAAAGTCTGTCAGATATATTGGACCAGAAAGCTGAAGATGGATGCTCCAACATTATAGAGATAATTCTGGTTAGCTGTCCAGGCAACCAACTGTCATTTCTATAATTTTTAGAAGCTTCATCCTTGTATTTCCTGCATACTTAGTTAATATTTATTCTTTCTTGGGTCTCTGATGGAATTCAAGATTAGATAATCCTAGTCTTACTATAAGCTTAAGTTGTTTAGGATTTAGGAAGATGTTCTAGGTCTAAGAAGATGTATTTAGGTTGATAATACAAATTAGAATAGAAACTGATTTAGATATAGAACTTTGAACTCACCAGAATAGGATAGGTAATAGAATCCTTTCTTCAGACTTGCCAAATACAACAGATTGGACTTTTGCATACAACTTTTACTTTATGGTTTCATAATTGTTATAATTGTATTCAAGTCATATTTGAAAGAAAAAGAGCCTTCTATTGGACTAAAAGGAGGAATTATAGAAAGAAAATCTTGCCAGGCAGTGGTGGCACATGCCTTTAATCCCAGCACTTGGGAGGCAGAGGCAGGTGGATTTCTGAGTTCAAGGCCAGCCTGATCTACAGAGTGAGTTCCAGGACAGCCAGGGCTATAGAGAGAAACCCTGTCTCGAAAAACAAAACAAGAAAGAAAGAAAGAAAGAAAGAAAGAAAGAAAGAAAGAAAGAAAGAAAGAAAGAAAGGGAGAAAGAAGGAAAGAAGGAAAGAAGGAAAGAAAGAAAGAATATCTTATGTATTATATGGATACATCACTTGTCAATTAAAAAACCTATAGTCTATAGGAAAGTCTATAGTCTATAGTGTGGGACACATCTAGGAAGCAGAAAAAATTCTGGGATAGGATAGTGCCAGACATGGGAGAGTCACCAAGGAAGATATGATGAGATGGACACATGGTACATGGGCACAGGTAACCAGGCACATGGCAAAATGTAGGTTAAAACAAATGGGTTATTTTATTTATGATTCCAGTCAGAGAAGAGCCTAAGTATTTGGCCAAGGCATGTGTAAGTATATTTTGAATCTGAGTCTTATTTCTGGGAGCGTGGGAATGGGAGGAAAAACCAATGCAAGCTTCTACATGAAATCCCAGCCTTTGAGAGGTAGAGGTAAGAGGATCGCCTCAATTTTAAGGCTGGCTTGCTGTACATCAAGAACTCAGAGACAGTCAAGGAAACACAGTTTCAGAAAAAAAAAGAAAAAGTATCAAATCTACAACAAAAGTGTTTTCAAAAAGCATTTACTTATTGAAAATCTTTAATTTCTCAATTGTGAATTAAAACAAGAGCTATAAAAACATACCACTACCATAGCACTGGGTGAGTCTCACTGGTTATGCTTGCTTACTATGTATAAGGTCCTGTATTCAATCTCCATAGTCACATACCCAGGCACACAGATCAAAACTACTAAGCCACTAAAATGTTGTGTGCCGGAGACAACAGGTCAGTCAACTGGGAACCACATCTGGGGGACTGAGGATGATTATAGTAAAGGCAGAAAGAAGATGCAAGAGACAGATATGGGAGGGCTGTTGGTAGATACTATGCCAGTGAGCAAGTGTATTTTCTCATTGTCTTTTAAAGGCAAACAACACAAAGTATGACCAATTCTAGGAAGATAAACAATGACCACAAATGCTTCCATGGCAAATTTATGGTATATAATATCTGTGTTTGACTAAGGCTGTTTCCTTCAGGCTAAAGCAATCTCTCAAGGATATATGCATAAGTAGAGGAACTTGGCAGTGTGTAATGCACATCTTAATTAAAAACAAAGACAGATGTCAGTAGACTCATTCATGATTAATCACAAGCAAGAAGTCAGCCAAAGTTAACTCCAGATGTGTCCATAACTCCATATGTTCCCCCTTTTATCTATACAAGCCAAAGCTGTCTCTGCTATTGGTGTGGAAAGACTGTGCCTGTCTTAGGCATCCCCTCAAGAAGTGTAGACCTTACCCATCATCAGTACATGAATCCTAGCATTCATGCCCCGTCTTAGGTTGATCTATCTCTGAGAGACTCTTACCCGTCTTTTTTATGTATAAGAGCCATGCACTTTATCAGTCACGAGCAGAAAGTTGTGCCTGTCTTAGTTTGAGAAGATTTTCAAGACAATCTTGCCCATCATTGACTACCAGCTTCTGCTAGGGAAGACATCGGAACTTGAACTTAGTTAACTCTGCTTTGACATCTGTAAAAGCTCTGATGAGTTCCTTCAAAAGAACAGGTAAAAGACATGCCATACAAAGGATCATAAAGCCAAGTCCTGCTTCACCAAATAAGAGAGATGTAAATGAGGACCATGAAGGAAAAACAGCCTGTAATTTTTCAGAATATCATTTACAATGCTAGCAGTGTCAAAAGACAAAAGCTTTGCATTTCTTACGTTTTTTGTTTTGTTTTTTGAGACAGGGTTTCTTTCTCTGTGTAGCCCTGGCTGTCCTGGAACTCACTCTGTAGACCAGGCTGGCCTCAAACTCAGAAATCCTCCTGCCTCTGCCTCCCAAGTTCTGGGATTAAAGGTGTGTGCCACCACTGCCAGTCTGCATTTCTTAAACTTACAACCACATTGTGCAGGGCTAACAAATCTAAAGAAGTATTAGTATTATGCCATATAGCTTAAAGGTGCTTTTTTACTCGGGTCCAATTATGCTGACCCTCATTATACATTTTTGGGGTTATACAAATCCAGATATTGAGCATGACATTCAAATGGCTTCTGACTTCCATACCTTGTAGCTCACCTCCCACGATCTGCACTATATTATAAAGCGTCAATTCTTTGTTCTAGCTGTCTATCAAAATTCTCTTGTATGCTCAGGGCATTGGTTACATTTTCAGCAGGATGATTAACAAAACTGTTTGTAATGCAGAAGTAGTAGCGCTGACTTTAAGTGTTACTAGAGCAAGCAACACCACCACCAATGATCAGTCCAACCATTTTTGCTCCTTGCCAGAGTGTGATCTAATTCTTCCAATATTTATAAGCCTTTTTCAGAATACCAGGGTTCAGATAAATTTACAGGAATCACAATAAAAGCTGATTGATGTGTTACCATTACAGATTGACCATCATACAGTGCAGAAACACAAGTGGACAAAGGACAATTAAAACAGGAAACATTGAACTCATTATCAGAGACAATAACAAAGGTAACATTCCCAATTAATAAAAGATTAGGTGGGGTAACACAGGATGTTAAATTTACCTTCACCCCAGAACTGTGTTCCATTTATATCCACAGCTAACATAACATCATACAAGGCAGCTGCCAATTTCCAAATATCTCTCTGAAAATGTCCAGAACCAGCCCTCCAAATGCCCACTGTCATTTCCTTTTGTCTAATATTGGATTGATTTCCAGACCAGCCCATGATTGAGTCGGAATAACTGGTCATATTAAAGAAAAGAGAAGGCTCATTACATCAACTTCTCCATTAGATTGATTTAATGTAGATTATAACATATTTTATAGACTTAACTCATATTTAACATTTAATGTATATAATTAATATCTAATATATATAACTTTCATTTAAAGTATATAACATTTAATGCATATGATTTATATTTATTGTATATAATATATTAACATATAAAACCATATTCTCAGGGCTGCACAGAGAAACCCTGTCTTGAAAAACCAAAAAAAACCCATATTCAATGTATATAATTTATATTTAATTTGTATTTTTCATATTTAATATGTGCTTTATATTTAATGTGAATAATTTACATATAAACATGCATTGCGAACATGTATGTCATTATTATATACATTTCAATGTATATAGTTCCTAACTTATATGATATGTTAGTTTATATAAATTATATTTAGGGCCATCTGCTGGATTGGATTGGAACAGGCAGGTGTACTTATCTGGAGTCCATTTGATCTCTAATTCCACTAGAGTATATGTAACATCTAGTCTCTCATTAATGATAAAGTCTGCATTAGTCTCATGGATGAAAAGCAACAACTGAAGAGTACCGGTAATATTTTGATTGAGAACTGAGGAAAACGAAATAAATTGACTTTAAAGCACTCATTTCTTGATATTTTCTCAATGTTGAGTCTCTAAGCAACTGTTCTCACCAAAGGGCAAAGGTTTTAAACAGAATCAAGACTTTCTGTTGGCTTTCTGTCTTTTTTCCTTTTTTTTTTTTTGAACATCATGCCTGGCCAGTTCGTATCTTTCATTTAGTTTGGTGTGCTTGTGCATTTTCGTGTGTGTAGGGGCCACTGCAAGGGTGTAGAGGTCAGAGGACAATCTAGAGTGTTAACTGCATTAGTCCTCACCCACCACCTTCGTTTGAGACAGGGTCTCTGTTATTTCTGTGTTGTGTTCACCAGACTAACTTGCTCCTGAGCACCCAGATAGTCCTCTATCTCTATTTTTCATCTCCCTGAACGAACAATGGGTTATAGTCTCTCCTAGTTGTCTGTCCTTTTAGAAAGGTCCTGGGATTTAAACTTAGGTCATCATGCTTGCACAACAAACATTTTTACTGACTGTACCATCGTCCTAGTCAATCTCTCTCTCTTTTTCTCCCTTGCTCTCCCTCCCTTACACCCCAACCCCCCCATGTGTGTGTGAACAGTCTTTGCAAACTCACCACCAGCAAAGTAAGGGTCCACACGAGGCAGGAAGGAAATCTGGTCCAACACAACTCAGTAGCTGGTGTTAGTTCAGAACTTCTAGAGTCTGACACAAGGCAGTTTATTTCAGGCATATTTAAGTACAGTACAATTCGGAAAACAAGTTTCTGGTGCAACACAATCCCATGTGCATAAGGAGGCATAATTACATCAAACTCTTCTCAAAGTACATGTCACTTTTTCCATAAAGATGGGTTCTAAAGATAGGCTGCATGTGTTATCTTAGAGCCTAAGGGGAGGATCTGGTGTAGTCCCAGTCATACAGAGAGCACAGAGGCCATCAAGACTATTAGTCACCTCCATTCCCAAGCTTTCTGTTGTACATCCATGGAGGAGGCAGCCCTGTTCAGCGTTTAACATTCCTGGTTTCCCTAATGCTTGTCTGTGAGCACAAGGACCTTTGTGCTCCCAACACCTGTCCAACCTTTGCAGGGACTCACATAACCCAGTCTGGGCTTACCCAACCTCAGATCTCCCAAAATTCTGGGGTTATAGTCCTGTGCTATGATGTCCAGTTTACAATGTAAGTTTTTAAAGGTCACAGCTGAATTTACTTCACAGAAAAGCAAGTATTTCCTTGCTTAACAAGGGTAAATACCCACAATGTTAGAGTTTGCTTGTTAAAATGAGTTAGGTTACAGCTTCCTTTCACTTGTCAATTGTAAAATAATCACCAATTAGCATGAACTACGAGGGTTTCCAATTTATCCCACTACTAAGTTAACAAAATACAGGTTGGAACAGGCTGGAGGAACAGCTCAGCTGCTAAGAGCACGCTGCTCTAGGAGAGGTCCTGAGTTCAGTTCCCAGAACGAGCTTCAGGGGATCTGGTGCCTCTTTTGATCTTCTTGGGCACTCGGCACCATATGTAGTGCACATACATGTATACAGACAAACACTCATACACATAAAAAGTAAAAATAGAAATACAACTTGGAGCTGGGCATGGTGGCACATGCCTGTGATTTCAGCACTTGTGAGGCAAGGGCAGTGGACTTCTGTGTTCCAGGCCAGCCAAGACCTTGTCTCCAAAACAAAACAAGTTGGGGAAAAAAGGTGGGGGGCAGGGGCAGGGGGCAGACAAAAGATGTTTACTGATAATGAGTTTTTTATTAATTCAAATGTGATCCTTAAGTGAGATAATAGTTCTATAGCTTGGTGGAATTTTTTTTTAAGATTGATTCACTTTTAAAGGTTGCTTATGTGTATTTTGCTCACATGAATGCATAGTCATTCTGTACCTAGAGTCCATAGAAACAGAGGAGGGTGTCAGGTTGTCAGATTCTCTGGAACTGGAATTACAGATAGTTGTGAACCACTTTGTAGGTGCTGCTGGGAACCAAATGAGTGTCCTCTAGAAGGGTAAGTGCCCTTAACAGCTGAGCCATCTCTACAGCCCCCTTGTTGGCATTTCTATTTATTTATTTATTTATTTATTTATTCATTCATTCATTCATTTAATATGTATTGGTGTGTTTGCCTGCATATGTATGTTTACCACATGCATGAGTCACAGACAGTTGTGAACCACCATGTAGGTGGCTGGGAATCAAACCTGGGTCCTCTCAGAAAAGTAGTCAGTGCTCTTAACCGTTAGGCCATCTCTCCAGCCCCTTGCTGGCATTTAATATGTACTAAGCCTTGTCGAGCCTTCATACTTTATGAAGTTCTCTTTGCTATGGATGTAGGATCAACAGAACTGCCTGAAATCTTAGGAATTTTTAATTTTTGTTTTGTTTTGGTTTTGGTTTTTGAGGACCAGGTTTCTCTGTGTAGTTCTGGCTGTCCTGGTACTCTCTCTTTAGACCATGTTGGTCTTGAACTCAGAGAGGTGCCTGCCTTTGCCTCCTGAGTGATGGGATTACAGGTATGTGCTACCTAGCCTGGCTAGGTTTAGGATTCTTACTTCTGTGACTAGTGAGTAGCAAGCAAGGCTCCAAGGCAGGTCTTTGAGTGACAGATGTCCTTTTCTAAGAGTCACTTTGATTAGGGAAAGAGACCTGATTTGGGGAAGTGATGTCTCCAGTGGTGTATGCATACACCTGTGTCTGTGCACATGTGTGTGTGGTATTGCATGTGTCGGCGCGTACCTCCCTCCTGTGTACCTGTGTGCTACATCATCATCTTTATGGATCTCTACGTAGAGACAAGGTCTCGTAACAAAACCTTATACTAAGCCAGGTGGTGGTGGCGCACACCTTTAATCCCAGCACTTGGGAGGTAGAGGCAGGTGGATTTCTGAGATCGAGGCCAGGCTGGTCTTACAGAGTGAGTTCCAGGACAGCCAGGGCTATACAGAGAAACCCTGTCTCGAAAAACCAAACCAAACCAAACCAAACCAAACAAAAAACAAAAAATAAAAGACAAAAAAAAACAAAAAAAACCCAAAAACCAAACCCCCCCCCAAAAAAACCAAAAAACAACAAAAAAAAAACACACAAAAAACAAAAAACAAAAAAACAAAAAACAAAAACCTTAGACTAGCCACTGAAGCTCAGTGGATCTGCCTGGCTCTACTTTTTTCCACTTTGGGATTCTAGGTGTGTGCCTGGGGACCCAACCTCACATCATCATGCTTGGGCAGCAGGCACTTTACCCAAATGAGTCATCTTCCCCATCGAGTGAGGCTTATTAGTGGTACCTAAAAACCTCTCATTTCCGTTTTCACCTTGCATAGAGCCAGGGAGACGTGAGAATGGTTTTTCCCAGTCAGTCTTTCTCGTCTTCCCACTCAAATTCTCAGTAAGCATACATTGTCCTGGTAGGAGGAACTAAGCCTGGTGGAGGCGGCAGCAGGCTCTTCAGCTTTGTGCCAAGGAACGAAGCGACCAGCTGTGAGCAGGTGGCCATAGGTGTTCTGCAGTCCCTTCAAACCCTAGGGAGGACGACTAGAAACAAAAGGTGTGAGCCCTTAGGGAGGACCCCAGCTCTGGAAGTCTCTGCCCCGGGCCCCGCCTCTTGGCTTTGAGCAAGGGGTGGGGCTTGCTGGGGCGGAACCCCTGAGGCGGGAACCGCTGTGGATTGCTGGAGTCCGCCGCGACCAGCACCGCGTGGTAGTCGCAGCAGTCCGCTGCCCATAGACTTTGGACCGCCAGAGACATGGTCTGTACCCAGAAAGAGCGCGTCGGGACGACTCCCGTAGTTTGTGCGGAGTATGAACTGGGAGCATCGTGTACGCCCGGAAGAAGACAAGGGCGGCCAGGTCGCGCTGTCTCTTTAAGAACGCTCTCCTGCTGAGACCGTGAGTAAGGTGGCCCCAAGTCCCAGGAGAAACTTTTTAGTTTGAGTATTTAATTGGGTCAGGAGAGATGGGTGAGAAAACGTGGAGTTTGGGGAAGTTACTAATGGTAGAGGGGGCCTTCACTTTGAAGCAGGGACAGTGGCCCGGGTATTTTGAACAGGGCTCATGGAGAGAGCAGTTGGGCTCAATTCCAAAACGAGGAGAGCCCCTCACCTGAACTCGATGGCCATGGTGCACTGCCCTTCTTGACTCAAGAAGCCCCATAGCTGGTGAATTACTGGGGTGAAGGCCGGAAGCTTCAGGTTTCAGTGGTTGGGCTGTAGGGCCAGGGAATCTCTGCTACTGTCTATCAGTTGGGTCTTGGGCACTGAATTCTGCAGGCACTTTGTTGGACTGATGGCCATATGCTAGCCTGCCTCAGAACCTCATCATTGTAGTACCAAGGAGTTGGCAGCACAGGGCAGAGTGGTGAGGTTAGGTGGTCTAATGACACAAGGTAGGGTTGTGAAGTCACAGAGGAAGTGGGATGCTGCAGCTAGGGACGGAGGCTGGCTACCCAAGGATGGGGAAGACATTGCCCAAACAAGATTCTGTGTTTTCTGCCTGTGGAAGGGAGCCTCTGGGACTGGCAGGGCATATCTGGGGCCCGAGGTGGACCGATGAGTCGGGTGAGGCCACCCCACTGTAAGGGTCACCCTCCCCATCTTGTACTGGAATAAAAACAGTCTCATATCCACCCTCTGGCAACCTAAACACCACCCACAGTATGTGGAAGGAAAGCGGTTGACTCAGGGTACATTCTATGGTCTCCACTTCCTTTTCCCCAAGGCAGACCATTCTTGCTAACTCAGAGCTTAGCTCTATGCACTTTCTGTTCCTCTTGAGTAGTTGGCATCCAGGATTTGAGGTACCAGGGCTCTGGGGACTATGTGCTGGAGAACAGATGTGCCCCGAAAATCACCACTGATCCCCACCCTCCTACTCCTCCAGATGCAGAGGCCTCCATGGCTGTGATAAGCCTCATGTTCTTGGCAGTGATGTATGTTGTTCACCACCCCCTGATGGTCAGTGACCGGATGGACCTGGACACACTAGCCAGGAGTCGGCAGCTGGAGAAACGGATGAGCGAGGAGATGCGGCAGCTAGAGATAGAGTTTGAAGAGAGAAGTCGGGCAGCCGAGGAGAAGCAGAAAGCTGAGAACTTCTGGAGAGGGGACACATCCGATGACCAGTTAGTGCTGGGGAAGAAAGACATGGGATGGCCCTTCCGGGACAGCGGCCAAGATGGGGGGCCTCTGGGCTGGATACTGGGAAACCTGTGGAATGCAGGCCTCTTTTGCCTTTTTCTCATCTTTGAGCTCCTGCGACAGAACATGCAGCATGAGCCGGCCTTTGAGTCCAGCAGCGAGGAGGAAGAGGAAGAGATCCGTGTTGTGCCCGTCTCCTCTTACACCTGGCTCTCTGATTTTCCCTCCCAGGAAGCCCTGGAATCATTTTACAAATATTATATCCAAAATGCCATCCGTGACCTGCCCTGCACCTGTGAGTTTGTGGAGAGCTTTGTGGATGATCTCATTGAGGCCTGTCGGGTGCTCAGCCGCCGGGAGGCTCACCCACAGCTGGAGGACTGCCTGGGCATTGGAGCTGCCTTTGAGAAGTGGGGGACCCTCCACGAGACACAGAAGTTTGATGTCCTCGTGCCCATTGTCCCCCCACAGGGCACTGTGTTTATCTTGGAGATGAGAGATCCGGCTCTGGGCCGTCGTTGTGGCTGTGTGAAGGTGGACTCTGAATGCATGTGCAAACATGAGAAGCTCTTGGGGGATGTGCTATGCCTGGTGCACCACAGGGACCACTCAGCCATGTTGAGCAAGTGTACTAGCTCCATCAAGGCAGCACTCTGCACCAGCTCGCACCTGGACGTGTGTAAGACTGTGCAGTGGTTCCGAAACATGGTGAGCAATGCCTGGGCGCTAGTGGCCCACAAGTACGACTTTAAGCTCACACTCCCACCGTCTACCACCTCCTGCAAGCTCAGGCTGGATTACCGCTCAGGCCGCTCTCTATCCATCAGTTTGGTCCTAGGGGTGCAACGGGAAGATACGTTGGTCTACCTGGTTAGTCAGGCCCCTGAGCAAGAACAGCTCACCAGTGTGGATTGGCCTGAGTCCTTTGCAGCTTGTGAACACTTGTTTCTGAAGCTGGTGGGGCGCTTCGCCCCTGAGAACACCTGCCACCTCAAGTGCCTGCAGATTATTTTGAGTCTTCAGGACCACCAGGTCTTACCCCCGGGGGCATCCCGCCCCATTCTCACCTCCTACCACTTCAAAACAGCCCTCATGCACTTGTTGCTGCGACTGCCTCTGACAGACTGGCAGCACGGCATGCTCTCTCAGCGCCTCCAGGATCTCCTCTGGTTCTTAGGGCGAGGCCTCCAGCAAAGGTCTCTCCATCATTTCCTCATTGGTAACACCTACCTGCCCCTGACCATACCAATTCCTAAGGCATTTCGGAATTCTGAGCCTGTCAACCTTTTCCAGCACCTGGTCCTAAACCCAGTGGCCCACTCGCAGGCAGTGGAAGAATTCCACAACCTTTTGGCCCAGGTGAAAACTCTGCCTTGCTCCCCACTGGCTGAAGGACTTTAATGGAATGGCCATTAAAATATATCCATATATATGTATATATATAGGTATTTCTGATTCCTCAGGCTGCAAATGTGACTGACCTTCACCTTGCACGTGGGACTGTAGTAGAGTCAATCACTCTTAGAAGCATGTGAAGAAGGCTGCAGCCCATGGAGCCTGATCTGGGAGGGCTGGGGTGGCTGAGGGTTTATCTCCTGACTTAATTTTAGTCATGACCTAAAGAAAGTAAAAGTACACAGAAATGAATGTTACGGCGGGGTTTGCCACTGTGGCCCTGAGACCCTGTCAAGCTGTGCTTTGTATCAACACTGGAAGCCAAAGCTCCAGGGATCCCTCCGTCCTAGCTCCATTCTTTCTGTGACTGGCTCCGTGTTCCCTGTGAAACAGCTTATTGCACTGTTAGCCTAATTCTCACCCAAACTGATGCATTCCACCTTTCTCCCTTGAAGTGACAGACACAATTTATACTTCAAGATGTAAGTTTTCATGACTGTTTGAATGTATAACCAAGATGTTTCTTTTCTTTTTTGTTTGTTTTTTTTTTAGAGACAGGATTTCTCTGTGTGGCCCTGTCTGTCCTGGAACTCACTCCGTAGACCAGGCTGGCTTCAAACTTCTAGAGATCACCTGCCTCTGCCTCCCAAGTACTGGGAATATGTGCTGCCACCGCCAGGCAAAGATGTATTTATATTTCATGTGTATGAGTGTTTTGTCTGCATTCAAGTCTATGCATCATATGCATGTAATCCCTGCAGAGGGCAGAAGAGGGCATTAGTTCCCCTGGATCTGGAGTTAAAGGTGGTTGTGAGCTGCTGTGTGGGTACTAGGAAATTAACTTGGATCCTCTGGAAGAGCAGCCAGTGCTCTTAACCACTGAGCCAACTTTCCAGCCCTGTTCTTTTCTTTTTCTTAATCGGCATACAAATTTATAGCTGTTTTTGTGTGTCTGAGTACCCAAATATTTGTTAATTTTGATCTATTATGTTGGTGGTGATCTGTCCGATATTGAGAGAATGTATTTTCTATACTTAATGAAATAAGCGACACCTGATGACCTTCCTCGTTCCTGGAAGGAGTATTAGAAAGCTCTTCCTGGTGATGGTTTTCTGGAGGCTCTAGGATGGACAATTTGTTTCCTAGAGAGTGGTCTGTTTGTTAAATGGAAAGGCTGAGCTGCCCCTTGTGCATTGCTCTGGTGAAGGCTTTCCATTCTCTTTTCAAAGATGACAAAGAGGTTACTTGACTTTGTGGTTTTGAAACGAGGAGTCATCACAGTCCAGGCCCCTTGCCAGGGCTGAGCAGGAAGGCCTGTGAAACAGATCAGCTCTAAGTGTCGACGGTGATTGTCACGTGTTCCAAAACCTTCTGCTTCTTGAGGAATATTTAAAAAATTAGTTATGGGTGTGGTTGTTTTTGAAATATCAAGGCTGTTCTGTACTCAACACTGCCAGGAAATCTGCTGGGAAGGAGACCCTGGCCCTTTGACTTGCCCTCTGTCTGCAGTTGGTGAGGAAGGAGGTATCAGATGTTAGCCTTTGGGGCTTCTGTGGAGAAATCCACACCATAGCCAAAAATAAAAGAATTCTAGAAACTGATGTCAATATTTGAAATTCTTGCTACACAGAGGTTCTATATACTTCCACATTACCTGCTTTCCAGGTAAGAGGATGGGGTGATGGTTCTATGCTGGCGGGACTTCTGTTTTTACAATGTCTATAGACCTTTTAGAAAACTATCTGCTTCTATATTAACTCCAAAAAATAAAAATAAAAATAAAAATGGAGGCTGTTCTCTGTATGAACTGGAATCTGTTCACTAACAACACTGTTACATACCTTTCCCTAGAAGTTCTTGTGTCTCTGACAGCTCTAGCTGGTATATCCTGGTGTTTCTCAATGCACCTTGAACCAGTCTGCTCCGAGGTTTCCAGTGGCATGGCCACTGGCCAGGAAAAAAAAAAAAACTCATAAAGTTAAGGACTGTCTAAGTTATTAATTTCCACGAGGCCTAAACCCAGATTTCAACTAAATTAAAAGCTTTTAGTAACTACAAACAGAATGCTGTAGGAATCTGCTGGGGCAGGAAGAAGGTGCTATGATTGCTACGTCTGCAGGGTTGTTTCTCATCTGACAGACAAGAAAGAAAGCATGAAATTATGAGTTGGGGGGAAGGCTACAAAGGAGAATAGTCAGCACAGCTGGGTGGGGCAGAAGGTACAGGATGTGTGTGTGTGTAGGGGGGTGAGTAATGGAAAGAACAGACCTGTAGTGCACTGGGGACATTCTTTTTTGTTTGTTTTGTTTTTTGTTTTTTTTCGAGACTGGGTTTCTCTGTGTAGCTCTGACTGTCCTGGAACTTACTCTGTAGACCAGGCTAGCCTCGAACTCTCGAACTCAGAAATCTGCCTGCCTCTGCCTCCCAAGTGCTGGAATTAAAGGCATGCACCACCACTGCCCAGCCACTGGGGACATTCTTAACAATTTAAATGGGGAACCTCTCCAGATAGGAGGCTATAGAACCTGGCCAGCCCTCAGGATACAGCAGCAGTTCCAGTAATGGGAATGGAGTTCTCTGAGCAGTGCAGACGCTGCTGTTCTCAGTAGTCATTCACTCTGTCCTCCTATGATAGCCCATCACATCACACAGGCTCTGTACTGTGTGTGTGAGAGACTGAGGTACAGAGAGGGTGTGCAGCGTTCCTGTGGTTGCACCTGGGATAAGGTACCCGCCTAGCAACCTTTCACTGTGGGCTTTGGAATGAAACAAGATTAACCGGTCCAATAACTCTGAAAAGCAAATGTATTGGTTTTAAGATCAGGGTTGTATGTTATTGTTTGAAAGTTCTAAAGTTAATAAATTAATTGCTAGTTCATAGCCCAGGATTTAGGAGATGAAGGATTTCAATTGCAGACAAAAAAAAAAAAAGAGCAAAGAATGTAAAGCATTTTTCTTTACTTTTTTTTTCTGCCTCAGGAATGCTGGGATTATCTATCTATCTATCTATCTATCGGATTTATTTTTATTTTATGTGCATTAGCATTTTGCCTCCTCACATGGGTGAGGAGAAAGGCATGCACCACCATAGGGCCAGGATATTGAAAAGTCATTTTAACAGCAATTCCTTTTGGTCTCAGTAACTTGATGATTTAAATCAGAAACTGTTATAGCAAAAGTCAGCAAATCTGTAGACAAAGGTTGTTTGTTTGGCCAGTTGATAACTGTTGTTCCTCACCCAAACTAAAGTTATTTCTCTTGGATTTTAAGGAAGTAGAATCTGATGTACTGTGGGTCTTCTGGCAGCCTATAGTTGGGGGAGGGGCCGAGTACTTCACTTCTGTACAAAGAGAGGAACTGAGCTTCACATGCCTCTGATGCTAGTGATAAATCACTTAATCTTTTGGCACCCTTTGTAGCCTTAACTCCAAAACAAAGGAGGCATTCAGAGTAGGATGTGAAAGACCTGCCTGGGCAAGCTTGGCCTATAGACCCTGGGCATGGAGCTGGCCCAGAGCCAAGCAGTCAGCTTAGGAGGCTCATTATTGCCCCAGCATAGCCTCCAGCGTCAGCCAGCCGGCCACTTAGCATCTTTCCTTTGTCAGAAGTTCCAACCCAGTTCTTCAGGGCCTCTAATTCAGAGCCACCCACTACTCCTTCAGTGCTCGTTGCTCTTAGTTTGAATATCAATGTCTCCAAGAAGGAGCCTTCTGTGTTTCTGGGATTGCTTTCCTGGGGAACTGGTAGGAACCGAAACCTGACTGGAGCTAACTGGAGGAAGATAAAGATGGAGAGATTTCTAAGTGGAAGAGAGCATGCACACAGAAAACTGTGCAAGGAGCAGGCAGGATGAAGACAAGTCTGATAAAAGGCCCGATGGCTGGAAGAGGGAGGGAAGGTGACAAGCACAGAACAAAGCTGAAGAGCCTGTGGGTAGGGTGTGTGTGTGTGTGTGTGTGTGTGTGTGTGAAAGAGAGAGTGAGAGAGAGAGAGAGAGAGAGAGAGAGAGAGAGAGAGAGAAAGAGGGGCCCTGTAAATCACTGTAGGTCCCTTTGGAAGTTCCCAGAACAATGGAATCTTTGAAGAGGTTTTAGACTTCTGGGAGGATTCGGTAAATAAATAAATAAATAAATAAATAAATAAATAAATAAATAAAATTTGTAAGACAAATGGGAGTGAGGTCAGATTTACACTTGGCAAATGTCACTCTGGGCTCACTAGGAAGGGGATCATATTCTAGCAAGGTGATGTGGATAAAAAGGGGAGGGTCTTACAGAGATTTTTTTTTCTTCCCAGAGGCAAAAAGTGTCCATCCTGGGTATTGATGTGAAGATCCTGGGTGGTCGACAGCATTCAGGAAGGTGAGGGACATTGTAATCTCTTCTCTCCATAATCCCACTGTTGTGGGTTGTCCACCAGAGAGGACTGTTTGGAAGTGGGTTTAAGCCCATAGAAAGTCTTTGTTAGGTGGCTGATGGCTGTACTGAGCGTTCAGGATTCCAATGCAGCCCTGAGCCTTTCTCATGGTGAACTTTTAAGAACAAAAATCATGTCCTGGGTTGACACACTTCAGTTAACACGAACAGTTAGCCAGACGTGGAACTACAGAAGCTAAAAAGCAAAGTTAGAACGTTTAGAGACTTTCCCAGAACTGCGGACTTGGATGGATGAAGTCTTTGTTTTCCTTTTGGCAGGTTCTCCTATCTACATGATGAGTTTAACAGTCTGAATGGTCATGGAGTCAGTTGTGCTAAGGTCTGGGGCCTGTTAACACCACTCTGCCTCATTCTAAGGTGATTCTGCAAACTCATGCAAAAACTAAGTGGCTTTAAAGAGCAGCTTTTGAGGTTAGAGAAGTGGTGGTTCAGAGTACTCGATGCTCTCGAAGAGAACCTGGGTTTCATTCCCAGCACCCACATGGTGGCTTGCAAACATCTGTCACTCCAGTCCCAGGGGATTTGACACCCTTTTCTGATCTTCTCAGGTACCAGCCATGCATGTGATAAATGTACATATACACAGGGAAAACATTCATACACATAAAATGAAATCTTTCTGCCTGTCTTTGCCTCCCAAGTGCTGGGATTAAAGGCGTGTGCCACCACTGCCAGCCCTTTTTTTTTTTTTTTTTTTTAAGTAGCTTTCAACAAAGGGCAGTGCTTTGCTTACAAAAATGAGGGGCACTGCAGATATCTAGTAGGAAGACAGATGATGTCAAGGAAAAGATGGTAGGTAGGTGGTTTCCAAAAAGCCTTTTACAAGAATCTGGACAAAAATTCATTTTAAAATGTGTGTGCATGCATGTGTATAGATATATGAACACAATGCCCTTGTGCAGATACACATGCTTACACAATATTCTAGTATGTCCGTGTATAAGTGCATACACAATGCTCTGGTATGTGTGTGTATAGACATGTACACACAAATGCATACAGAAAGCTCTTTGGAAGTGTATACACATGCAAACTGTACTGAGGGTATAAACATATGTAAACACAATGTTCTGGGATATGTGTACGCAAATGAACACACAATGCTCTTGGTGATGTATACGTACACAGTACTCTGGGTGGAGTGTACACATGCATACACAATGCTTTACATTCCTTCTTGTCTGCCTGGAACTTCGAATAAGGACAGCTTTTTTAACCCACAAAGAACACGTCTTTTAAGACAAAGAACCTCGATTCCTCAGAACCTGCCTCCCAATTACAATCCAGATTCTAGGAAAGCTCAGCCTTTGGCTGCCCAAATCCACATATCCTACTCCGCGTCCAGCGCTCGGCGCCAGAGTGTTTCCAAATGTCTTCAGCTGGGTCACCAACGCACCAAGCTCACCAGAGTAGACTTAAGGGAGGAACTTCCCGCCAGCTTGCCGCAGCCATTCTTTTTATCAGGGGCTTAGACGGTCTGCGCAGGCGCACCAAAGGCCACGCCCCGGTGACGTCACGCGTCGGTTACCGCGCTTCTACGCTTGGCGCTCGCGATTTAAAACTTACTCTGGAGACGTGGAGAGCAAGATGAGGGTTCCGCGCTCAGGTGAGCTCGAGTGGGTACAGGCACGGCTGGCAGGATCAGGACCGAAGGGTGCTCACGTGGACAGGTCCAGAAGGGACGAATGTGTTCAGCGGGGTTTGGCCGGGGGCTGAGACGGGGGAGGGGAAGAGAAGGCAAGGGAAAGCGGGGCGCTGGGCCAATCAGGGTGCAGCTGCCAGTGGCGCCCGGACTCTAATGCTCCCTGCGCCCCGGTTCTAACGGAAGACAAAGTGGGGGTTTTTCTAGACTGGACGTTGTATGGGGAGCTGTGGAAGCAAAGTGTCGACCACTCTGTGTTGAGGATACGTGCCTGTGTTTTGGAACTGATTCAAAAGTCTTGAGGGCTTCCTTTGGGATGCCGAGATTCGCAACAGAAGAAGCCTGGGCACTTGAGTTGGAGCCTGGAGGATCAGAAGTTCAAGGTTATCCTCAGCTGTAGCGACTTTGAGGCTAGCCTGGATTACAGAAAACCCACTCCTAAAGGGGGCGGCGGGAGCGGGGAAACAAAACAGATAAATACCCTTTCCTCTTGGGGTTTGTGTCAAGTTGAGACAGTACAGGAAATATTTGACAGATGGGCTGTTACTCCTGCCCATCATGGACTCCAGATTTGTAAGCAAACATTGGGAAGAACGTTATGGGCAGAGCGTACGAGAGAAGAGCCAGGAAGGAATCTGGACTGGTCTAGGAGTTAACTACACCATAGGTACACCTTTGTTCCCATGGGAAGGTGTCAAATGACCTTTTCACAGGGTTTGCCTAAGACCATCAGAAAACACAGATATTTACATTACGATTCATAACAGTAGCAATTTACAGTTATGAAGTAGCAATGAAAATAATTTTATGGTTGGGGTCACAATAACATGGGGAACTGTGTCAAAGGGTCACAGCATTAGGAAGGTTGAGAACCACTGAGCTAGACCATCATAACTAAGCTTAGTGAGACTGACAACAGGCAGGACCTGGTAGACCTAAGAAAGAGTTTTCGAATAATAGTTTCATTTTGGATGTGTTGCCTAGGACTTCCTGGAGAGGTGCTCGGGTGGAGGGCTCCGTATCTACTGGATGAGTTTGACAGAGGTCCATAGGCTGAGAAGTAGATTTGTTTTTCTCCATCATGGAGTTCATAAAGCCATGGGTACGGGTGAGAACACTAGACAGACCTTGTGGAGAGTACATTCAGGGCCAGCAGCAGGTGACTGAGAGGGTGAGAGGAGGGCACTGGGAAAAACTCAAGTTATGGCTCTCACAGGAGCCAGGAGCAGCTCAAGAAGAAAAAGAGACAAGTCCTGAAGTGCCCACTTCAGGCTGAGAACCAAAGCAGCAGAGCAGAGGGGCTGAGGGAGCGGGAGGAAGAAGACAGGCAGAAGGAAGTGCTCTTGACTTCAGTAACAATCTGTTGAACTAGACGTACACTGCCCACCTCAGAGAGCAATTGGGGAGGATCTAAAGATCAGTCCCTCAGTGCTTCCAGTTCTCAAATCCTTTCCTTGCCCACATTTATAGAGTCACATATGTCTTGATTTTTCCTCTCTTGACCTTTTTGTTTTGTCTTGGTGTTGGATGAGAGTTGTGTTAACTGTACTCTTCGGCTTGTAGGAAGCATTGTAAAGGTTTTGGACTGCCTTTGCCCCCGCTGCCTGTGGACAGGCATTTATTGTTTATAGCGTTTCTTTGTTTACTTTTGTAGTGAAGTCTTTATAGCGTTTCTTTGTTTACTTTTGTAGTGAAGTCTTGTGCCGTGGTGTGTGCGTGCCGGCAAGAAGTCTATATTAATTCTATATTGCTCTCTATTCCCAGCCTCTTATTTTTCTGTGTTCCTATAAAATGTTACTGTGCATATCGTAATTGCACTGTGTCTTCTGTTTGGGAACAGCAAGGTCTGTGCCCGGTTCTCTCTCTGAGCATTCTTTCTTCCTCTCCCTCCTTCCCTCCTCTCATTTCTCTCCTTTTCCCCTTTTTCCCCCTTTCCCTCCCTCCCTCTCCCTTCCTCTCAGCACATGCCCACCTACCAGCCAAGGATGAGGGCTAGACAAGGACTCTTCCACCATCCATACCCAAAGCCAGACGTTCTTCCATTTAGGGCGATGGTAAAGCAGAGACAGCTTGTTTGCTTGTCTGAAGTTTTCTTAGCTAATACGTGATGAAGCCATGTTTAAAGCAATGTTCTCTGTTTCTTAAATGGGGGTAGGGATGAGGATGAGTTAGGGTTCTTTCATCTCCTTCCAGGAATCTTGTGTCTTGCTCTAAAACAGCAGTGCCACAGTCACACGTTGACCATGTCATTAGCGGTAATGGGATAGTCTGTCGTCTGTGTTTGCTGTCACTGCTATGTGTCCAGCTCATTTTCTCTTACTCACATACTGAAGTAGGCTTTTGTTTCTGTGACCTATATTCTATGGGTTCTCACCACCTATTGCCACCTTGTGTACCTTTCCTTACTTATGTTACTTTCCTAGTCGGTCATTATGACCACGTGTCTTCCTGTGTCCTCTTACTTTCTTACAGGTTCTTGGCAATACCCATAACCCTGGTTAATTTAAACACTGCTGTTCTGCACACTTGACAGTGGCCAGAGAGAAATCCTCAGGGCTGCTGAGCTATGCCACACTCCCCACTTGATTCATGTCCTAGTTCTAGATGACCACCTCTTCCTTTCCTTAGCGCTCCAGTGCCTTCTCCCTCACTGTCCCCCTAGCTGCTGAGTTCACAAAGACAATAAAAGCCACGGAGGACACATGGCTTAGTTGGTAGAGCCGTGCTGGCTTTCCCCAACTACGCATGCTTCCCCAGCCCTCTTCCTGTTGTGTGGTTTTGTAAGTATCCTGAGACCCATCTCAGGCATCGGCTCCTCTTCATTCACCTTTTTTGTGAGCTCATCTGGTGTTAAATGGGTGTTAAATGAATACCCGCTGGGGACTCCCAAACCATCTAGCTGGAAATTGCCCCCTAAAATCTACCATTACCCCTCCAGCTGTGTAGTCCAGTTGGCTGGCTAGAAAATGTGAGACGCCTCCTGCCCCGCAGCATGCTTCTTCTGTAGCTTCCTCAGGTCCAGGCAACTCAGTCAGCTGTCGATGATAACCGGAGTTAGCCTTCAGCCTTCACAGTCCACATTTCAACCATCAGAAGTCAGGCTGACATCATGGAGACCTATCCAGTGTCTATGTACCTCTTGCCTGCAGTATTGCCACCTGTCTGATCATCTCACTGTTAAGATGGTTGCTTACTCTTAAGTCCCTTCTAACTGGTTCTTACTTGATTCTCACTGTGACAACCAGAAGGGTCCTCTGTCAGCCAGAAGCTCAGGTTAGCTCATTTTGTTTTTCCTCTCATTGTTACCCAGTCATGTCCTTTCTCACTGCATTTAAGGTGCACAGGTAGGACTGGGGATGTAGCTCAGTAGGTAGAATGCTTGCCTAGCGTTGAGTGAGCCCTGGATTAGATCCCAGCACCATGTAAACCAGGCATGGTGGTATATGCCTGGAATGCCAGAATGCAAGAGGTAGAGGCAAGAAGATGAGAAGTTGAAGGTCATCCTCTCAGCTGTTGTGAGTTTGAGGCCAGCCTAGGCTACATGAGACCCTGTCTGAATATTTTTTTGGGGTGAGGTGGTATGTAAAGTCATTACAAGCCGGGCAGTGGTGGCGCACACCTTTAATCCCAGCACTTGGGAGGCAGAGGCAGGAGGATTTCTGAGTTCGAGGCCAGCCTGGTCTACCAAGTGAGTTCCAGGACAGCCAGGGCTACACAGAGAAACCCTGTCTCGGAAAAAAAAAAAAAAAAAAAAAAAAAAGCCTCACAGTGGTTGTGAGTCAGGCCCAGACACTCCTGGCTAATCTGTCTTCCATTGCTCTGACTAGTGTTTTTTCTCCTTGGCCCTGGAAGCATGATGCCTTGTTAGCCTCTGGAGAGGCCTTGCTGTGTCCATAGGCTGCTGTAGTTAGTCCTGTCAGTAGGCCCTGACATGTGCCAGCATGTTCTCACCTTTGGCTTGTGCCCCCTGCTTCCACTTGTTTTTTCCAGACGGTCTTCATGGCTTTGATACTTTCTGGTGTGACATTTTTGGAAAAGCCTACCCTGGCCACTGTATTTAAAGCCACCTCACTCACAGCTCCTGTCCTCCCTATTCCTTTCCTGCCTCACTCTCTCCCCAAAACACAAATACCCATCACATACACCATCTGATTCCCAACTTTTAATTGAAGTACCAAGACAGGAAATACTCTGTAGCCACGATCTGAGTCCAACAGTTGCCCATGTTTTACCACAGTTTACTTGTGTTTACAATTACATTCTTCAGATTGCTCCACACGGAAGCTGTTTCTCACACACCTCCAAGAAGTGACCTTCTACATCAAAATGTCACTGTGATACCTAAGATAATAAAAATTGATTTCCTAGACTTAAGGTCTAGACTTTATTCTAGATTTCCAAAATCACCCCCAAATGTTGCTCTTAGCTACCTTTTTGAGCAGGGCTTGGCTGAAACTTATGTGCTGCTTTTGGTTTATGTGGCCAGTTGGTTTCTTTTCATCTAGAAGAGCTCCCCTGGCTTTTTTGATACTTAGCTTGTTACTTTTTACTTGTTTTGAGACTGTATCACTGTGTAGCCCCTGCCTGCCTGGAACTTGTTACACAGACCAGGCTGGCTTCAAACTTCAGTGTCCCACCAACTCCAGCATCATAAGCAAGCACCACTCAGCCCAGCCGCCCTTTTTCTGTGCTCCCTGGCACTAGTTTGTGTCTCAGCACTGCTTGTCTGAATCAGTACCCATAAAGACGGCTGAGCTTTCTTTTCTCTAAATAGCCAGTCCTTGGGCACAAGCAGAGCCGCCTGTGATGTAACGAGGTGTGCCACTAGACTTAAAGTCGGAGCCTTGTATTTCAGTCTGCGGCTTGCCAGCCCTCAGGCATTCGATCATCAGGAAGGTCTTGCTTCTGCCACAGTTCTTATCTTTAATGATACTAAGTTTTCGTTCATTTCCTTTTTGAGACCCAGCTCATTATGTAGCCCAGGCTGGGCTTGAACTCTTTGCAGTTCTCCTGCCTCAGCCTCCTAGATGCTGGGATTGGTGTGCACTGGTTTTTGTATACAGTGTCCCCATTCTCAATTTAGGTAAATGTTTATTTGTCCCTTTTGACTCATTCCCCTGTTCTTATATTTCTTACAGGGTGGCAGTAAGATCTAAAGTGTTAGTAACATTTAGATAAAATATTCCTAGTAAAACCATTTCTTAGGTGATTCTAAGAATTTCCTGTAGTTGGGGCTGGGGCTGGAGAGATGGCCCAGTGGGTAACAGCACTGACTGCTTTTCCAGAAGACCCGGGTTAATTTTCAGCATGCAAACGCACAAACACACGCACACACAAACACAAACACGGCAGCTCACAACTACCTGTAACTCCAGTTCCAGGGGATCTGGCACCTTCACACAGACATATGTGTAGGCAAAACACCAGTACAGATAAAATAAAAATAGATTATAAAAATTTGGTGTTGAGTTGAGACACATCAGAGGTGAGGAAACTTGAGTTTCTCTTTCTTGTGTGCTTGGTTAATGTAGTCACTGTTTAAGGCTTTTGCATTTGCATATGTCTTGTCTGTGTTTTACATATTTCCAGTGTTATTTCTCATCTTCCTGCCAAGACAAGGAGGAGTCAGGATCAGAGCCCAGTCTGTGTGACTATAGACCAGCCTCCTCGTTGTTTAGCACCAGTGTCTCCCTGGCCTGGGATTATGAGTGACAGGTGTCTGTTCTGCCGGTTTGTGAGCTTATCAAAGGCAGCAGCTTTGCCTCATCCATCTCTCTGTCCTTGGAAGTGCTGGGAATGGGCCATCCTTGAGCATGCTAGGCAAATGCTCTACCAGTCAACTCCACCCCAAGTCTTACCCTGCCATTCATTTTGCTTGAATAGTAGCTGTGAAGTGGATATATGTCCTATCATCTTTTCTTTACTCCTCAACCCCCACTCCACCCAGAAACCCAAATTGTAGTGTCTAGCATTATGCATTGTAAGGAATCAAAGAGACCATGCAGAGGGCCCCACAACAGGGCCAGGTCCCCTTTCCTTTTTTTTTTTTTTTTTTTTTTTTTGGTTTTTTCGAGACAGGGTTTCTCTGTGCAGCCCTGGCTGTCCTGGAACTCACTCTGTAGACCAGGCTAGCCTCGAACTCTAGAACTCAGAGATCTGCCTGCCTCTGCCTCCCAAGTGCTGAGATTAAAGGCGTGCGCCACCACCGCCCGGCCAGGTCCCCTTTCCATATAGGAAATTATTCTGTTGAAGCTTTCTTGAGCAAGTATTTTGTTCTGTCACCAGGAACAATGAATAACTCTTCTCTGAAGACCCATGGACAACAGGACATCGTTTCCTCACCTTTGGAACGGGAGCTTCCAGTATCCCGGCCTGGGAAGGCCCCTCTCGGCACTCCTAAAACCCCAGTCCTGGAAGCCTTTCCTCAGAATGACGATGAAAAGGAACGTATGCAGCGGAGACGCTCCAGGGTCTTTGACCTGCAGTTCAGTACAGACTCGATTCATCTGGCCTCCCCTAACAGGTGAGTGCAGTTCTGCCTCAGTTCTGCCGGGGTGCCATGGGTTGTGAGGTCCTGGTGCCTCCAGAGGACGTCATTGCTGTTTGTTCCTCATTTTAATATGTTTATTTTGTGTGTGTGCGTGTGCATGTGTGACTGTGCACACGTATGCGCGTGTGTAAGTCAGAGCAGAAGTTACTCTTCCCCTCCTTTGGCTTCAGGGATCACTCTTAGGTCATCAGTTTTGGCGTCAAGCACCTTCACCTCCCGGGTTTGTGTATTGTAGATCCTTGCTAAATTTTTGTTTTTCATTTAGGAATATTGATGTTTCAACTACCATATCTAAGTTTACAAACACACAGATTACAGAACATTACTCTACCTGTATCAAGCTTTCTACTGAAAATGTGAGTACTTGTTGGTTTGAATTTTTGTTGTTGTTGTTGCTGTTGGCTTGGTTTTTTTGGTTAGTTTGCTTTTTGGTTTTTCTTGTTTGCTTTTTTGGTTTTTTGAGACAGAGTTTCTCTGTATAGCCCTGGCTGTCCTGGAACTCACTTTGTAGACCAGGCTGACCCTGAACTACTAGAGATCTACCTGCCTCTACCTCCCAATCTCTGGGATCAAAGGTGTATCCCACCATGCCCAGCTTAGTTTATATTTATTTAGGCAGGATTGTGCTATGTAGCTCAGGCTGGCCTTGAACTTGTATCAGTTCCCGAGATTTCAGGTGTACACTAGCATGCCCAATTATGATTCTGGGCTTTCTTTTTTGTTTTTTTATTTTTTTGGTTTTTTTTTTTGTTGTTGTTGTTTTGTTTTTCCAGACAGGGTTTCTCTGTGTAGCCCTGGCTGTCCTGGAACTCACTCGGTAGACCAGGCTGGCCTCGAACTCAGAAATCTGCCTGCCTCTGCCTCCCAAGTGCTGGGATTAAAAGCATGCGCCACCACTGCCCGGCTATTCTGGGCTTTCTTGATTTAGGTAGGAGGCGTAATGGTTTGTTCATTCTCTAGTGTGGCTGTACTGTTTCTGTCAGAGCTTTGATGTTGTTCTTATGAGTGTCTACTCTCAGGACCTCTCACACAACATGGCTCACATCAGGTAGAAGCTAATAATGAGTTCTGGCGTCACCCCGCATTAGAGCCCTCTCCTTCCCACATATAAACTGGGTGATGTGACACATCGCAGACTTTCCTGCTCCAGGTCCCAACTTGACTGAGTCCTCTGTGCGGAATTCTCAGAGCAGAGCGTTAGAGCTCTCAGAAGGAGGGATCCATACAAGTTAGGCTGTGTTGCAAGTGGTTACGGCAACTGAGATCAGTTTGGGTGTTTGTATTGTAAACTGTAGTGGGGTTATTTACATGATAGGTGTTTGTATGTAAACTTTATTTGCATGCACTTATAACCCAAGCCTATTAGTAATAAATTTTTAATTTTTTTTTCCTCCAGAAAATCACTACCAAGAATGCTTTTGGCTTGCATTTGATTGATTTCATGTCAGAGATTCTGAAGCAGAAAGACACAGAACCAACCAACTTTAAAGTAAGGAGAATGCACACTTCCGGTACAGCACACCCAGTGCTTATCTCCAATGCTTACTGTAACACACTTAGATTCTATGCACAAGAGCTCCCTGGTGAGACAGTACCATTCACACACTTGGATTCTGCACACACAA
>NW_021604587.1:20873424-20968729 GCF_004785775.1 Grammomys surdaster
CCCCTGGTGAGACAGTACCATTCACACACTTGGATTCTGCACACACATGAACCTCCTGGTGAGACAGTACCAGGCTCCTTTACATCCTTTTCTCAAAGAGTGAAATGCAGAGGAAAAAGAGACAGGTTTTTATTTCCCATCAGTCATTGAACACCTGTCTTTTTTTTTTTTTTAAAGTAAGTATTTTATAACACTAGCTGGATTTTACTTGTTCAAAGTGCTGTCTTGTGTATCTTATGAATGTAGCTGTGCTTTTGAACTAGGTGGCCGCTGGCACCTTGGATGCCAGCACCAAGATCTATGCTGTCCGTGTGGATGCCGTCCATGCTGATGTATACAGAGTCCTTGGAGGCCTGGGCAAAGACACGCCACCTCAGGAAGAGGAGAACCTCAGTGGAGGTACACAGGCTGGGGTCTGGACTGAAGGGGCTTCTTCTAGTGTGTACTGGACAGTATTTGAGTGATGTATCAGGATGAAAACACGAAAATTTGGAAGGCTTTTTTTTTTTTTTTTTTTGGAAGGCATGGCTATTTCCAGAATGTGGTTTTCCATGAGAAAATACAGGAAAATCTAGTTTATTTGCTCCTGTAGAGAATTCATGATGGATGGTTAATTATTTTATATATCTGGAAATTGAACTGAGCCTCATCCGACTGACAGACCTTACACTTGTATTTTGTGGTATGGTTTCTCGGGAGGTTTTACTGGTTGTTAAGGGCCTTTGACAACACTAGTTCCAAAGACTATAAAAGCTTTTAGGAATTAGTTAGGCAAAATTGAGTAAACACTAACGAGGGAGCTTCTGCGTGGTTTTTATTAGATGTGAAATGTATTGTCTAGTAATGCAGTTACTCTGTAGCAGCAGAGTCGATGAGCCTGCTGACTGGAGGGAGTCCCTGTTTAAATTATGACTGCTGTAGAGGGTTTTTAAGAACTGGTGTTACTCCTTCAGATGGAAGTCCTGTTGAAACAGAAAGGATTAAAAAGGCTGCAAAGCCAAAGAAGAAGCAGTCCTGCAAAACCATCGAGCAGAATCTAAGCAACATCAATGTCTCTGAGGCTGATGGAAAGTGTGCGGTGAGGAAGTGTGCGCCTCGTGTGGTCTCTGGCAAATTCAGCAGGACAGTCAGTCGGTAGGGACGGTGTTTATGGCCTGGCTGAGCTTTGAAGGAAGGCTGGATGGATTGGATCATTAACTGCAGACTCAGGACCTGTAGGTCTGGGCTGCGCACAGGAGCACAAGACTGGTTACGATTTGAGAAAGGAGCCAGCAGTGACAATGCTGGCTCTGGGAAGCTGGGTGCATGAGTGGCCCTGGGCAGGAAGGGTGAGTAATGCTCATGGTAGGCGCTATGAAGCTGCCTGGATGGGGACAGCTGAGAGGGTGGAGGTGTAGAGCATGTCCCTTTCTGGGACCCAGGATGCTGAGATGGGGTTTTGAAGACAGCAAGATCACACCCTCCAAGGAAGGCCAGGGAGATACATTTGTGCTGTCAGATCCAATTCATACTTCTCCTTGGAAGCCATATCTTGAAGCATCTGTTCCTGGGAGATCCCAGGTGATGTCCTTTTTTGGCCTCGCACGCAGTTGTCCTGCCCTGTCCCCATGTGTGGGATGTGATCTACCTTTGGGTTGGTATCACGTGATTGTGCCCCTCTTCTCCCTGACCCAGCCTCAGAGGCCCCTCGTAATGTTTGTAGCCGTTTCCCTGTTATTAGCCCTTCTGACTCTGCCTGTCCTTCACCTAGCCATCCTGGTTGGGTTCTCCCAAATCTTAAAAATTCTGTTCAAAGGAACAGTGGTGAGCCAGATGTGGTTTCACACACCTGTAATCACACTCAGGAGGCCGGGGCAGAAGGCTTCTGAGTGAGATGCCAACCTGGGGGTTAGAGTAAGACCCCCCCCCCCCTTCAATAGAAGTCCTCAGAACAAATAGGAAGGATGGAAACCGTGACTGGCTCCATCCCAGTGGCCTGTTACAGCAACAGAATTTGTTGTGATGTCATTTACTGTGCTGGGACTGTTCGATGTAGCCATTTAGGAACTGCCTGCAGCAGGGTGTCTGTCCATGTGTGTTGTAAGTAGAGAGATTGAAAGTCCACTTCTCAACACTCATCCATCTGACTACACACTTGTAGACAGAGCTGTGGATGAGCTTGCATTTTCTGCTGCTACCTGCCGTCATTCTTTGGTTCCCTGTTCTCGCATGCAGGCGGATCCTATGTTTCAGAAGACGGCAGCCTCCTTTGATGAGTGCAGCACAGCCGGGGTGTTTCTCTCCACCCTCCACTGCCAGGACTATAGAAGTGAGCTGCTTTTTCCTTCCGACATGCAGACCGTCTTGTCGGGAGAGCCTCTCGAGTTGCCAGACTTAGGTTTCATAGACATGACAGATTTAAAAGGTGAGTAAAGTCAGCCTTTACCAGGGCATCTTAGTCACTAGAAATGCTTCTCATAGTCATAGGGGCAGTGTGTTTAAGTTGCTTCTCAACACTGAACATTATACAGGTGGCCCTTCTGGAAAGCTACATTGGGTGTTCTTGGGCAATGCCTAGCAATCTACTCTCTTCTTCCTTCTTCTGTGGTAAGGAGTCTAAACAGTAAGCCATCACTGTGTCCGTGTGCCATGGACCTCATCTGCCCACTGTTTACAGCACCCAACTCTGGCACTCACAGGCTCACCTGGAGGGTCCGTATCTGAACTGGGATGCAAGAAAAAGACATCTGTTTAGCTAGAGACAGCTTGTTCTTCTTTGCTCCTAGTTCACAGAACTTTTCAGGACCTGTGGGGGTGTTGTGACTTATTCTCGTGGCAGTTAAGAACTGACCTATGCTGTTAGTAGTTAGTAGTTTCCTGATACTTGTCAGGATTTCAACATCTTCCCCTTACCCCCAGTTCTCTCTCTTTTCTTCTGACCCAGGAATGTTGTAGGGGACAGTGTTAAGGACATGTGCTGCAGTGTAGTAACCGCACATGTTCGTGAGTGCTGGAATTACAGGCTCGCACTGATACTTTCAGTTACGTTCTTTCTATTCTTTTTTCTTTTTTTAATGATATAGCCATTTATTTTTACATATATGAGTACACTGAAGCTGTCTTCATACACCCCAGAAGAGGGCATCGGATCCCATCATGGATGGTTGTGAGCTACCATGTGATTGCTGGGAATTGAACTTGGGACCTCTGAAAGAGCAGTCAGTGCTCTTAACCACAGAGCCATCTCTCCAGCCCCCTATTCTTTCTGTTCTTGCAGAAGTTTTGCTCAGCATAACTGTGCTAGCAATTTGTTTTCTGTGTTTATGCCCTCAGCCAGGGCTCTGATCCTCTAAGATGTGTCATCTGTAGCTACTTTAGTTTCAGACTGAAAAGGAGTACCGTTATGTGATTACCAAAGGACTTAGTGTGCTTTTAAAGAGAGGCTTATGCATTTTCGAGCTACACTTCAGAATGAAACGTCTGTACTTCTGGTTTCTCCTTTGCATTTAGCCTGACCCCACTGTGAGTGCACTTGTGTCTGTGTTAGGAGGTTGGCAGCCAGCCAACATTGAGTGAGTGAGGTGACTGCCTCGCCCTCTGTGTCATTTTAAAGCGGCGACTTTGGCCCCCGTATAATCTCTCCCGTGATCTTGCTGTCCCCCAGCTCCCTTGCAGCAGTGTGTGGAAGACCGCCAGCTCTGCCCTTCCCTGGCCGGGTTCCAGTTTACTAAATGGGACAGTGAAACACATAATGAGGTGCGGTCATCTTTGGGTTTATAAGGACTCGGGGCGTTCCCCAGTGCCTGGTGGTTTCAGTTAGCTAGCCCAAGATCAGTTCTGCCCAGTGGGAACCAAAACTGAGACATGGACTCTATTTATTCAGGAGCACAGAGAATATTTCCCTTGGTACTTGCATAGGAATTCTCAGCCTGGCTGGGAGGGTAGGGCTGTGACCCCAGCAGGACCATCATACAGTTGTGGGTTCTGGGCTCAGCTCTCTATCTCTTCACTTGCTTCCCGAGGGTCGGATTTGCTCTTGAGCATAGTCATCACAGTAGCCTCTGGTCTCCAGCTTCTGTCAGGCTAGAGGCATTTCCTTCTTTTGGGGGTTAAGTCCCTTGGCACACTGTTTCCTGAGAAACTGTCATGTTTAAAGCCTTCCTTTGTGTATTTTTAGCAGGGCCCCCTTTAGCCTACTTACTACATCTTCCAACATAAATGGTCTCCATGGAAAACTCTGTTCTCCAAACATACAGTTAATGAATGCAGATTCCTGTTTAGTGTTTTGCAAAATGTACCTAACACAATGCAGCCTCAACCTGCACTGCACAGTGTAAACTTCCTCCTGAGGGGCTGCTGCTGGCAGGTGGGGCATGGCGGGGGGGGGGGGGGACGGGGACAGGAAAAGGAGAGGCTGAAAATGTGGGTGGTTGCTTTCCAAGGATGAGCTGGGGTCCTGAGAACGGGGACAGCTGGAGAGCCATGTCTTCTCCTTGTAGTCTGTGTCTGCCCTGATGGACAAGTTTAAGAAGAATGATCAAGTGTTTGACATCAGTGCTGAGGTTGACAACGATGAAGAGGATGTCCCTGATGGGCCCCTGGTGGAAGATTTTGCTGACAATGATGATGAGCCAGACACTTCTGCGGCTGGGGATCATGAAGAGTTCCGGAGTTGGAAGGAGCTCTGTCAGGTCCAAAGCAGCCAGTAAGGCCTCCAGGGTCCCAGAAGGTTTCCAAATAGGCCTCTAGCTCCAGTTAGCTGGACTGGTATGCCATGTGGAACACATGGGCTGAGCCACATGGCTGACTCACGGGGTCACACGGGACTTTGCATGTATCCACCTCATTATAAAACTGACAGGCAGCGCTCACTCCCACTCCAAGAGTAAGAGTGAAGTATTCTGCTGGCTAACAGTTGCCTCTAAGCTAGCTGGCAGGAATCGTTAGCTCAGTGGCATTAGGACAGCTAGACTGAAGGGGAGGGGCCCTGTGATGTCAGGAAGATGTGACAGAGATAGCCCCCTAAGAAGGTGCAGATTGGGAAGAGCGGCCTTGAATTGCAGTGTAATATAAATTTTGTTAGTTATATAGAGTTGGGCAAGGGGTATCTGTCACCCAGTATGTTGAAGGATCATTTGGGTGATTGGAGAGTTTGTAAGCCTTCAGGGCCTCTGCACAGCCTCAGGCCGGCTGTCAGGGAGAGAGGCAGGTAGGCTCCTCACACCTTTGGCTGTAAGTGCGTAACCACTGAGAGGGGACCTCAGAGTGCGGGTGGGGACCCAAGAGGGAGGCTCTGAAGCAGTCTTGTTCCATCTGTAGTTCTCGTGGAACTACATACATGAGACCATGACATGCTCTAGGTCCTTGACAGCATCGATCCAATGGCCGGAAATGTGGAGTTTTGTGTTTTAATTTTAAAAATTAGGTTTGAAGCATAGTTTCTTCGGCTTTTGGTTTGTTTGTGTTTTGTTTTTGTTGTTTTTGAGATTCTATAGAGAAAACCAATCTGCTTTTTTACAGCTTTTTTTGCTTACCCTGTAGACTGTGCCTTAAGGATTCATTCTCAGCTCAGTACCAGTACAAAACCACTGTCAGACAAGACTAAGATTTCACACATCACCTTTATCCTCACAGACCAGCAGAGGGGCCTGAGGAGAGGGTTTCCTCAGACACCAAAGCTGCCAAGCTGAACAGGCCTCCGTGTGTGTAAAGTGGAACATCTTTTTCACTTTTAGGAGGCACTAAGGCAGCGTCTAGGGGTCATAATCAGTAAACAAATGGAAACAAGACTATCACGTTGTATAGCAAAATCCATACGTGTGAGAAGGCCCACGTCTGGGATTCAGACAGTTGCATCCGGCTCTCAGCTCAGGCATCCTTTGCTTATTTTTTGAGACTAAACATCATTGTGTAGTCTAGGCTGATCTCAAACTCAAGATCCTCCTGCCTCATCCTCCCTGTGCATGCCACCATACTCACTGCTGTTTTCCTGGTGTGTGTAGTGAGTTTCAGGCTCTCCAGAGCTATTTAGGGACCTGCCTAAAAACACACAAAATCCTTGACTTTTCTACCTGTTTTCTTGTCTCTCAGATGGGTATAGTTGTAGCCACTCAACAAATAGAAATTTAGTGGCTTCGTTTGTTTGTTTGTTTCTCTAGACAGAGTCTCACTGTGTAGCCCTGGCTGTTCTGGAATTTACTCTATAGACCAGACTGACCTCGAACTCACAGAAATCTGCCTGCCTCTGCCTCCAGAGTGCTGGGATTAAGGCATGTGCCACAACCACCCAGCTAACTCGCTGGTTTCTTAATGAAGTTTTTGCTTGGACTTACTCTTAGAAAGGCTGCTTCTGGAACTGGAGAGTCCCAGTGGCTGTTCACAACCACCTGTAATTCTAGCTCCACGGAATCCATGCCCTCTTCTGGCCTCGAGAGGCACCAGGCATGTATGTAATTCATGTAGGCAAAACACCCATACATATAAAATAAAATATTAAAAAAAAAAAACTGAAAAAGAAAGAAGTGCTTCTTTGTGGTAGAGGGGGTAGCTAGCATTTCTTGCTTCATCAGCTTCTTTACATGTAACTGTATGGTTTATATTCCATGCAGTATACATGGACAAATGATTTCATATATGTTACAGGGAAGAAATTATTTCCCTTGGGGACAGAGACATCCAAACTATGAGCTCCTTTTTATCCATGAAACCTGGGGAATACTCCTATTTCAGTCCCCGGACAATGAAGATGTGGGCTGGACCAGATCACTGGCGTTTTCGGCCTCGACCCAAGAGTAAGTCATTGTGGGTGGGACTTGAAGAGAGTGCAGTGCAGCAGCACATGCTGTCTGCAGTCTGCAGGGAGCGGGGAAAGCTGCTGCTCTCTGCTCTTTGCATCTCCTGAGGAGGAGCTGAAGCAGGGGAGCTGAGCCAGCCTCTGGCTGTACAGTCCGTGGTCAACTGCTGAAGAGGCAGTTAGCATGAGGGGCAAGAGTAAGGTTTAGAGAACAGGGCTCACAGCCTTACTCTGCTTCCACATACCAGCATAACTTAAATTGTAGGAGTGGCATGAGGAAATCCCCTCCAGCCTTCCACAAACGTTAAGTTTAGATGGGCAGGAGGTGTGATTCTACCACTGTAGTGGTGTGTAGCTGCCATAAATGCTACCTTAAGCTTGACAAGGCCATTGGTAGCCATTGGTAGATGTGAAATGAAAATAATGCTGGCACAGAGCTGAACAGTGTTATAAACTGTGTTTATTTCTGCAGAAGATAATAACTCCTGCACAGAGAACAAAAAGAAGAATGCAAAGAAAGACTTTGAAATTAATTTTGATGAGGATATCGATTTTGATGCATATTTTCAGAAAACAAAGGTTTGTGCCAGATATTCCTGCCCTTCTTAGATGACTGCACTCCTTGCCCTTCCAAACAGGCTTTTCCAAAAATCCCTGTGCAAGCTGAGTGGGCGGCACACACCTTTAATCCCAGCACCGGGGGGTGGGGTGGGGGGGGGCAGAGGCTGGCAGATGGCTACATAAAGAAACCTTGTCTTGAAAAACCACCACCACCACCACCACAAAATCCCTCTACAGCCTAGTACGGTGGTGCAGGCCTTTAATTTCTCTCTGCACTCAGGCAGAGGCAGTGGCTCTCTGAGTTCAGACTAACCCAAGTTTTAGAGAGACCCACAACAAAAGAAAAAAGCAGAAAGTTATTGTATATTTCAGTCTTTGCTTTTTAGAAATAGGGTCTTATGTAGCAGGCTGCCCTCAGACTTGCTGTATAAATGAGGCTGGCCTTCAATTTCTGTTCCTCCTGCCTGTACTCCGCAGTGTGCCACCGTGCCTAGCTAGAACTTTAACTGGTGTAAACAAATACTCTGCTCTCCCTCTCAGTCCTTGAGGGACCATTGAGAAACAAAGCCAGTGGCGGGGTCAGGAACGTTTAGAGGTTTAGATAGGGCAACACCATGTAGCCCAGTCTCCTGCCCTCTACAGCCCAGGCTGACCTTGATCTCGTGTCAGTGTGCCTCTGAGTACTTCAGTTAAATGTGTCTACTCTCATACCCAGTACACACTTCATCATACAGAGAGTTGCAAGTAGTGGAGCAATGCCCAGATCCTTCCTAAATGCCTTAAAGTGATATTAATCATTGTTGCTAAGATTTTTTTTTTCTTTTAAAAAACAAATAGGTTGCTACCACTCTGACCAAGGCCACTTTGGAGAACCAGAATTGGAAAGCCACCACTCTGCCCACAGATTTCCATTATGAAACTGATAATCTGGTCCGGCTTCACCTCAAACCAGGCATCAGGGTAAGACGGTACCTCCCTTCCTTTAAGCTCTTGTGGCTGCCAGGCCCGTAGATGGCCTGTGTGGATCGGGTGGCTTGTCCTGTTGCTGTTGGGCAGCACCTCGGAGGAGAGGAGGGTGTCCAGGAGGGGATCACAGAGAGCAGATGGTGAGGCAGAGCTGAGGACAGAGACTGCAGAGCCCTCATTGACTCTGAGAGCTCCGCCTGGGTTCCAGCCCATCTCAGGGAGCGCTCCGCCTGGGTTCCAGCCCAGCTCTCATAGGTCCACTCTTGCACTGGTTTGTGTCTGTTCCTCTGCAAGAGCTTAAGTTCTTTTCCTCTCTTTGTGGTCCTAGGGATTGAACTTTACTAAGCAGCATGTTATAGCTTTTGTTTTCTTTTGTAGCTCAGGCTGGCCTTGAATTCGCTACATATTCCCAATTTGCCTCAGTCTCGGACTCCTCATGCTTCAGCACTTTGAAGGACCAGGATTCCAGTTGTGCACCACTGTGTTTAGTCACCATACAGTTTCAACGATAGGCATATATTTTCCTGAATTCACTGATATGCCCCCTATAGCCATGATTATGAACCTTGCAGTAGGATAGCCAAGATGGTAATTTGTGTATTCAGAGGTGAAGGTGATAGAGAAAGCCATCATCATATTGTAGGGCCTGACTTTGATTGTTTGATTTCCCCAACCCCAGTCAGTAGTGGATTTTCTACAAATTACTTTTGTTTCTTGTTCCTGGCCCCTCCTCACCTCCCACCCAGGAACAAGCTTGCACATACACAAAGAAGGGTTACACAGTGGAGAAGAGCTTCATGTGACATTGGAAGCAGTGGAAGAAAGTTGGGGATTTCTTTTTCCTTTTTTTCTTTTTGGTTTTTTGAAACAGTATTTCTCTGCATAGTAGCTCTGGCTGTCCTAGAATTAGCTCTGTAGGCCAGGCTAGCAACCCACAGAGATCTATCTGCCTCTGCCTCATGAGTATGAAGATTAAAGGCGTGTGCCACCACTGCCTGGCTAGTGGGCCATTTCTTAACTCACTAAATGTTTGATATTGTTTTTGAATTTGTATTATAAAAATATTGTTTTAAGGGGTTGATTTTAGAATTGTATTAGAGTAGTCAAGATAGTGTTGCAAGTTAATCCATCTCCCGCCACACTCCCCTCAACCCAGACGTATTCCAAGGATAGATGACAGGGTAAGAGCTCCGATGTTTGAGGGCTGTGGACACTGAGCACTCCCAAGGGGAGGCACAGTTCTGTGAGCTGTGGAAGGCTAAATGAGAACTCAGGGATAAGTAGGGAAAAAGCTAGATGCTTCTTTCTTTACTGTGTAGTGAGCAGTGCTTGCCACCCCAGCAAGGGGTGTATGCCTTTATTTTTTTTATTTGTGCGTGCACATGCGTACTCGTGTATATGCTGGGACAGATGTAAATGTTGGGTGTCTTCCTTGTATACCCTGTGTGGAAACATACACATGAGTACCACAGTGTGTGTGTAGAGGTCAGGGGATAACTTTGAGGAGTCAGTTTTCTTCTACCATATTGAACCTGGGGATTGACCTTAAGTTGTCAGGCTTAGTGGCAAGCAGCTACACCCACTGAGCATGCTCCTAGCTTTTTTCTGAGACAGTCTCTCACCTCACCCTGTAATCACCAATTAGATAAACTGGCTGGCCAGCAGAGTTCTAGGACTCATCTCTCAGTTTTCCTGAACTGGTTAGACGTGGGCAACCACACTTGCTTTTTTACATGGAAAAAATGGAGCTCCAGACATAGGCCTTGTGTTTGCAAGGCCAGCACTGTATTGACTCCTCACCCCAGCCTCAGTAGGCTGCATTTAAGATAAGGAGTTCTTGGCAGGTTGTTCAAGAACAATTGAGTTTCTTTTAGAAAGCTGTAGACAGGTGGCCAGCCTTTGTTTTTTAAAGTAAAACTGCAGAAGATGCAATTTCAGATCAGAGTAGGAAGTGCTTTGCTTTGGGGGGGTGAGTAGAGGCTCTGTGTCCTGTACCTTCTGTTGTTCTGTGCAGTAGAGACTTGGTTAGACTATGTAGCCATTTAGGCCCCTCACTGTAGGGTCATGTCTTTCTAAAATGAGACTGAATAGGAAACAGTCTTGTCATCCCCAGCTTCGTCCAGCAGCTGCTTTTTTTAGAGATTTCTTCTTGCACACCCCTCTTCTATTCTAGTCACTTAAGATGGGCCAGAACCAGAAGGCAAAGACTGAGCACTATGAGGAAATTGAAGACTATGATTACGACAACCCTAACGACACCTCCAACTATTGCCCTGGACTTCAGGTAAGGGGAGAAGAGCTCCTGCCTCTTCCAAGTGGAGGGTGATCTCTTCCCTGGTTTCTGTTACCCTCTGTCTCAGTATATACCAGTGAACAGTTCTGAGGAATGAGCTCAGTGTGGCCACTTTACTCATACTCCAGGTGCAGGAAGCAGTGGGCAGGCTCTGTGTGATGGTTTGTATTCGCTTGGCCCAGGGAGTGGCACCATTAAGAGGTGTAGCCTTGTTGGAGTAGGTGTATCACTGTGGGTGTGGGCTTTAAGACCTTCCTCCTAGTTGCTTAGAAACAGTCTTCTCCTCGAAGCCTTCAGATGAAGATGTAGAACTCTCAGCTCCTCCTGCACCATGCCTGCCTGGATACTGCCATGTTCCCGCCTTGATGATAATGGACTGAATCTCTGAACCTGTAAGCCAGCCCCAATTAAATGCTGACTTTATAAGAATTGCCTTAGTCATGGTGTCTGTTCACAGCAGTAAAACCCTAACTAGGACACTCTGCTAATGAATAGTCTCTGGCCTGCACAACACAGCACTAATCTTGGCTATTGCGGGATTTCAAAGGAATAGAACTATACTTCTTGTTCATGGGAGCTAGTATTTTGGCTGTGAGACAAAACATGTAAGCATGTGAAAGTGGTGTGGTCTCGTAGGGCCAAGAACTGTCTGGAGGTACCTACCTATCGGGAGGACTTGTACAAGCCATTCCTCATCTTCAGACTTGGTGGGCACTGATAATTTGTTTCTCATTGTGAGTCTCCTGAAAGGAAGAGCAAATGGAAGCAGTGGGGAGGAGGGCAGAGCCTCCTGTGACCCTGCATGCCAGGAGGACAGAATTGGACAGTCATATGTTCTGTTTCTTTCCTTACTGTGGGGAGAGACTGTTGTGTTTTAATGAAAATTTAGTCTGACCTCTTGGCTGATGTTTCTCTAACCTCAGTGCCTGTAAGGACCAGCCAGGGGACCTGTTTGGAGTTCTGCCCTACCGCCTGTCTCACAGTTCTTACCTGTTCTCTCAGGGCTTGGTTCTGAGAATGACTTTCTGTGGACTGAGACTGTAGACCAGCATGAATCAAGCCAGGGGTTTGCTCCCCAGAACCTTATAAACCAGGTGTCCTAGTTACTGTTCTATTGCTTTGAAGACACCATGACCGTGGCAACTCTTATAAAGGAAGACATTTAATTATGGCTGGCTTACAGTTCAGAGGTTTAGTCCATTGTTAGCATCGTGGAAAGCATGGAGACGTGCAGGCTGATGTAGTGCCACAAAGGTAACAGAGTTCCATATCTGGATGGCAGGAGGCAGGGAGAGAGTCGGGGAAGGGGGGAGACCTACATTGTGCCTGGCTTAAACTTCTGAAAACCTACCCCTGTGACACACTTCCTCCAACAAGGCCACACCTGCCAATAGCGCCATTCCCTATGAGTATATGAGTGGAGGCATTTTTATTCTAAGCATTACACTGGGTGTGGTGGGACACACCTCCCAGTCAGGAGGTAGAGGAAGGACAGTCAGAAGTTCCAGCCATCCTTTGCTACAAGGGAAGTTTGAGGTCATTTTGGGATTCATGAGAATCTATGTCCAAAATATATAAAGTCATTGCTTCTGTTACCAAATTAGATAGTACCTGAGATTTCCTGTACTGTTTTGGGGTGATAAGGATGGAACCCAATACCTCACATGTAATGCTCTATGCTAAGCTACATGTCCAGCCCCTGTTCTGTGCTCTTGTTGGGCAAGGGATACAAGCTTTGCTCTAGTGTTTTGGAAATGCTTTCTATAAAATGAAATATTCATCTAGCTACTAAGCAAAGGGGACACTGGTCTCTGTGGTCATTGCGCTCTTTAAACTCATGCTTCCGAGGTCTCAGGCCAATAAGAGATTCCTCTCTCTGTAGTAGGGTTTATGTGAAGCAGGAGGAAGCAAAGCGAGCAGGCCACGTTGGGGCTCTGCTTTCTTTGTGTACATCGAGTCTTTCCGGTGGTCTCTAAGCTCCATTGACAGCATCTGCCAAACTTGAAGGATTGTTTCCTTGCCCAGGCTGCTGACAGTGACTGTGAAGAGTCAGACGATTTATTTTCGGGACCAGTTGGGCCCCTTGACCTTGAATCTGATCCAAAGACTACACAAGAGAATGGTCACATTTCTCCTGAAAGCCAAGAAGCAGATATCACAACTTACGGAGAGTCAAACTTGGTGGCGGAACCTCAGAAGGTAAGGAGGAGACAGCAAGGAATTGTGTGGCTTCCTGATTATCTCTTAATGCCTCTCAGATGTGAGTTGTATCAGCCTACACGCCACCTGTTTTCCGTTTCCCTCTTAACCTGTTGTCTGAGTTTTCACGAAGGGTCGCACTGTATAAACTGCTCACTGGTTAGTTACTTGCCATCGACTACTTAGGTTATATGGAAGGACATCTTTCCAAAGACCGTATTTTATCTTAGAAACTTTTATTTACTTTTACAGTGTTGAGAATCAAACTCAAGCCATAAGTAGGAGTGGATTGGTCACGCCAATAAAGTACACGAATGAAGGCTGTAGCAGAGAGCCTTGCTGTGGGCTTCTGAAAGACCTTGGCCAGGTTCAGTTCATGTCATGTGTTACACACCTGACGCCCTATCCCAAGAGCCGGGCTGGGTGCTACCCGTTTCATCTATTCATCTCTTACACTGCAATTCTTGGTCTCAATCTAAATATCCTCTGATTAAAAGAAGTTAGGATCTGGGAATTTAGCTTTGTTGGTAGAGTGTTTATCTACCATACACGAAGCCCTAGGTTCAATCCCCTGCACTGACTCCTTAAATTCTGGCTCATTAAAATTGGGCATGGTAGTACATACTTGTAATGCCAGCAGAGGATCTAAATAGTAAACCCAGGCTAGACTTGGCTACTGAGACTGTCTTAAAAAGCAAAACAACAAAGTTCAAAAGGTAAAAACAGAAAGAAATGCGACCTTTTTGCAGGGAGCTCCTAGTGTTCGCAGAGGAAGCTCTGTGTGTGAGGTTGAGACTGGCTGTCCTTTTTGCTTTTGTTTTTGAGACAGGGTTTCACTTAATAGCTTTGACTGTCCTGGAACTCGCTCTGTAAGCCAGGCTGGTGTCTAACTCACAGAGATCCAGTTGCCTCTGCCTCGGAGGGCTGGCATTAAAGGTGTGCGCCACTATGCCAGGCCAGGATTCCTCCTTGATTTCCAACTTTTTCACTCCAGACTTCTATTTTACAGTAAATTGGTAGCGAATGCTTTTCTTCTGCCTAATTTTGCTTTGTTACATCTATTTCAGGTGAATAAGATAGAAATTCATTATGCCAAGACTGCCAAAAGGATGGATATGAAAAGGCTGAAGCAGAGTATGTGGAGTCTGCTGACAGAGTTTTCTAGAAAGGAGGCTGACACAGAGGTAACAGCATATATGCTCCTTAGGTCCCCAGTGTGTAAGAGGGGACAGCTGATGTCTGAAGCTCATGATCCCTCAGTGTGGTCCATGCCCCAAAGCAGAGAGATGTGGTCCAAGTTTAAAACAGACATCATGCCTTGAAAGAGGAGACTGTCCCAGCAGAGGAGTGGGCAGGCCGCATGGAAGCTGATACACGGTCCAGCTGACGCCCTGGCTACTCTCTCACCTTTATCATGCTACCTTGGCATCAAGTGCTTTACAGTCCTGACGAGCATTTGGAGTACTTACCCAGTAGCAACGTAACTTAAAATACGACCTTTTCAAAGTCTTATGACTACCTTACAAGTGTCAGAAAGTGTTTACGATTTGAGCTGGTGTTCTGATTTGGATGTCGATTCTCAGCAGGAACACTGGAGAAATAATCACGCTGCCAGATTTCTTCTCCTGAGAGTAAAGCCAACCCTGACTAAGTGTTCAGACCTAGAACCCTGATTAGCTGTTCAGATCCATCGGGCTCTACAAACTCCATTCTTGCTTACACATTTTGCTGGCTGTACATTGAAATTCATAGTTATCTAGGACTCTGAGCTGTGTGGTCTTGGATATGTCAGAGAAAGCCTCAGTCACCATGTTAGTGTGTGCACTGTAACAAACAGCAGAGACCCTCACCTCAAAGAAAGGCATTTACCTTGGCTGAGTTTTAGAGGTTTCAGTCTGCAGTGGGTTGCCACCCTTGCTTTGGTCTTGTAGTCGTACTTCACAGAAGCACAGAGTAGGGTCTAATCACTCATATCATGGCTAGAATATGAAAGAGTGAGCGAGGGCATATGATCCACTACCCACAGTCACACCTTGGTGAATTCCAGTAACTCAGCCTGGTGTGCTGGCTCATGCCAGAGCCAGGTAGACCTCTGTAAGTTCAAGGCCAGTCTGGTCCACGTAGTGAGTTTTAGGACTGCTAGGACTACATAGAAACTCAAAAGCAAAAACAAAACAAAAATTCTTGAACCTCTTAAGATTGTCAGTGTGGGGAAACAAACTAAGACCTCCTCCTTAAGGTCTTCAGAGATACCCAAGAATTTATCTTTGCTTCATTCAATACACTTTTTTTTTTAAAATGGGATTTACAGTTTTGTAAGTTTCTGTTCTTTCAAACAGAAACTTAAGTATTCAAACCATAAATATGCTTTGTTTTTTTTGTTTTTGGTTTTTTTGGTTAGGCAAACCACACTGACAATGGAAAGGAAGAGGCCCCTGAGAAAGTGGTTGATGAGAAGAAACTCAGTGGGCTCACAAAGGACCTGCAGACAAGGTGCGTGCTGACAGACATTGGGCTGCCCTGTCCCCTCTGAGCCCTGGCCAACTTCTTGGTGGGACTTTCAGCATGATGGGCCATTGTCCACATCTTACTGTATATAAACACTTGAAGGAGCTGCTCTCTGTCCTGTGTATGGATAAGCTGTAAAAAACCCTTCCCTGTTTGAGTGGCTGGAACAGTCTAGGAAACATTTCCAGACACAAACTGGAAAAACCTGCTTATGAATGCATCTGCTTATAAGGCCTTGGAAGTCTTGTTCCTCAGTAGTCTTTAGTTGTGTGTGTGTGAGTCACACACAACTTGATGGAGGAGCCCTGGTCTCTGGGTTGCATGACCTACTCTGCGCTTGCCCCTTTCTTTCCAGGCTGCCCTCGCTCATGGCTCAGAACCTCTCCATACCCCTGGCTTTCGCCTGTCTCCTGCATTTAGCAAATGAAAAGGTAGGTCATCTAAGTAAGGATGGGGGCATCTAAATCATCCTCTCTGCCAGTTCACTAGAGCTTTTATAGCAGATCTTCCAAAGGTTGCCACATTAGTGGGTAAGAGCACATACTCCTCTTCAGCTCCCAGCACCCATATTGGGCAGCACACAGCTCTTATAACTCCAGCTCAGGGAGCTCTGACTCCCTCTTACACACACACACACACACACACACACACACACACACACCACAGACTCACACGAATAAAATAAAATTTTTTTTTTTTTCCTAGACAGGGTTTCTCTGTGTAGCCCTGGCTGTCTTGGAACTTGCTCTGTAGCCCAGGCTGGCCTCAAATTCAGAGATCTGCCTGCTTCTGCCTCCTGAGTGCTGGGATTAAGGTGTGTACCATCACCATCACCCAGATCAATAAAAATAAAGATCTAAAAAAAAAAAAAAAAAGCTGGGCAGTGGTGGCTCATGCCTTTAATCCCAGCACTTGGGAGGCAGAGGCAGGTGGATTTCTGAGTTTGAGGCCAGCCTGGTCTACAGAATGAGTTCCAGGACAGCCAGGGCTATACAGAGAAACCCTGTCTCGAAAAAAAACCAAAAAAACAAAAACAAAAAAAAAGCCCATGAGGTCTAGAGTGGCAGACACACAGCATCTGTCTGTGGTTATGGCAGTAGAAGTATTTCTGTGTGGTTCCTGATAGAAGCTCTGAGGCATCTGTCATGCCAGCAACCTAAAGAAAGACTGAGAAAAGCTGAATAACTGACTAGGGTACTCTTACCACCTTGACAAGAAAGAGTGTACATAGTGGCCATTGAGACCCATTTGGAGTAGGAGTGTGAAGCCCCTGCTCTGCAGCTCTGCCCTGTTCCCTAGTGATGGCGAAGGTTTTAGTGGCTTGACTCCCTCTTGCTGCAATCAGGTCTCCCCTGTAGAGGCCTGGATATCTGAAAATGCAAGATAGCCACAGCCCGTGCGCTGTCAAGCTGATACAGGATTGGACTTGGACCGTTTTGACATTTCCTAAGAATTCTGTGATAACTCAGAGCTTAGCACCCCCAAGGAAAATGTTCCCCGAAACACTTCATCCCAGACCTTGTTCTTTTCTCCTTTAGTCCCTCCCACGTGGACCCTCTCCACCATTGCTGTGTGGTGGGGCTGAGGAACGGATGGCTGTCCTTCTCTTCCCTCTGCCTCCATAGCCAGCAGCATACAACTGATTGGCCAAACTGGAACCACCACTGCTGCACCCCCACCCCCACGCTAGAGATCAAACTTAGGCTTTACGTATGTTAGACAAGTGTTCTACCACTCAGCCCAGTCCCCATCTCAATAGCTTCGAGAACCTGAGCTATAACATACCAGGAAGACAAGTTAGGGAAGAGGGTGGGGTGGATGCTGAGTGCTGACGGGTCTCACCACTGCACCTTTGATGGGATCATCTCTTGGCAGTCAGCTAGTTCTAAGAGAAAAGCTGCCTGAAGTTGAGAGAAGTATGATATGGCACTGAGCAGCTGTCGGGTGTAGCAGCTCGGGGGGTGGAGTAATGGCCTGTGGGTGTACGTGGACATGTTAGTCTTCTGTGGGAGTTCTGTTAACTGAAGCAGAGGCAGAGAAGGATCCTTGTGTTTCCCCTACACTTGGCAAGGCCTGAGAAGCAGCTTTGTGCAAACTGTACTTGCCACAAGATGATTCTCCTTATACTGATGAAATAGCTCATTCTCTGTAGTCATCTTGTCACCTCAACTGAAGTTTGTCTTAGGATTCTGTTCTCAAGTCTATCAAAGCCTGTGTTTCTTTTCCCTCAGAATCTGAAGCTAGAAGGCACAGAGGATCTTTCTGATGTTCTGGTGATGCAAGGGGACTGAGTCCACTTTGAGACGTCTGCAGCAGGAGGCCCATTGCTTCCTGGTGGCCGTGGAGAGGTGATAGGCTTGTAGTGTGACTATAGCCAACCACCACAGTGCTGGTTCTCTGCCCCTCTTGCCACTTCAGTCTGGATGCCACACTCTGAAGCTCCATGCTGTTGGAAGGTCTCACATGGGTAACATCCACCTCCGAGAGGGGAGCTTTAGTCTGGAGTATAGACAGTCTGATCTTTATATGGATGTGCTTCTGGTCACTTTCTGTGACCTTTCTACTTTCCATCTGTACTATGGAGAATAGTTTCTTTGTAGCCTCTTACTTACTGTCTTTAAAGAATTCCCTCATCTATGTACATAAAATTTATCATTTTTAAACTTGTAAGTGTATATAATACCCCAAAATAAAACTATTCTGATACAGCGTCTGAGCGCCCAGTAAACACTCAGTATCAGCATCACCCCTGGTTATTTCCCTCAGCTTTTCAGGAGGCCATGCCCATGAAGGCCAGGGTACATAGGGCAAGAGGAAATAGAACACCTGTTTGGAGATCAGATCTGTATATAGGCACCTATGGATTCTGTGGGAGGGGTGGCAGTAGCGAAGGTGAGTAGCAAAGGTGATAGAAGTGTTCTCTTGCCCTCCTGTGACTTAACTTAGCCTTGGCCCCACTGTCGGGAGCACACCAAGTTAATGAGGACAACACAGAAGGGGCAGGTGGCTTCAGGGACAGGCCTTAAGCTGATGCATCCTGAATCTCTTGCAGCTACTTTGCTGCTGTGTTGCTGTAGTCACAGGCTGAACAGTAACTCCCCAATGTTCCTCCTTATATACTTTGATTTTTCCATTCCCTGTCACCAGCAAGTTCTGACTCCTGTTGCCTGGCCTGGAAGACTGCAGAGGCCTTCCTGTCTTCTATATCCACACTGAGGGGCTGAGACCACTCATTCATCCCCACAGAACCAGTCACGCTCCTAGATATAAAATGTCTTCTTGTACCTTGGGGAAATGAACAAAGTTTGCTTGCAGTATGCCTTGGGTCCCTGTCACTCACTGTCCAGGTCAGCATCTAGGATGATGGACAAGAAGCTAGAGTGTGCAATTAGTAATTCTTACTTATAAGTTGCTCTAACTCAAAAGGCAGTCCTTTCCTCTGTGGCTTCATGGAAAGACAGAAATAGTCTATTCAGGTTAGGCACCAATGCTAGACCAAAGAAACAATGTCCCACTTGATGAAGCAGTATCAGCTTAGGGAAGCATAATGACAAAGGCAGCTACCTCAAGCCTACCCAAGCATGGATGACAGCTTACAGGGTATCCCTGCTGCTCCTGCTTGCCTGCAGGCAGCTTCAGCAGTCTAGCAATTGCCCTGCTTATGTGTGGCAGGGCCTTGTGAGTCAGGTAGTGGTACCATGAACCTCCCTTCTCTCACTACAAGGGAATGTTTCAACATGGAGGAAAGAGCCACACATCCCAAACATGCTTTCTAAATCATGTTCAAAGTGGTGCCTGCTTTTCTCTGCTCCATCTGCATGTTTCAGAGATTATGATTTAGTGAGCAGTCTGTCCCTGTGCTGTGGGCAAGTGCTTCCCACACCAAAGGTACCAGCCCTGGCTCAGCTGTTAGTCTCTGGGTGGGACTGGCCATGCCTTCTCAGCCATCACTTCTCTATAGCAGGGAGTCTGAAGTTTCTCCGTTTATGGTACCTTTTCACCCGAGACATTTTTACATGTTTTTACAATTGCATATATGGGATATAATGCACAAGTCAAACATTCTCTTATAATACATTTAAAACAACTCAGTGAGACGAGGACACTTCTTAAGTCTAAGTGTGCAGGTATGGCTGTGTATCTCTTAATGGCTCAGAGGGTTAAGATGCAGTCAGATGCCCTCTCTCCCCATGTAGCCCTCTCTCATGATGAATGCCTACATTGGGAGGATCCCAGGCACTCTATCTCGCACCCTGGGAGCTGCCTTGGGATGGTTCCAGCATTCACGCAGGACCTAAACCATTTCCCAGCATCTCTCCTGACTACTACTCTTTTCACTGTCCACACACTTTGATCTCTTCATTCACACAGTCACCACCAAGTTCAGACACCTATCACCTGTGTGGATGACAGCAGAGCCATCCTTCCTGACTTCCATAATACTCCCCAGTCACAACCACTATCTTTTTTTTTTTTTTTTTTTTTTTTTTGGTTTTTCGAGACAGGGTTTCTCTGTGTAGCTCTGGCTGTCCTGGAACTCACTCTGTAGACCAGGCTAGCCTCGAACTCTCGAACTCAGAAATCCGCCTGCCTCTGCCTCCCAAGTGCTGGCACAGCCACTATCTTAAAAACACAACTCTAGACACGTCTGTCTAAGTCATCTGTGTCCTCAGCTTGAAGAAAGCTTGAAGATAGCTACACTATCTGGGTTGAGAAGGTCTTATGAGGCTGGGGCCCATGTGTCCAACCCCAGCTTCCTGTGCTTGCAGAACAAGTACCAACCACAGGGATAGGCTCCCACCTCTGGGTTACAACACCTTGGAACCTCTGCACTAACTGCCAAGATGCCCTCCCTCACCAATTCTGCATGGTCACTGTCTTAGTTACTATCCTACCGCTGTGAAGACACTATGACCAAGGCAAGTTGTGGTTTTTGGGTCTCTACCCTGGCTGTTTTGGAATTCTTATGTAGACCAGGATGGTCTTGAACTCATAGAGATCCACTTGCCTCTGCTAACCTAGCAATGGGTATAAAGGTATGCATCACTATGTCTGGTTTAAACTGAGAACTTAGATCTTACATCTTGATCTGTAAGTTGGAGACAGACTGGATCTGGGGTAGATCCATTCCTTGTCCCCAATAGGCTTGTAGCCATAGCATATTGCAAAATGCATTCAGTCTAACTTCAGAAGTCTCCACAGTCTTATCAAACCTCAAAGCCCACACCCAGTGACAATGTGGGGATGTGACAGCCAGCCCTAACTTGATGGCACTATGTTATTGCTTGCCTAAAAATAAACTGCTCAATCCCAGACATTAACATTCTCAGACCTGGATGATAGTTCACACAGGTCCCCTGTGATAGCTAAAGAAACGTACTATGGAGCCAGGCATTCCTCACTTGATCTTAGCCAAAAGGCCAAGAAGCAATGAGCCAGGCATTCTTTGAGGGCTGTTGACCTTTTGCTCTGGGAGGGCTGGGAGATTCTTGTGCCCCCCCCACCCTCCCCCCACCCTCTACCCCCCCCCCCTGCGCTTCCCTTCTTCCTCTTGCTCAAAGGTTTATTTATTTATTATATGTAAGTACACTGTAGCTGTCTTCAGATACCCCATAAAAGAGCATCAGATCTCATTACAGATGGTTGTGAGCCACCATGTGGTTGCTGGGATTTAAACTCAGAACCTCTGGAAGAGCAGTCAGTGTTCTTAACTGCTGAACCATCTCTCCAGCTCATGCCCCTTATCTTAAATAGAGTAATGGGCTGTGAGGTATTAAGAGCTGCCTTCCTTCAGTAAAACTTGTTTATCACTGTGGGAAAAGAATGACATAGTCTTTTTATTACTGTGTATCAGAAAAGAAAGCAACAACTGAGGGAAGTTGAGCAATTTTCCTGTCCGGCTGTGGATTCTATGGACAGTTGTAATATACACTTTTCTGATGTCCACTTTTAAAACCCCATCTTACCCCTCTTCTGCACGCTATGCTGTTTGGCTCTAAGACCACTGTCCTGCTCCTAGCAGCAAGAATAAATTCATTAATCCACATTTGAATTGAGTATAAGTCTGTGGTCTTTCCCAGACCCAGTGGATATGAATGCCATGAGACACAGGCCACACTTCCTAATCTTTCCCAAAGGTTTGACCAGCCGTGGCCCAAGCATTCAAGACATACGAGCCTATGGGGGTCATTTTCATTTAAACCATCACATTCCATTCCTTGGGTCCCATGGGATTGAGCCATATCATAATGCAAAATGCATTCAGTCCAACTTCAGAAGTCCCCATAGTCTATCACAGGTCTCAACATTGTTTAAAAATCTAAAAGTCTTTTCTGAGACTCAAGGCAATCTCTTGAGCTGGTTCCACTTGGGCTGCAGCTCTCCTTGGCAGGCATTGTGAGATCTAAAGTTATATTTTAAGTTTTAATTACTGTGCCTAAAAGATTCACAAAACAAAAATGCCACTAACCTCTGAGTCCCTTGCCCAAAGAGAGATATGCTGGGGGCTGCTGTCCATCTGAGATAAGTCATACATTTTCACTTCCCTAACAAGTTTGGTTGACCCAACTGCACTGGATATACTTGATCACACTTAGGCTGGAAGTACATCAGAATGTATGCTTCATCCTATTGGATGAAGCCAGTGGGGGATGTATATAGCCTTATATGTTGCCTTTATAAGCACCTGGCCAGTATAACTCATGGCCATTTTCTGGGAACCTTGGAATGGACCTAACCAGAGTCATCAGCCAGTGTTTAAAGCTTCCTTCAAATTTGGCTCAAAGCTGTGGCAGTGGTCTTATTCTCACCAAGTCGGATTAACAGTATCCCTGGCTCTGGCATCTCCAAGATCTGGGGTCTCCAACACAATCCAGGCTTCATTTTCGAAGTGTCATGTGATAGCCTCTCTAGTCCTCCGTGCAGGAGCTCCCTCGCCACTGCCTGGCTTCAGCTTTCCTTTACCATGGAGGAAAATCCACAGCCCCTCTACTCACTCCTGCATCCTTGACTGAAGCTGCCAAGTCCTGCTTCCTGCTTGGGATGGAGGCTGCCGCCTTCCTTGCATTTGTATAAGCTTTGATTCCTTGATGCGTTCCTTTGTTGAATAAGCTTTCCTTTGCTTCAGGAGGTCCCTCAGGCCTTTTTACTGGTTGCAAGTTTAGCTGGGTGGGGTCTTCACAGAGGACACCATTCTCCATTCCATTTCTCATCAGGCCCTTCTTTGAACTTGTCATCTCTCTGAGCCCAAGTCTTAACTCCCAACATTATATTTCCTGGTGTTCTTTTTCTCCTCAAATTGTACGTTCTGTTTCATATACACATATGGCATGAAGGTAAGAGGACTGACCACCTTGGGGACAGAAGAGGGCTTGTAGGAAATAGTAGAGCAGTGGGTCTCAACCTTCCTAATCTGCAGCCCTTTAATACAGTCCTTCATGTTGTGGTGGCCCCAACCATAAGTTACTTCACTGCTACTTCATAACTAATTTTGCTATTTATGAATTATAATGCAAATATCTGATATTCAACCTCTAAGAGGGTTGAGACTCACAGGTTGAGAACCACTTGGGTAGTGGCCAATGACAGATTAATTTGAAGGTGAAAAGGTAAGCAGAGTTTATGGTCCACATGGATGTAAACGTTATAATGAAACCTGTTCATTTTAAAAAGCAGTAAGTGGCTGATGAGATGACTCAGGGGTTAAGAATACTAGCTGTTCTTCCAGAGGTCCTAGGTTCAATTCCCAGCAACCCACATGGTGTCTCACAACCATCTGTAATGAGATCTGATGCCCTCTTCTGGCATGTAGGTGTACATACAGACAGGGCACTCCTACATTTAAAAAATTAAAAAACAGTAAGAAATAAAGTCAGCTTTGGAGAAAATGCAAGATGCAGGTCCCTGACACTCTGCTCAACTCAAGGCAGCAGAGGCTGACAGACATGAACAGCCTTGACTTCAGGCACATCCTTAAGGGCTGCCACCAGGACACTCTCTTGGCAAACTGTCAGCTCTTTCTGGTGGGCTTCTGAGTGCTTAGCCTGAGCTAAAGAACTCATCCAGCTATTCTTTTAAATAATGATCCCGGGAGCACAGTGCTGCCTGATACCGTCTCCTACATCTGGTTTATATTTCACACAAGTCATTTCTCTCGCCAAGACTCCCTCCTGTAGGCCCAGCTGCTACAGCACCACCGTTGCCAGGGCTTGTTCTAGGCTACTTCATTGTCTGTCTCCTTACCCAGAACTTACTTCCCACGACTCAAGTGGCTTTCTACCAGCAGTCCATAGGGGTAGCCATTTTCTTCACATTTTTGTCAATATTTATTGTTGGCACTCTTCCACCAAAACCCCTTCCCTTGACTAGCATACAAGTTACCCACTGGTCAGTAAGATAGGATTACCAGCAACTATTAGTGACCCTGTGACTATGAGGGACAGTCACATTTCCTATAGGATGGATTGCAGCTCAAGGTAAGTGGTTTAGAACATGGATAGACCTTTAAATCTACTATTTATTTTTCCCTGCCTGGGTGACTTCAAGCTGTTCCACAAGAATGAAACTAGGATTGGCTATATCCTCCTCACGGGGCTGCTACTAGGAAGACAAAATGAAACTAAGCCATAACCCATGACCTCAGAAGGTTCTTTCCTTATTTCCACAGGATGGCCCCAACACAGATATCACTCCAACACAGTCATTAACACTACTCTCATTCTGTTTGTCCAACGTATTTAATTGTAAGAGCTAAAGGTGAGCTGTTGATAAGACCAAACCCTGGCTATTTCAAAGGTATCTGGAGCTTCCTCCTCACTTCTGCTGGTGGCAAAGCTTCTGGATGTCGTCAGCCAGCCCCAGGCAATGCATGATCCGCTTCTTCTCAGCAGCCAGGTCCTCTGCAGAGACCTGGCCCAAGAGCTTCTGAACAAATATATCCTGATCTTTCAGGAAAATGTTCTTACTGACTCCTACATTTGGTAATTCCTCCAAGGACCCAGATTTGAATTGGAAGTTTAAATATCTGTTTCTTTTTAAGCCGGGTCCTCTCTCTTCAATCCATGACAACAGACTGCAAAGACAAAAAAAAAAAGTTCCTCATGTTAAAAATCACACTGGACAGAGCTGGAGAGATGGTAAGTCCATGCAGTGCTTGTCGTACAAGCATGAGGACCAGAGTTGAGATCCCATACAAAAGCTGGACTGGTCTGGTGGCCCGCTTGTACTTCCAGAGCTCAGGAGGCAAGACAGGACCCCAGGAAAGCTGGCTATCCAGACTCATGGAGTTTGCAAGGTCTGGATTCAGTGAAAGACCTGCCTCAGTAAATAAAGTAGAGACTGGTCAAGGGTATTTTCTAGTCTTACTATAGCCAAGCGTTTTATTTCGTCATGTCATCTATTTGCCGTTAGGACAGCGATACCCTCCCCTCCTGCTGACAGCAAAGCACCTCTACACCTACTTCACTTCCTTGACGTGACTCACGACTTTCTCCAAAACATTCCTCTACCTGTGTTTCATCTATCTGTCTATCTATCTATCATCTATCTATCTATCTATCTATCTATCTATCTATCTATCTATCATCTATCTATCTTCTATCTATCATCTATCTATCATCTATCTATCTATCTATCATCTATCTATCTATCTTCTATCTATCTATCTATCATCTATCTATCTATCATCTATCTATCTATCTATCTATCTATCTATCTATCTATCTATCTATCTATCTATCTATGCTATCTGATCATAGAAAACACAAAACTCTGCCTAGATGACTGTAATTTCAAGCAAATTTGTCACTGAATATCAGAAGGTAACAAAAAGCTGATCAAACTTCATCCAAAAAGACCCCATGCATACTTTGCAAAGTTCACAGGACAAGCTTGGTGTATTGGTAAGTCTAGCCAAAGTATGAAATTCTTGAGTTTGAAGTGTGCTATGCAGTCTATACAGTAAATTGAAGGCCAGCTTGGACTTCATATTCACTGTTTTTTACTTTAATTCTGGATAAAATAAATTTGATTTATTCCAGTTTTATTTACTTAAGACAACTTCAGCCGGGCGGTGGTGGTGTACACCTTTAATCCCAGCACTTGGGAGGCAGAGGCAGGCGGATTTCTGAGTTCGAGGCCAGCCTGGTCTACAGAGTGAGTTCCAGGACGGCCAGGGCTACACAGAGAAACCCTGTCTCATAAAACAAAAAAACAAAAAAAAAAAACAAAAACAACAAAACAAAAAGACAACTTCAGATATCCTTCCAAATAACAGGGTGTTGCAGTTTGAGGCAATGTAGATTACCAATATGTTTCTTGCACCTCAATTTTCTCATAACTAAAAACATTCAATGGCAGTAACAGCAGATGCTTGTGTGCATGCTATTACTCAGGGGCTGAGACAGAAGGGATGCTTGAGCCGAGGAGTTTGGGATTAGCTTGGACAACACAGTGACATCCTAGCTCTGTGATAAATAGAAAAATAAGTAAATAATAAGGTTTAAACTCATAACTTACATAACTTAATTACTTGTAACTTGGTTTATTTCTGTAAGCCATTATTTATGTGATGGCAACTGTACTTACATTTTCCCTTCATATCTCAGAGGGTACAAAGGATGAAAGGCAACATGAACAGTAGTTCTCCTGACAGGAGCAGGCACCCGTCTGGGGTCTGAATGCCTGGCAATGATGGTCTTTCAGGTCCTCTTCAGAGTTACCCTTACGGATGCCTGAGGATGTTAAGAAATCTTTCTCTTACTGCTCCTCACAACTCACCCCTTGTTCTGGGTCTCAAGCTGCACGGTCATTTTCATATACTTCTCTTCCTTTTGCTCTTCCAAGGTAGCAGAAAGAAGAGAAAGCTCCCCAAAGAGGGAGACCAGCCAGGTCAGGCGAGAAATGCCACTGAATGCAGGGAAGCCAAATTTCTCTTCTTCCAGTGGGCTAGCTGCAAGATATCACAAATGCTAAGAGAGTTAGGAAAAGAAGCTGTCTCACAAACATTGTACCCAGGGAAGCGGGGGAAATGGGCCCCCTGAGTGATCCAAGAAAAGGACATTCTGCTCACGGCACATGTGTGTACGGTGATCAATAAAAGGATGGAAAGCAAGGTGGGTAAATGGAAAATGTTTCTTTTCTTTTTTAAAAAATAGTATTTTAATTAAATTTTTGAAATTTTTCTTTTTTTATTCAATATTGTTAGTAAAATAAGGCAAACAAGCAACAGGAGTCAATATAACCAGAGAGAATGAAAAAGTTTGTTGTTTTGTCTTTGTTTCAGAGAGGGAGAGGGGGACAAAGGAGGAGAGGGGGAGAGGGAGGGAAAGGAAAGGGAGAGGGAGAGAGAGTTGGGTAGATTTGGTGAGAGGAGCTGGAGAAGTTAGGGGAAAGAACATGATCAAAATACACTGCATAAATTTTTTCTAAGAAAAAAAATTTTTTTAAAGTAGGAGAGCTGTCTGTATGTACACCTGCGTGCCAGAAGAGGGCACAAGATCTCTTTATAGATAGTCTTAAGTCACCACGTGGCTCTGGAAGAGCAGCCAGTGTTCTTAACCACTCAGTTATCCCTCCAGCTTGAAAAAAATGTTTTAAAAATGTTTTAGATTTCTATTTCTAATATACTGAATCCAAATATGTATGCATATGAAAACATTAATATATACATACTTATATTTTCTTTTTTTAAAAAGTATTTATTTATTTTATGTGAGTATACTGTAGCTGTCTTCAAAGACACCAGAAGAGGGCATCAGATCCCATTACAGGTGGTTGTGAGCCACCATGTGGTTGCTGGGACTCGAACTCAGGATTTCTGGAAGAGCAGTCGGTGCTCCCACTCCTGACCCATCTATCCAGCCCTTACATTTTCAGTAAGTGATTTAAAGACATCTGGTAAATGGAAGAACTATATGTTTTAGCCTTTGAGATTCAGATTCTTGTAAGTCTTGTTCGGGATAGCAGGAGGAGGATATCACCATGACAACCAGAAGTGTAAAGAAAATATGAATGAGTTTAGTCTAATTCCATAGCAAGAACACTGGTCTTATGTGAAATATTTTCAAGAAAGCACACTCCACATGGAAACCTGCAGGATAATTCTGTGTGGTTATCACACCATTTGCCTCTCCCCTTCCAATCTTAAACATACCCTAAGTTTGAAGGACTTCTACCTGTGACATTGTAACCAAATCCATCTTCTGCCTTTGGCATTCACACTTAAAATGCTGAGCATGTTCTAAAAGCAATGGACAGTTCAGTAGACCACCGAGAACTAAGTGTCCACGGGCTCCCTCTTCGTTGGCCTTCAAGTACCACACAATGAAATTCCAGCCCGGCTCTGCCCCACGTGGGTGACCTTGTCCAGCTACTTGCCTTTCTGGGGTGGTGTCTTTACCCATGTCACAAGGATAATGATAACAAGGGTGTCAAAGGCAAAGAAAAGTTTCCTTTTAAGACAGCACACACCACCTTCTCGAAGTTTCTAGCTCATGTTAATAGTTATAACATTATATATAACTCTGACATAATTTTCAAGACAGAAGACAGTTTTACCCTTAGTAATGCCCTTCCACACAGAAGGGTCTCCTGTAATAAAAGCCCTGGTGTAGGGAGGTACACTTGAGTGGGGACCAGAGAGGAGTCAATCCGCGGTGACCCTACAATCTAGCTATCTACCTACAGTTAATACTTAAAGAATGACTGACATAAAAATCCAGATTACACATGAGGAATGACTGTAATTTGGTGGTGGAGAGAGTAAATGTTCTGTTTGTTCTGTGTAAGATGTATGAAAACATTCTCCTCTTCAAACAGCTACTTCCCAATCCTTTCTGAAAAGTTTTCACCTACAGTATTCTATAGAAAAATAACCTCCAACTAAGTTGCTTCATCTCATTTCTGCAGTGGTAAGGACAGAGCCCAGAGCCTGCCTCTGTGCTAGGCCAGCCCTCTAACCTGAAAGCCCTTCCACCCCTAGTTCAAATATCACCAAGAAAAACTGTGCCTGTAAGATCAGGACAGAAACATCCTTGAGATTTCTGACTCACTTTTTCTTCTTAAGATTGGAAATTTTATTACATTTTTTATTTATTTACATTCCAAATGTTGCACCCCTTCCCGGTCCCCTCTCTCTAAGGTCTTCACCCCATCCCCTCTCCCCTTTGCTTCTGAAAGGGTCAACTTTTAAGTCAGGTTATAGCAAATGATTCAATCACATTAAGGAAAGACAAAAAGAGTGATGGTTAATCTTCCCTGTCAGCCTGGTTAGAGTTGGGATTACCAAGAGTCACACTTTTGGGTGTGTCTTTAAGGGAGTTAAGAGAGCTTTTACCAGAGGAAGAACCATCATGAATGTGGTTCAGCCAACAATGGGCTGAAGTCCTGGACTGAATAAAAAGTGGAAAATAGAAAAGTGAGCTAAGTACCAGCACTCTGGTCACTCGGCTTCTTGACTGAGGAGACAACATAAACATCCTGCCACAGGGTCTGTTCCTTCAGTGGTGGACTGTATTATCCCCCTCCACAGTGCTAGAGGAACACTTCCTGAAGGTGCTGTGACAGGTGTTTTGTCCTAACTAGAAAAGTTATTCATATAGATGTTTTTATTGTTCTTGTATGAAATTCTATAAATTAAAAAAATAACACTTATTAAAAAATGGTCAGTGAACTCTGCCTTAAATCTAATCTCCTTACGCCTGGCGGTGGTGGCACATGCCTTTAATCCCAGCACTTGGGAGGCAGAGGCAGGCGGATTTCTGAGTTCGAGCCCAGCCTGGTCTACAGAGTGAGTTCCAGGACAGCCAGGGCTACACAGAGAAACCCTGTCTCGAAAAGACCAAAAAAAAAAAAAAAAATCTAATCTCTTTTTAAAAATTTTCCCTCCATTTTTATTTTATGCATATGTGTGTTTTGCTGGTATGTCTCTGTGCACCACATAAAGATAGTGTCAGATCACCTGGGACTGGAGTTCTACAGTTGTAATCCACTAGTGGATTCTGGGAATCAAACCCAAGCTAGGGAGTAGTGCTCTCAACCTCTGAGCCATCTCTCCAGACCCTTTAATCTAGTCTCTTTGTGGCATAAACTACATGTACAGTTATGCTGAGGCACTCCAGTCTATGTGCCTTTCCTAATCTGCATGACTTTCTTCAATGGCTTCTTGTTTTTTCCCTTCAATATCGTATTGACTTTTCCCATTTTGAAAAACTGAAATGATACTGCAGAAGCAGTGTAAGGTCAAGAACCCAGCTCACCTCTGCCCACTAAGACTGCCCAGGTAGCAGCTCTAATCTGGATGGTTTCTGCTGCCAGCAATGTTAGTAAAGAAGATGTGTAGTCCAGGGGCCTCCCCTGTGGCAGCAGCCCTGCCTCACACTGACCTGTGAAGTGAAGAGAGCCTTTCAGCAGCTCTTTTCCTGCCACTTCTCTTCTCAGGAATGCGAATTCTTCTATTAAAAGTTCAATGTGCTCCTCATGCAGGACTCTCCCTGTTGTGAAAACATAGAATAAAAGGTGGCCATTACCCGGTGTGTACAGCTGGCTCTGTGCTCGGAGGTTATGCTATTCTTCCTCTGGAACAAGATACAGTATCCGGAGCACACATGAGGACCACACCACTCTACCTCACACGCCACGCCTGACATTAATGTGCATAGCTTCCAACATCTCTCAATCCTTGTGAATACTTACTTCTCTGGTTAATAGGGGGTATCTGTGGGACGAATAGAGGCGCTTGTGCTCATAGATAAGAGGAACCAAGAATGTTGTCTGCCCAGAATGCTGGGAGCAGACATGGTTAACAGCCCGGTGACCTTGTGTCCAGACCCTTATCATGAATTTGTCAATCTATAGCATCTATCTTTATGGAAAGTGTCACATGTAGTCAATCTGTAGAACCTATCTTTATGGAAGATGTCACATGTACTTTTATAAAGAGTCCTGATATAGACCCATTTTAAGCCTTATTGTATACATGAGATTGAGTTAATTATCACTAGGAAAAATTTCACTAAATTGTACTGTTTAAATGTGCCTAAAATCAACTACTCGCTCAAGGTCACCAAAAAACAAACCAAAAACAGCTCTTCAGTTATGTTGGGCTGAACCACTTTCTCCCCTTCCGTGAATTATTACTCTGCTGGCCATGGCGGTCACAGAGACCGCTGCAGATATCGTAGTGAACGTGGTATCTTTTGGAGTTTTTAATTAGCATTTCTTTAGGAACTGGTGACGTTTTATTTGTTTGCCACTTTGGAAAATGAGAATTTCCACAAAGTGCCCCTTTTTTTTTGTTTTTTGTTTTTTTGTTTTTTCGAGACAGGGTTTCTCTGTGTAGCCCTGGCTGTCCTGGAACTCACTCTGTAGACCAGGCTGGCCTCGAACTCTCGAACTCAGAAATCCGCCTGCCTCTGCCTCCCAAGTGCTGGGATTAAAGGCATGCACCACCACCGCCTGGCCAAGTGCCCTTTTTTGAGTCAAGTTATTTGGTTAGTTTTTCAGTGGTAGAATCCTGTAAATATTCTGAATGTTAAAATTTTCTCAATGATGTCATTTGCCTTCCATGGCAAAGGCTGCCCTTTTAACAATATTCAATCTTTTCTTTGAAGTATCAAGTCTTTTACATCTGTCCTTTTACTTTTTAATCTCTTTACTTTTCTTGTGCTTTTAATATTGCATAAAAATGCTGCCATATAAAATGAAAGAGAAATTTCTTTCAATAAATGATACTTGAAAAAGTAGATAATCGGGCCAGGTAGTGGTGGCGCACGCCTTTAATCTCAGCATTTAGGAGGCAGAGGCAGGTGGATTTCTGAGTTCAAGGACAGCCTGGTCTACAGAGTGAGTTCCAGGACAGCCAGGGCTATACAGCTACACAGAGAAACCCTGTCTCAAAAAAAAAAAAAAAAAAAAAAACAAAAAAACTTAGCAAGAGTTTAAGATTCCATCACAGTAGGAGGCATGACAGTAGGCAGCAATCATAGCAGCAGGCAGCATGCATGGCATAGGCAGCAGTCATGGACGCAGCAGGTGAGATGCATGGCAGCAAAGCAGAAGCTGAGCAAGCACATTTAAAAAAATATAAAAAAATATTATTTATTTCATTTATATGAATATACTGTAGCTGTCTTCAGACACACCAGAAGAGGGCATCAGATCTCATTACAGATGGTTGTGAGCCACCATGTGGTTGCTGGGAACTGAACTCAGGACCCCTGGAAGAGCAGTCAGTGTTCTTAACCTCTGAGCCATCTCTCCAACTTGCAAGCACATTTTTAACCAAAAACATGAAGTAGAAAGGGGGTCATGGAGAACTGGAAAAGGACAAGAAGAAGGCTATATAATCCCAAACTTCCAGACTTATCTCTTAAACCTCTCCAAACAGTGCCACTAACTGGAAACCAAGTATTGAAATTGGAGCCTATTTCTTATTCAAGTCACTATAACTGGAGTAGACAAAGATTCCTTAGGTAAGACACAAAAATACAGACTACAAAAGCCAAACAACACACATGATGTGATAGCAAACTAACACGTATAACAATTAACAGAATAAAATACCACATACGAAATAAATTAAAATACTTGCAAAATACAGATTCAGTATGGCATACTATCATATATATATATATATATATATATATATATATATATATATATATATATGTATATATACACACACACACATCATTATCATTAACAGGAATAGTGGTAATAACAATAAAAATTTAAAATAGGCAACATGCCTAGAAATTTCTCTAAAGAAGACATACAAATGGCCAGAAACTACAGGAAAAAAATGTTCAACATATATCATTAAATAAATGGAAATATAACACACAAATGAAATGTCACCTCATTCCATTTCGAATGGCAATTATAAAAATAAGGCCAAAAGGATGCTGGCAAGGATGTGAGCTGAAGGAAAGGTGACCCCTACATATTGCTAGCATGGCTCCTAACTTACTGCCACTATGGAAAACATCGTGCAAGTTCCTCACAGGGTTCAGAATAGATCTAACATGACATACCAATTCCTTTACTGCTTGTGTAAACCACAGACAATGGGTTGTCAAGGAGACACCTGCACACACACCCCCGCCCCCACATTCATCTCAGCACTATCTCAAAGGGTCAATATACAGACTCAGAACAAATAAACTGCAGGGCCTGCCCACAACAGAACACTGTTCTTCCACAGTGAAACTGAGGTTCTGCAATTCCCACCAGTGTGAGAAGCCCAGAGAGAATTATTTTAAGTGAAACTGAAATGATCCGGGTGTGGAAAGAAAAATGGCGATGCCATTCACCATGTGGATGTAAGAAGCCGATCTTCTAGAAGGTGGGGGAGGGAGACAGGAGAAGCCAGTCACTGAATAGATTTAAAAGAAGGGACAACCGGTGCATTAGTCTAATCTGATGAGTCCCTTGAACTGAGCCGTTCCCAGCTTCCAGGCCTCAGTCCCACGTCCTGTCTATCAGTCCAGTCTGGCTAGTCCAGTAGTCCTAGCCTATCCATGCCATGTCCAACCTGGCCTAGTCTAGGTCACACATTTTGTGCTCTGATCTGGAAAGTTCCCTGAATCCTAGCCTGCCTGCCTGCTCTCTCCATAATCCCCAGTTCTAAACCAGGTCACACAACTGTGCACCAACTCAGCCTGGTGAGTCCTTGGAACCTAACCTGCCTGCACCAGATCCAGCCTACAGGCCTAGCTTTGGTGGCATAGACTATCTGCCAGCATAGCTACCCTGTTTAGCAGTCAAGATCCTGGCCTGTCCATGCTCTCCTCACTCCCAGGCAGAGCTTGGGTAGCACATCTTGCACACCAGGACAAACAGATCTAGCCAATATGTACTATTTGATTGCTTTCTTGGCAATGCTTTCTTGCTTACCACTGAATTGAAAGCATCCCATTCCTTCCATCCAAAACCAACACTGAATCTGAAGGATTAACCAACTCCTCATACCTGATATAAAATCAACTGGACTTGGGCAATAACAAAAAAAAAAAATGCTTTCATTCACTAGAGGTAGCCTTGAATCTCATACTAGACACACAGTCAAGAGAAGTCCACACGCTCAGGTCTCACTGGAAAAACAAGAATCTGAAAGGCTAAGACAGTATGTCCTCCCCTGAAATGTCAGCAGTTCTACAGAAGTTTTCTCTGGTGAGAATTACTTAAATGAATCCCAGGACACTGAGTTAATTTTTTTTTACCTTTATTTTTAGGTGTATGGGTGTTTTGAGCGCATGTATGTATGTATGTACCACATGTGTGGAGGTCATAAGAGGATATCAAACACCCTGCAACTGGATTTACAGATGGTTATACAGGTGCTGGGAATCAAACCTGGGTCCTATGAAGAGCAACCATTTCTCTTGACTGCTGAGGATCTCTCCAGTCACAGGACACGGATTAAAAAGAACAAACAAACTTACACAATTGATAGAGTTTAAAGAAGACATAAGCAGGGGCTGGAGCTATGGCTCAATGGTTAAGAGCACTGGCTGCTCTTCCAGAGGATCTGGGTTCAATTCCCACCCACATAGCAGCTTGCAACTATCTAGACATAAGTTTATTTCTAGGGAGTCTGACACCCCCACACAGACGTACATTCAGGCAAACACCAACACATATAAAATAAAAATAAATAAAAAAGAAGATTTAAGCAAACAGCTCAATAAACTTGAAGAGCCTAGCATTAAACACCTGAGTGACGGACAAGGAAACACAAACATACACAAAAATAAGGCTGAACAAAATGACAAGAACAACCAGGGACTTGAAAATGGGGTTCAGTAAAGAGACAGATACTGAAGAGAACTCAAGCTAAAATGAAGACAGAACTGAAAAACGTAAGACCCAATTTAAAAACTCAGGGTAAAACAGAAGATAGATTATCAGGACTTTGGGCCTCTCCAAACTACTCTTAGTCCTGCTACATAGAGAACAAGAAACTCTGACACCAAATGGATACAACTGCTTGACTCTGGACTTCCAACCTCCAGCAGTCTAAGGTACGAGCTACATAAGCCTCTTTTTATCATAGATTACCAACCTCAGCACACAAAGACCTCTAATCCCTACACTTTTTATGAGAACTAAACATACAGTGTGTTTAAGAGTTGCCTAGCGCCGGGCGGTGGTGGCACATGCCTTTAATCCCAGTACTTGGGAGGCAGAGGCAGGCGGATTTCTGAGTCCGAGGCCAGCCTGGTCTACAGAGTGAGTTCCAGGACAGCCAGGGCTGCACAGAGAAACCCTGTCTCGAAAACAAAAAACAAAAAACAAAAAACAAAAAAACAAAAACAAACAAAAAAAAGAGTTGCCTAACATATAGTGAACTTTTAATAAATACTTATTAGTGTAACAAGAAAACTATATAGTATACATACATATAAGACAACCAATTATATTGATTTGGAAATTTTTCCATTAGTAAGTTGTTGCAGGATATTTGATCACACTGTGAACCCTGAGATTGTGTTATTTACTGGAAAAGCCTATTTCTAGTTGTGGTATGGCTTAGCCTTAACACATACCTTTAATCCAAGATCTTTCTGCTTGAATACTATCAACAGGATTAAATAAAGTCAACCATTGGTCAAGAGGAGGAACAAGCAACCAGTTGACAGGAAGTGAACATAGGATTATTAAGAAAAAAACATAGAGAGTAAGGGGAAGTCAGGAGGATGCACAGAGAGACACACAGGAAGTAGAAGAGAGAGACATTCAGTTTGAAGGAGCTTTTTGGAGAGAGGGGATTCATTCTGGGATGTGAGCTGAGAAGGAAGGTCAGCTGGGTGCTTTCTCTACCTTTCTGAGCAAGTAGGCTTTCAACTCAGCATCTGGCTTCATTGGTAAAATCCAATGATTAAGATTATGTTAAAAAAAAAAAAGACCAATAGTTGGTATCTGAGGTACAACTAAAATATCAACACCATGACACTATGACATGTGGAAACCAATCCACTGTTTCATTAGAACAAAGCCAAGAGTCCACAAACTCCTCCGCATTTATTCTCATCCAGACACCTCCTTATGTGTCTGGGTGATACAGCCTGGGGCAGGAGGGAGATGGGAACTCAGTACCAAAGCAGATGCATATAAGGCAACTTATTGGAAAGGCAAAGTGATGGCACCTTAGAAGCTTAGGAGGCAGAGACATGGCACCAGGTCTGTGTTCGAGTCAGAGAGTACATCACCTTTCTGTGCAGCCAGTTCCCACAGCTCCTGGGCCGCTGCAAATGACAGTGTCATGGGGTATTCCACGAGAACATGCTTGCCAGCCTGAAGAAACTGCCTTTGAAAGCAAACGCACAGGCAAAGGACACTTCAAATAAACACTCAAATGCTCTGTAGAGACACAAGTCTGCACACGCACAAGAACTGTGTGAGAGTGCAACAGACAGTCAAGAGCCAGTGCCCTTGCAAAATAAAGAAATACATGATCTACACCAAACTTGTCCGGTTATAAGATCATTTCTCTATCCAGCAATATGCAGACTCTTATCTTTTTTTTTTTTTTTGGTTTTTTGGACAGGGTTTCTCTGTATAGCCCTGGTGGTTGTCCTGGAACTCACTCTGTAGACCAGGCTGGCCTCAAACTCAGAAATTCACCTGCCTCTGCCTCCTAAGTGCTGGGATTAAAGGTGTGTGCCACCACTGCCCGGCACTCTAGTTTTCTTTCTTCCTTCCTTCCTTCCTTTCTTTCTTTCTTTCTTTCTTTCTTTCTTTCTTTCTTTCTTTCTTTCTTTCTTTCAAGATTTATTTATTTTATTTATATGAGTACACTGTAGCTGTCATCAGACACAGCAGAAGAGGGCATCTAATCCCATTACAGATGGTTGTGTGTCACCATGTGGTTGCTTGGGAATTGAACTCAGGACCTCTGGAAGACCAGTCAGTGCTCTTAACCACTGAGCCATCTCTCCAGCCCCCTCTAGTTTTCTTTCTATTACTGGGATAAATGCTATGATCAAAAGCAACTTTGGGAGGAAAGGGCTTATTTCACAGGATCTCACTGTGAAGCTCTGGCTGTCTTGGAATTCACTAGAAAGATCAGGCTGGCCTGGAACTCACAGCTCTGCTTGCTTCTGCCTTCTGAGTGCTGGGATTAAGGGCATGCATAAGCACATCTGGCTCCTGACAGTAATTTTTTTAAGTACAGTATAGTTCCTGACAGTAATTCTTTGTGAGTACACTGTCAATATCTTCAGACACACCAGAAGAGGGCATCAGATCCCATTACAGATGGTTGTGAGCTACATGTGATTGCTGGGAATTGACTTCAGGACCTCTGGAAGAGAAGTCAGTGCTCTTAACACCTGAGCCATCTCTCTAAGTCATCTCATCATCTGTCAGCCCTCCTGACAGTAATTTTTAAAGGCCACAGGACAACCAAAATTTTCTGTGTTGACCACTAAGTCCCATTTGTATAGTTTTAGCTTGCTCAGTCCTCTTCCCACAGGCAAGGCAAAGCCTATGTGCACCAAGAAACCTACCTTATATAGTCTTCGTGGCTGGAATTCTCACTGCAAATATAGGCAACATCAATCTCTTGGCTGCAGAGAGCATCTTCCAAAGAAATCTGCTGTACTTCATCAAGGCTTCCAAGTTCTCGTCTGTTTCAAAGTAGGCAAAGCCAAGGCTTATATTAAATGAACAGCACTCTTCTCCTCCCCTCCCAACAATGCCCAGGGATGAGCTTTTGGAAAGTAAGAAATTAATTTTCTCCTTTCTATTTCCTGGTATTTTCCAGAGGAAAGAAAGCAAGCAGCATTAGGCTGAATTCAGGAGACCTGGAATAGAAGCCAACATGGCCACCAATGCTCTGTGGAAACCAGAAGTCTTCCAAGTTACTTCTCTAAAATAAAAAGAACCATTGAGTTACAGTGAAAAAAATCCATACAGAAAAGTGCCATAAAAGCTGAAAGGGACTTGGAGCAGGGGTTCAGGGAGATGGGAAGTTGAGGGGAAATAGCAAGTAAAACAAAATTTGCTTAAAAAAACATCATAGTGGGACCTAACAATTTGCATATTAACTTTACATTTTTAATTAAAAAAGAAAAAAGAAAAGTTCAGGTCAATCACCAACCTGGAAAGAACACATAGTGTTAGACTCAAACACTCATTTTTAAATGTCAGTCTTGGGTTTTCCAGTTGTTAAGATTACAGAATCTTTCTACGTCTCTGTTTTCTTATCTTGAAGTGGAGTTGGTATAGTGCTGAGAATAGTATAAGGAATATAATGTACGAAGCCCCATCCGAAGCCCCATCCAGGATGACTGTTTTGAATGACAAAATGGCTAAGAGACACACCTAGACTTCCTTTGGGCCAAACATCCCATTCACTCACTGTGTGCATTCTGTAGTAAACACTGTGCTCATTTAATGTTCCATGGGAGGTCTGCACTGGACATCACTCCCTGGGCACGCAGCAGTAGGCCCCTGACTTTAGCTCCCAGGCCTCTCCAAACTAGAAGTTCTTGGGACCACTCTGCATGGTTCTCTGGAGATTCTGACTTTCCCTTACTCTGGGTCTAGAAAATGTCCATGCCCTGTGGTGTTACCACTCACTGTGATTCCCATGAGTCACAGAGCACAAACCAAGTGGGCCTTACCTGGACACAAATCCAATCAGGTTTAGGAATGCTGAAGAGTGTGGATCCTTCAAGTCCCTTATCCTCACAGAGCCAGCTCTGCCAACACCAACCACGACCACACCAAATTTCCTCTTTAGCTGAAATATCAAAGACCAATGTGGGATTTGAATACAGTCCAGTTATGTAATGGAGTACATCAAAACAGAGGACCAGGTCGGGTTCTGGCAAGCAAGGAAAGCTGGCAACCCCAGACAGAGTTGGGGTAAGGCTACCCTAGAAACCAGGTCCTCAGACATACACTGGTCCCAGAACCAGATGCAAAGCATATCGGGAAAGCGCTCTGCCCATTGCTCTGTGTTGAAGACCTTCCACCCATTTGGCTCTATCTACAACAACTTTTCCATAGACTTGAGGATCTTCTGCTATAAGGCACACCCAACCTGATATGGTACCTCCGCCCCAAACCCCAGGCTCTAGAGACAAGGATCCTAATCAGCTGGGTGTCATAAGAGGCTGACAGACCAGGGCACACAGGAAGACATCTCATTCTTCAGACTCAAGACTCAGGTTGTTTTAAGTCCTTACCACGGCTGAGTTCCTCTCCTCTGGTACCTTAGACAGTATCTTTAAATTACTGCTAGAGGAGAGATGTTAATAAATTATAGTGGAAAAAAGTGCATTTTAAAAGCTATATAACTACAACACATTACAACCCGCATACAAAAGTTACTGCCACGTTTATTAACCCAGTTCTGTTTATGTGCATATGTACGTAACAACGTAATTAATGAAAAAGAGACCATGAATTTGAGAGGCAGTGATGAAGGGATGTGGGAGAGGTTGGAGGGGGGAAACAATGCAATTATATTTTAATTAAAAAATAAATTGTAAAAAAATAAAAATAATTTGGATAAGAAAAAAACCAAACAAATGTGATTTTACTGTTACAGCCACAAGCCAAGTCTGGAACCCCATTCGTTATATGGTGTAAATCTTAATAACTAAGTCAAGGAAATAGATGGATTTCCAGCATGTAAGCCCATCTTAGGCTACAGTAAGTTTGGAGCCCAACTAGGACCTCCAACTAGGGTAAGCAACTGAATCATTACTGCGTGGTCTGCAGTGGAGAAGAAAGACATGCTCAGACAGATCTGCCTGATCACCACAGCTGTGGAGGCAGACGAGCTCCTGGCTGGTGGTTAGAGTGGGTGTCCCAGGAAGTCACAGGAAAACATCCAAGAAGTGGCCAGAGTAGAACACCGTATCGTGGAGAAATTTCCAGAAGAATATGCCCAACAGTAATTTAGCTTTTTGTGATTATAGCGAACATTCGAAATAATCAACATATATGAACCCTGCCCATTTCAGTCCACGCTCAACTGCTTGGACTAACTTAAGGGAGGTGGACATAGATAAGAGCCCAGGAGGTCCTCATACCTCCTCTATCTCCCGGAGCCGTGTGCACATCAGTAACCTAGAGGAAACAAGTTTATTTGTTTGGGCTAATGTTTCTAAACTCTGTGGGGTGGGGTGGGGTGGGGAGGGGCAGAGGCTATTTTAAGTGGGTGAAATCACTAATTAGTTGGCCTTGTTGTGTGGGTCTGGAGGGCAAGTCCACCATGCCAGGAGCACACAGCAGAGGAAGACCCCTCATTTCATGGCTAAGAACTGAAAGGGAGAGGGCGAGGCACAATAGTGACCCATAGCAGGCACAGATAAAACTCAAGGGAGATAATTTTTCCTCTATCACCCACAGCCATGAGCAAGTGGGTAGCTTAGGGGAAAGGTTTTTGAAAAATCTTGAGAGGGAAACTGCAGCAAAGGTATCCCTTAAAGCCCCTGCAGGAAACTCACCTCAGTATCCATCTTGTCCCTTTAGTCAGTGTCCGTGAAGATAGAGAGAGGTTCAGGATCTTGAGACATAAACTCTCTGTGGATACTGTTTTCACCCTTGGCTTTAGATGTCAACACAGCAAGAGGGAACTAGGAAGAGGGAACTGTTGTGTGATAGGCAGATAAGTGTGACACACAGACATCTACTCACCCCAAAAGGGAGCCCTGAGCACACCAAAGTACAACTGTACCAAAGTCCAATTCAGCAACCCAGCAAGAATTTAACTGAGTCACTTAAAACTCACTAACAGAAGTATGAGCAAGGCGTTAATTACAAGGCAGGGAGGTAATCAACAACACAGCCCAGCCTCCAGACACACACAGCTTGCAGTAGACCATGAGTCTAGCTAAGAATTTCTTTTTGCAGCGTGGCTGATCACAAACTATTTTCTCCTTTTTTTTTTTCACTGCTGGGTAGGGGCCCTCAAGAATATTTCAAAGTTCCTGTTTTCTCCCACATTGTTAACATTTTGTTTGCCTTGTGACCCTTTTTCTTCCCTCTTGGAGGAAATGTTGCAATTTGGAGAACATGCCTTAGAACAGGAACATCAACTGAGGTCCCTAGATCAGATTGCCTTGGCCATGTTGTAGGGCATTTTCTTCATTGCTAATTGCTATTGTCAGCCCACTGTGGGCAGTACCATCCCTATGCAGGTAGGCATAGGCTGTCTAAGAAAGGTAACTGCTAGGCCATGTGGTGCATGTCTTTAATCCCAGCACTCGGGAGGCAGAGGCAGATGATCTCTGAGTTCTAGGCTAGCCTGGTCTGTAGAGAAGCCAGGGCTATACAGTTAGACCCTGTTTTGAAAAAGCAAAACAAAAAAGAAAGGGGGAAAAAAGAAAAAAAGAAAAGGAAAAAGAAAAAGAAAAGCAACTGAGTAAGCCAGAGGAAGCAAGCCAGAAGAAGCAAGCTAGAAAACTGCCTTCCTCCAGTCTCTGCTACAGTTCCTGGCTCCAGGCTTCTGCCTCTGCATTTCTGACTTTACTTCTTTTGACTGTGAAGGGACTCTAGCTAGCCCATGTATAGCAAACACAGCTCTGACAAACCTTGGCCTTCTACCCCATTCCCTCTGCCTTGCTAAAAACTGTTAAGATTATATTCCTGAAGCTAGCCCACAAAGTCTATTTCCTTATATGGCCACTTCCTCCTCCTGAGACTGATTATCAAGGTCCAGCAATCAAAGTATTAAAGTCCAGCAATCAAAAGCCCCCTTTGACTCACCTAATTAACGTGCCCAATTGAAATTAAACACCTTTGTCTGATAGTGCCAGCACAATGCCTTTAATCCCAGCACTTGGGAGGCAGAGGCAGGCAGATATCTGTAAATGTGAGACCAGCCTGGTCTACAGAGTTCCAGGACAGCCAAAGCTATAGAGAAATCCTGTCTCAAAAAACAAAAACAAAATTTGAAACAAGCAAACAAAAACAAAACAACAACAACAAAAATTAAACACCTCATCCTAACACAGGGTTTCCCCTTTACCTTTATAAACCACCATTTTCCTGGGAGTCACATCTGTCTCTATTCAGAGGTAGTCTTTTGTTCCCCTCCGTTCCCTTCCTCTTCTCCTTGTCCTCTACCTCCTGTCTTTGTCTCTTATTCCCTGCCCTCTCTCTGGGGCAAATAAAGCTCCTTTGTGCTGAGAACTCAGTCTTGAGGTCCTGAGCTGTTACCAATCCTTACAGACTATAACATGTAAGCCAAATAAATTCTTTCCTTCTCCAAGCTGCTCTTGGTTAGTTTTATTACAACAGAAAAGCAGACTAGGAGCTATCATCAGTCTCTGTCCCCTAAGTGTCACCACCACTTTTACCCTCCAGGAATGGCACACAGGCTAATTGGTATCTTCTCTACAGCAGCTGATGGGCATCTTCCTTGGGATACCATCCCACCTACGCATCTTAGAGATGAACATTTCTAAATCTGCATGGTCCATGTACTGCTCTGGATAAGCAGACATGCCTCTATGGAAATGATGCAGTTCTGCAACTTCTAGCTCAGAGACCATGGCTTCTATCCAGCTTTCTTTTATAGAGAAAAGCAAAGCAAAGTGTTCCTCCCTCATAGCTGACTTCTTACGAACCTGAATTTTCTATATAAAAGAACTGTTAAGCAGCCTTTCTGGATATTACACATTAAAGCAAAAGGAAGAGCCAGACAAGCAGAGGAAGAAAGGTAAGAGAAATGGAAACAAAAAGGTGATGTAACAGCAGCACCAAACTTCAACAGACTTTTTGGCCAGCTTGGTAAATATGTATCCTGGGTTCCAGGTGCTGACGAAGAACTCCTAAGCAGAGGGGAGCGATGGGCTGATGTCTTCCACCAGGCATCTTAGATTGGGCACCAGGGATTGGGAGCCAGCCTTAGGGAAACACTAGGTGTTAGTATTCTGTCTAAACTCCACCTCCACAGTTATCTGGCAACAGCCAGGTATGCTCCTCCCCACAGTTACCTGGCAACAGCCAGGTAGGCGTGCCCACTATAAAAGGGGCTGCTTGCCTCCTCTTCTCTCTCTTACTCTCTTGCCTCTAGCTTCTCCTAGCCCTCCCTTCCCTTCTCGCTCTCTCCAAGTGGTCATGGCCAACCTCCACTTCTCTCTCCTCTCTCTCTCCTCTTTTTCCACCATCTTCTCTTGCTTCTCTCCCTACCTTTGCCCTCTGCCCTGAATAAACTCCCTCCTTTTTAGAACCGTTTGGTCTGGTGTTGTCTGTTCCAAGCTGCGCACCGAAGTCTATCACTAGGATTGTGAGGAGAATCCTGCAAAGATGAACTGGTTTTGTTTAGTTTAGACCCCAGAGGTACATTACTTTATGCCAGGACAGGTGGGTAACCACAGGTAACGAGAATGAGAATAAAGGCACCTCTTTCTCCTACTTCTGTGTATCCAAGAGGCTGAGATGGATGAAAGGGTGTTCTATGTCACTCTACCATTGCCCTGGCCCTGGGATGTCATCCTCTTGGGGTAAGTGTAGAATTATAAGTAACACTGCAACAATAAATCCGATAAAAACAGAGACTCTGGAGCTGGAGAAGTGCCTCAGCAGTTAAGAGCACTGACTGCATTCCCAGTCCCCACATGTGGCTAACAACTGCTGTAACTCCAGTTCCAAGGGGACCAATGTCCTCTTCTGGCAACCATGGTTCACAGACAAACATGAGGCAAAATACCTCTTCATACAAAGTAAAAGTAAATGAATAAATCTTAAAAACAAAAAGCTTTATTTGGGGCAGTCCTACGAATCCCTGGGAAGACTGCATGGCCATCTGGGTCAGTGCTAGGGACGTGTTTGTTTCTAGCAACTTCTTCCCATCTCCTCAGGACACATGTTGTCTACCCTTTGTGGTCTCAAGCAGGCTTTTCCTGTGTCCTAACATGTGGGGCAATAGGAACCATGCCACAGACAGAAGGACTGGTATGGTCGAGTAGATTTTTAAAACCCCAGTACATCTCACAGTTGAGATTGGTAGGTGTTTAAGTCAGCTCCCGACCAGGTTCCTGTTCTACAGCATGGTGACCACAACATCCCACTAAGAGGACTGTGACAATTGATCATGGAGCATAGAAACTCAGCGTCTTCCAAGTTAATGAGGTATCTAGGTAGGCCCTGAGTATTTAGTCAATGAACTTCCCTTCCTGGGAATCCCTTCCTATAAAAGGTATTTAATCTCTGGTTCACAATAAATAGGTTGCATGTATCCTCATCCACTATGAATAAACAGTTTGGACAAGCAAGGACTGTTTCCTACATCAAGGACCAATGTGGGGGGCAGGCCACTGTCATACAGAGCTGTGTTTAAGTCTCCCATACAAGTCCTTTCCACAGTCTTGGCACCCACCTTGAGCTATGCTGAATCTTCCCCCTCACCCTACCCCCCATCACAGGCACAGGCCCGAGGCTCCAGGCCCCATTCCCAACTCACTTCTCATGGTCCTCGGTAGCATCTAGGTACACAGGAGGATGGGAGCCCCCATTCTCAACTCTTCCCAGTTCCCAGCAGCATCTGGGAGCACAGGAGTTTGAGAACCACAACCTCTGTCCCAGCCCCCATCATTTCTCACCCAGAGAAACATGGGCTGACATCCTTCTTAGGCTGTGCCTTGCTTCCCGAGGGGCAGTAGGCATTAGCCCAATGCCCCTGCATTCACCTCCCTAAGCAGCGTTCAGGCACCCCAGCGGCAAAGGGAAACACAGACTCACAATAACACAGTGAAAAAGGGACGGTAAAGCAGAGACTTAAAAGACGAGGTATGAAAGAGGGAGCATAGGAAAGGGTTAGTGAAGCACTTGGAGGCTGAAATAGCAAAACATAAAGCTACAGAGGGGAAGGATAAAATGATGCATAAAGACAATAACGCTGAGAATGCTCCCCGCGAATGTTCAGCAGGTGCTCAGTATTGAACATCTGTCTAGACATACAAGACAGAATACTTCCATGTTTGATCTCTTACATAATCCTTGGAATAAAAAAAAATCTGACCAAATGTAAATCTTATTTTTGTAGGATCAGGTCTTCAATGTTTTAAGATCTCTTAAAAACTCAGATTTATCCTAGATTTTGTCAAATATTGGCAAGAAAGTGGGGAGGAGAAAGAAGTATGTGATGGGTTGAAGAGGGGGCTGTGTCAGCCATCTTTCTATCACTGTGACAAAATACCACACTGTGTATGTTGTCAAGCTACACAATGCCAGAGAACACAGTCTGAAACACCTCTGCTCAGGCTTCATACTGTCATTGTGTTTTAAGAACTATTCTTTATGAGAGAAGAATCTAGTTACAGTTTTTAAAAAAAGAATTACTCTTATGGAAATGCCATAGTTTCATTAGAAAAACAAAAGAGGCCAGGTAGTAGTAGTAGCACACTCCTTTAATCCCAGCTAGAGGCAGAGGTAAGTGCATCTCTGTGAGTTCAAGGCCAAGGCCAGCCTGGTTCACAGAATGAGTTCCAGGACAGCCAGGTCTACAAAGAGAAATGCTGTCTGAGACAGAGACAGAGACAGAGGAAGAGAAAGAGAGAGAGAGAGAATTTTCATATTTTCCTATAATTCCTTGGCATTAACCATCAAATTAATATAGCTTCAGATCATACCATGTTAAGATGTTTGATTTTAAAAACTGTTGTCTGGCAATTTGAACTTCGTGGCTAGTGCCTTTCATCTTAGCATTTGAGAGGCAAAGGTAGAGGCAGATGGATCTCTGAGAATTCGAGGCCAGCCTGGTCTACAAAGCAAGTTCCAGGACAGCCAGGACTACACAGAGAAACCCTACTTTGAAACATCAAAAAGAAAAAAAAATTGTTCAGTGAATTTTGTCTTGGGATCAGGACAGAATTCCCAATGTACCTTTGCAAACTGGTACTCTTTTTTTACTTTTTTTTTTTTTTTTTTCGAGACAGGGTTTCTCTGTGTAGCCCTGGCTGTCCTGGAACTCACTCTGTAGACCAGGCTGGCCTCGAACTCAGAAATCCACCTGTCTCTGCCTCCCAAGTGCACACTGGTACTCTCAGCATAGATGATTATAAAATCAAAATACCTAGCTAAAAGGTCACGTGCAGCTTGGACAGATCACAGCAGACTAGATGGTTCCACGAGGCGAGGTTTATTAAGAGAGTGGGAGAGCGGGAGGAGAGAGAGAAGAGTAGAGAGGGTAGAGGCCGGCCATGACCACGTGGAGAGAGGGAGAAGGGAAGGGGGGAGGGGAAACGGCAACCTGCAGGAGAGGAGAGGCCAAGCAGCCCCTTTTATAGTGGGCAGGGCTACCTGGCTGTTACCAGGTAACTGTGGGGAGGAGCATATCTGGGTGTTGCCAGATAACTATGGAGGTGGAGTTTAGACAGAATTCTAACACTAGCAACTCTAAAAAGCACTGAGGATGTTCTCTGTATCAAATTTCAGCAAAGTATGAAAAAATGTAAAATTAAACAAGTATATCCACCTCATCAGTAATAACTAATAGGGTTAATAAGGTAAAATTAGATGTATATCAAAGAATTATTCTGGTTTTTTTTTTTTTTTTTTTTTTGGTTTTTCGAGACAGGGTTTCTCTGTATAGCTCTGGCTGTCCTGGAACTCTGTAGACCAGGCTGGCCTCGAACTCAGAAATCTGCCTGCCTCTGCCTCCCAAGTGCTGGGATTAAAGGCGTGTGCCACCACCGCCCGGCCGAAATCTTTGAAAATCCATTCTTTGATAGTTTTCAGTGAATGATTTGTCGTTACATCTATTTTATATACCTGTAACATGGAGCAGTGCAAAACTGTCTCATGTGAAAAGGGCCACTGTTTGATTTTACCAATAAAGACTAGGGAGCCAGATGCTGGGGTATAAGCCTGCTAACTCAGAGAGGCAGAGAAAGCACCCAGCTGACCTTCCTCCTCAGCCCAGAAGCAATGCCCCTTCCTCACGCCTTCTCAAAAAAAAATCCCTTCAAACTGAATGTCCTTCCCTTCTACTTCCTGTGTCACTCTAGCGATCCTACTGACTCCCTCTTACTCAATGTTTTTTTTTTCTTAATAATTCTATGTTCACTTCCTGTTAACTGGTTGCTTGTTCCTCTTGTTGACCTATGGTTGACTTTGTTTAATCTTGTTTACAATATTTATGCAGAAAGCTCTTGGATTAAAGGTGTGTGTTAAGGCTGAGCCACACAAGCAGAAACAGGTTTTTGCAGTTAGTAACAATCTCTCAGGGTTCACAGTGTGATCAAATATCCTGAAACAGGCCAGACACTCTGCTCAGATGGCTCTTCTAGTGCTGACATGCTGTCTTGCAAATCTCTTGACTCAACTGCAAGTGTTTGGCTTGGTCTGGGTAACTGAGAGTTCTCAGTATCTCTTCTGATCCTAGGGGGACAGACAGGTATATGTAAACCAGGCTAAGGCTCAATTAGTCAAAGCCAAGAAGCTACTGGCCTCTGGGGCCTAAGTGTAAAAATATAAAATGGGCCTAAGGCCTTCACTCTTACCTCAGCCATGCAACTCCCCAGCAATAGCTACTCCTTCCCAGTCCTCCCTACCAGCCCCTCTCATCTGAGTCAGGGCTCATTTGTTCGTTCCATCTTCATTTCAAAGGGTCTACCTTCTTTCTACAGAGGAGTGGAAGGACAGAATCCTGTCATTTCCAGGTAAGTGAATGGAAAAGGAGATCCTCATGTTATTTCATGAGAAATAAGACTTAAATCTTTTCTATTCTATGTGTACTCTAGATTTAACTATACATACATCTATGAAATGAGGTAATATGCAGCTAGTTTTCCTGTGTAGAGCTCTTGGTGCTGCTTATGGAAATTTGGCAAGAATTTGACCTTGGGCTAGAACAAGGAAGTAGGCTCAGGAAAGAATTTGACTTCGGGCTAGGACAAGGAATAGGCTCACTTGATCACCTTGATAAGTCCCTGAATGCCACAGGACTATGTTTATTGCCTTGTTTGTTCCTTGACTGTTTTGAACTGACCTTATTCTTTGCACGTATTTAGAATGGTATAAAAGCAGACAAGGCAAAAATAAACCCGCTTCAGCATCAGCACTGGCTGCAGTCATGTTATATTGTCTGTCTTTTTGTTTTTAATCCTCACTCCCTCCCTGAAGACTCCATTGATTGACTGAGCTGGCTTGGTCATTACTTTTACCAAGTAATGGATATCTTATTATATATTTAAAATATATTGGGGGCTGGAGAGATGGCTCAGCAGTTAAGAGCACTGACTTCTCTTCCAGAGGTCCTGAGTTCAATACTCAGAAACCACATGGTGGTTCACAACCATCTGTAATGGGATCTGATGCCCTCTACTGGTGTGTCTGAAGACAGAGACAGTGTACTCATGAAATAAATAAATAAATCTTTAAAAAAAAGATATTTACTATAGCTTAAAATAGAAGAGCATATCCATATCTAAGAGCGCTAGTAACTGAAATTATTTTTTAAACATGCAACTCAATTCTAAAGCTAATTTGAATGACCCAGACATTCTGGGGTCCCAGCCATATTCCTATTATTTGTTTTATTTTGTGAGACAGGATTTCTCTGTGTAGCTCTAGCTGTCCTGGAACTCAGTTTATAGTTCAGGCTGGCCTCGAACCACAGAGATCAGCCTGCTCCTCCCTCTCACGTGCTGGGATTAAAGGTGTGCTCCACCATGCCTGGCTCCCCATCCATGATCTTAGGCTTGTTCCAGGTCATGATCCCACTTGCCTATGCTACAACTACTTGGTCTGGTAGTACAGGAAACCATGAGCCACTTGAACCAATTAGAACCTGCTGACCATACCTAACGATATTTCAAAAACAAGAGACCAAAAGAATTGAAACTTCTAAACAAGCAAAATACCTGTGGGTCTAACTTTGGTTTCTAACATTAAAAGTTATAATAATTACATTTTTTTAGAGATCTCCAGTTAAGGACTGGGGAGATTGCTCATCGGTTAAAGGACATGCTAACATCTCAAAACTTCAACATCTACAGGTAAAACATATTTTCTTTAATAACAACAGCAACACAAGCAACAGTACTGGACAGGTGGCTCAGCAGTAAGAGCACTTGCTGTTCTTGCATAGGATAAGAATTCAGTTCCCAGCACCCGTGTTAGGTGAATCACAGATGTCTGTAACTTCAACTTCAGAGGATTTGCCACCTTGTTTTGTTATCCTCAGGCATGTACATATATAAACACACACACACACACACACACACACGAACACACATACACACGTGCACAAATAATGTTTTTTAAAAATTTTATTTACACTGGTGTTCTGCCTCCATGTATATCTGTGTAAGGGTGTCATGTCCCCTGGAACTGGAATTACAGACAGTTGTAAACTGCCATGTGAGTGCTGAGATTTGAACCTGGGTCCTTTGTTAGAGCAGCCAGTTCTCTTATCTGCTGAGCCATCTCTCAGGCCTTAATATTATACTTTTTAAAAAAGCAAACAGCTACCACATGTTTGGCCTGTCTTTGAGAATCTCCACACTGCAGAGGCACAGAGACAATGGCTCCTTTGGCAATGGTGTTGAGCTAAAGAGTCACTGAACAACAGTGAAGAAAGGAAGACAGGTTGGATTACCTATGCCTCACCTGCACAGCTCTCCTAATGGCTCATCAACACATCTGCATTTGGCCACAGTTGCTACAGCCCTGAAGGAGGCATGGGAGGGCTCAGACTACCTCTGCCATACCCCAGCCTTGGTCTGAGTGCCCCTTACGCCTTTGGAACAGCGTGGAAACAGTAGTCCACTGATGTTCTCCCTCGGCTGCCACCCTTCAACTCACCGATTTCCTCAGCTCTGCCCATTTTTCTACAATGAAGGCCAACAACAATTCTTTTTGTTCCCTTGTTTTTGAGGTAGAATTTCACTTTGTAGCCCAGGGTGGCATGAAACATACTCTGTGTCCTAGGCTGACCTCAACACTCTCAGCAACTCTCCTGCCTCAATCTTGATTTATAACAAGACCTATGGAGTAAAATATAATAGCTATACAGATGTATGTAACTTATATATATCAAAATAGTAACAATAGTTATGTCTCTGAGTCATGTAAGTTTAAGAAAATTTTTTTCTTAGCTCTAAAAGTCCAAGTATAGTTAGCCACACATATTTCTTAGTTTTCTAGCTATCAGAAGCCCCTCGATAATACTTTGCCTACCATTTGACTTCAATATGTGCTATTCCGGAATGTAGAATGGAAGAAAAAGATGTGTATATTTATTAATATAATCTATCACAATACAAATGAGCTCTAGTATTCTAGTTCAATAAGAACCTTTAATCCCAGCACTTGGGAGGCAGAGGCAGGCGGATTTCTGAGTTCGAGGCCAGCCTGGTCTACAGAGTGAGTTCCAGGACAGCCAGGACTACACAGAGAAACCCTGTCTCGAAAAACCAAAAGAAAAAAGAAAAAAGAAAAAAAAAACACTTAAATTGTTCAATAAGAACAATTTTAAAAATTCTTGGAAGTAATATAGAAATTTTATTATGGGGGAGGGGTCTTTCCACTACAGTATTGTTTGTGTATTGTGAGTGCTAATATTTATAAAATTTTATGTTGAACATTCTGTGGTCTTATATAGCTATCCCACCAAACAAGCATTATCTTTACCCCCACTTGTAAAAATAAGAACACTGAGACAATAAGAGGTTAGTTAGCTAATATACCCCAAATTCAATAATAGTGTAAGATGGAAAACTGATATTATATAATGTTAAGTAGAAAAATATCTGGATCCAAAACTGCACAAGCATAATGGGTTTCTCTGTGTAGCCCTGGCTGTCCTGGAACTCAACTCTGTAGATTATTAGGCTGGCCTTAACTTAGAGACCTACCTGCCTCTGCCTCCCAAGTACTAGTATTAAAGAAGGCGCGTGCCACTGCTGGGCTTTTTTGTTTGTTTGTTTGTTTGTTTGAAGTAGGACCTAAACTCAGCCTTATTTCTGAGTTCTTCAGATAAGCATGCAATTTACAATTCAACACTTACACTATTTTGCAACATTCTTTTTCTTTCAGTTTTCAAAGAATAAAGTACAGTTAGGAGAGGTTATAAACGTCAGAGTTCAAAGTCCTCATTCTGGATAGGGCACTGTCAAATCGGGGGCTCAGTCCCGCAATCAGTGCACGATACACCTACCAGCCTCATCTACATAAGGCCCGAAACCATGAGCACTTTGAGATGGAGATTTAATTTCTTCAGTCTTTACTCAGGAACGCCCGCTTCCTAAGAGGAGTCCCTGGCTCGCCGCTGCCCGGCCTGCGAAGGGCTCGGCCGAGCGAAGCTGGAGGCCAGGGCGCTGTGGGGTCCCGATAGGTTGGCTCGGGGCCGGTCGGCCTTGGCCTCCCGCCTCAGGACGTCAGGACCACGCGCCCAGCCCACGCCCCTCCCGGTCGGAGCTCACCTCACCTTCAGTCCACCAGCGCCCGCTCCAGCAATCCCACAGCGCAGCAACCCCGCCGTTCCAAGTAGGCCAAGCGCTGCTGGGATTCGATTGGCTATCCAGCTGATGGGCGGGGTTTTGGCCGAGCAGGTCTGTGTGCCCAGCTGCCTACACGGCGGCCGAATGGGGAAAATTACTAGCTGTTGCGTTTTTGCACTATTTGGTGTGGTGTCGCTACTTTGTCAGCTCCCTTTGCACCATATGTAATTGGATCTTTTTTTCTGGTGGTGGGTATATTCGGGACCTTTTTTAGTTTCGCGCCTCAAACATAATTGATCTGTTACAAAAGCTTGTTTCTGTAAGGAGCAAAGATTCCAGAAAACCAGTGTTTGTGGTCTCTCCCTGGGAATGACGAAGGAATAGACGCACTGAGGGAGAATCAGAGTGCTCTGCGGGGAAAGTGTACGGAGGGTAAGGGAAAAAAAGTAAGAGAGGCATCTAAAGGACGCTTTGATCTCTAGGACTGGAGTCTGTTCCAAGATAACTGACACTTCCCTTTTTTTTTTTTTTTAACCCCTTGACACGACTGATGAAGCAAGCAGGGTTGGTGGCGACGAAAAATCATCTTTGTTTCTCATGAGATAAATGTCTTCACTCCAGAGAGGGCACGGAGCACAATTACAAGCATAACTTGGAATATGATCAGTTCTTACCTCGTTTCTATCATCTACCATCTGAGAAGCCAGAATTGGCCCCTCTCTGATCACCCTGTAATCTTTCACCCATACAGCAGAGTGACCTTAAACATAATAGTAATTAGTTGGGTATGGTAGTGCAGATGTACTCCCAGCAGTTGTGAACCAAAGAAGACCAAGGCTCGCCTGTGCCGCCTAAAATCCTGTCTCAAAATAAAGGCTAGGAATGAGGAAGAAGGATGAATAGATCCCCGTGGGCTAGGCAGTTCAAGTGAGTGAGTTCTAGGTTCAGTGAGTGACCAGGGGCAGGAGAGCTAGCTTGGTGGTTAAGAGCTCTTGTTGTGCCTGCAGAGCACCTGGGTTCAATTGCCTGCACTCACATGGCAGTTCACAACCACTTGTTCTTTAACTCCAGTTCCAGGGAACTGAACCTCACCTCACTTCTGACCTCTGCTGGCACCAAGCACATGTGTATGATTAAGCCATATTTTTTTAAAAAAAGATTTATTTATTTCATTTATATGAGTACACTGCAGCTTTCTTCAAACACACCAGAAGAGGGCATCAGATCCCATTACAGACGATTGTGAGCCACCCTGTGGTTGCTGGGAATTGAACTCAGGACCTTTGGAAGAGCAGTCAGTGCTCTTAACTGCTGACCCATCTCTCCAGCCCTGAAGCCATATATATATATATATTTTTTTTTTTTTTTTGTTTTTTTCGAGACAGGGTTTCTCTGTGTAGCCCTGGCTGTCCTGGAACTCACTCTGTAGACCAGGCTAGCCTCGAACTCTCGAACTCAGAGATCCGCCTGCCTCTGCCTCCCAAGTGCTGGGATTAAAGGCGTGCGCCACCACTGCCCGGCTGAAGCCATATTTTTAAGAGTTAAAAATTAATAAGATAGTACAGAAGAAACCTGATGTTGATCTCTGGCCTCTGAAACACGAACATTTACATGATTATACATACACAGCCACACAAACATGTACATATAACACATGCAAAAAACATACAAGTAACATACAGATTGAGCAACTTGTATTTATATATTTAGAAACCTATTGGGAGGCAGAGGCAGGCGGACTTCTGAGTTCGAGGCCAGCCTGGTCTACAGAGTAATTTCCAGGACAGCCAGTGCTATACAGAGAAACCCTGTCTCGAAAAACCAACCAACCATCCAAACAAACAAACAAAAAAGAAACCTATCTATATACTAATTAAATAATTTTCATCTACTTAAATTATAAAGAACATACAGACTCAAAAAAGCACAGCTGTTTTTATTATACATTCAATTAAAAAACTTCAATTTACACAGTTCAACACCAAAACAAAGTAAAAAATGCATCATTTATTAAGTTGCCATTCACTTGCATTGTTCTCTCCTAAAATTCTGACATAGGAAAACAGCTTAAAGACACATGAATAGGTTCAGTGCACTTCTCATGGCTTACCAGGTGACAAAGATCATGTTTATCCATAGAAAATAAAAGAACCTACAGTAAACTGAAAATAAAATACTGTACTTCGATACAATCAATTTGAAGAGCTTAGAAGAGTATTGGCTAATACTCACCTGCAGAGAATATGCTGTGCTGGGCAAGCTTGGCACACGGGCTCTCAGACACTGCACAGCTCCTCCAGTGTCTCCGAGGGACAAGACAGGCTCTGCTCACACCCTGAGTGGTACCAGCTCTTCTGCTGACCTCCTGGGGATGACTGTTGGCGAGCCTGGCCACCTCCTTTCTGCTGCTTGCATGCACTTCCTGTCCTCCTTTATTTGTCCCCAGCCTTGCTCTGCTGTCATCTGTGTCTGGCACAGAGCACGCAGCCATTCTTCCCCCAAGCATTACCCTCATTGGCTGATTATAAGGTAAAGAGACTAGACCTAAAATTCTCCCTATTTTGCAGTCAAAAAGGTTGACAATGCCTGATTCAGAATATATTTCAATGAGTTCAGATAGAATATGTACTGGTCCAAAGTTTTAAAATATCTACTCTTTTCTATTATTATTAGTGTATTAAAATCATAAACATTGTAGACATCCTATTAAACATTTCTGCAGAAACCTTGCTACTCTACATTTTATTTAGTGAGTTCAGAAAGAACAAAAGTGACACTATGTTCTCTTTGGCAGATCTAACGTCATGCCTCAACCCCAAACCTACTGTTCACACATGCACAGTTAGACCGAGTGGTGGGACAATTAAGTCCCATGACAAGTATTGCTGCTCTCATGAACATCTCTTGTAACAAAGCAGCAGAAAAGCAAACACCCATGATCCTCGGGACAGCTGTCACTGTGACTTTACATACCTCACTTCCCCTGCTGCACAAGTGAGCAACCTCAGTGACCTCAGAAACGCCTGGAGAAATACACACAAAGGAGCCCCTCCTATACCACATGCCGCACTGCTCGATAAAGTGCAGCGAGGCTGGGTAAGGCACAGCGAGGGCTGCGGATGGCAACAATAAAGAGGAAGCTAATGGAGTGGCTGCTTCAGAACCCTCTGTCATGACAGTGCTGAGGCTGATCATACAGCTAGTCTTTTTTTGAAGGGAGAAACCCAATGCGCAGGAAATTCCAGTCACCTACTGCTCTTTTAGCAAGGCTTAACTGATTTTAGTGAGAAGTTAACAAAGTGCTACATTTACGAATGAATAACCTAAAAGTTAATTCCAAAAATACTACGTTTTGTCTTGTTCTAACTATGGATGACAGTTCTATAGAATCTTTTTAGTATTTTCCCCCCTTCTGGTTTTTAAGACAGGGTTTCTCTGTGTAGCACTGGCTGTCCTGGAACTTGCTCTGTAAACCAGGCTGGCCTCAAACTCAAGAGATCCACCTGCCTCTGCCTAGTGCTAGGATTAAAGGTGTGCAACCCCACGACCACCACCTGGCCTCCTCCTCAGCATCTTTACAGCAGGTATTGATGAGATAACATAAAACCAAAGTGCCTGACCTGGGTGATAACCAGTCCTGTGAACTAGAATGATTCACATAATAACTTAAGTTGTATTACCTGAATAGTTTCAACAGTGAAGTACCAAAAAGGGTAAAATAAATATTTCCCACAGCACCATTAGTTTTTATAAAATACTATTTCAGTTAATATACAATTTCAAGATTTTGGCCCATCACACATACAAGGCATAATCTCTTCTTTTACTAACAGCGGGCCTATAAGCATAAATATAACATGAAAATGATATATTTTGCCAAAGTATTTGTAGGATATATTTACATAGTCACTACTAAGTAACATTCACTTAATACTAGTAGATTTAAGGACCAGAAAAAAATTAATTGGCCATTTATTCCATAGTCACAAATTTTAACTGCAAAAAGAATCTAATAGAAAACAGATATACTTTATGGTCAAATTACTTAAAATTAAGTATAACAAGTTAAAAAGTAAAAAATACAGATTGTGTTTGCCCAATACCCAGCATGCTCATGGTCTTATACAATGGTTAGCATGTGCTAGGCCACCTCAGTTTAACACTGACTTGAGCATAACAGAACCAAAAGCATAGACTTTCCTTACAACAAATTCTGTACTCCAAAGCCAAGTGTGATTCAGGTGATGATCAATCTTTGTGTCCCCTGCATCAAAGCAGAGAACTGAGTCTCAGCCTTATTAGAAATCAGTTAATGCTAGAATAAACCTGCTATAAAGCATTTATAACAAAATAAATATTTTCAGTTCCTCCACATTAAGTGACATAAAATCATTAGTATTTTATAACATTAGCTTAGGTCATTTTTTTGGGGGGGGGAGGGGAGACCCAAACACACTGTACAATCCTGAGTAAAAAAATTGACACAATTTCTTGGGGATCATTTTTTGCAGGAATCAAGAAGAAAACACATAAATCAAAACTCACAAATCCCCATTTCTATCAGAAGTACCATGAGTGCTTTTTACTTTGGTAAGGTTATAAATGTAAACCATTTATGTGGAAAAAGTAAAATTTAAACAGAACTTTGCTAGGATGTCTGCATCATTTTTTGATAGTGACATGATAAATAGTCTGAAAGAACAGAGCTAGAGGATCGGAACCACAGGGCTACCATGTCAGCATGGACTCGGCAGTGCAGGACACAGGGGGTGGATGGGAGCAGCTTACAGGCCAACAGCCCTTCATTGCCTGTAACAGAAGAAAAAGGGAATTTATGTTTAAAAGTGGATGTCAACAGACACACCTCCACGGACATCTATAAACAGGCCAAAAGCACGTGAAAAGTTGTTTGTCATCAATTACCAGCGGAAGCGCCAGACAAGCACTTCAGAGAGAGCACTTCACACTTGCTTGGAAGATGATTTTATATATTAAAAAAACTTGAAAAGGTGCTGGAGTGGTGGTAAATGCCTTTAATCTCAGAGGAGAGCAAGAATATCAACAGGCATTTCAACACTCATGTACACAGCAGCACTGTTCATATCAGACAAAAAGTAGAAGTGCCTCAAGCACTTAGTAACAGGCTAACAGTATACTACAGAAATAATATGACATATAATAATAATGTTATATAGTAGTATACTATAGTATATACAGGGTAACAAGTAGCATAGTAACTGGTCAAAAGTGATAGGGTCACTTTATATCCACTAAGGGAACAACCCATCAAGAGGACATCACAATTCTAAACATATATTCACCAAACACAGGTGCATCCCATTTCATAAAAGAACTACTAAATCTAAAACCATAGATTAACCCCAACAAAGTGACTTCAGCACCCCACTCTCACCAACAGCATGCCATATAAACAAACACATCTATACAATAGAATTGAGGACCCAGAAATAAGCCCATTCTCCTACAGTTCCCTGATTTTTTTTTTTTTTTTTTGGTTTTTCGAGACAGGGTTTCTCTGTGTAGCCCTGGCTGTCCTGGAACTCACTCTGTAGACCAGGCTGGCCTCGAACTCAGAAATCCGCCTGCCTCTGCCTCCCAAGTGCTGGGATTAAAGGCGTGCGCCACCAACGCCCGGCCAGTTCCCTGATTTTTGATAAAGAAGCCAAAAGTACACACTGGAAAAGATACAGTATGTTTAAAAGGTGGTACTGGTCAAAATGGACAGCTACTAGCAAAACAGTAAAACTAGATCCTCACCACAAACCTTGCACAAAACTCAATTCTAAATGCATTGGGAATTTTGGCGCAAGACCTGGTACCCTAAATCTGACAGAGAATAAAATGGGAAATGCACTTAAACAAATAAACTTGAATTTATGAGAACTAAATATAGTCCTCATAAATACAAATTATTTACCATGCAAATTAAACTGTTGTAATATGCAAGTCAAACTACTTTGTGATTTTATCCTATCCCAGTCAGAATGGCCAAGGTCAACCAAAATTCAGGTTACAAGAAAAAAAGCCATATCAAAATCTACTGTTTATAAGCAAACTAAGAGATATGATTAATTTTTAAAAAAATCTAAAACAGAGATACCTTGCAAAAAATAGAGAATGCCTTTCCTAGATGCCATAAGTTTTTTAGCCAAATTCCTAGGTATAAAACATTAGTGTCTTTTGATCCAACAGAGAGACATGACAACCACTTTCTGATTGAATTTGAAGCCTACTCCACACAAATGGAGAAATGTTTAAAGCATTAAAAAGAAAAACAAAGGCTAAATGATAGTTAATTTTGTTGTTGTTGTTGTTGTTTTGTTGTTTTTTGAGACAGGGTTTCTCTGTGTAGCCTTGGCAGTCCTAGAACTCACTCTGTAGACCAGGCTGGCCTCGAACTCAGAAATCCACCTGCCTCTGCCTCCCAAGTGCTGGGATTAAAGGCATGTGCCACCACTGCCCGGTGATAGCTAATTATATACTGTGAATTTTTCAATCAAATATTCCTTAATACAGTCTGGAAAACACACTGATTTTTAAAGATACTCGTGATAAGAGGCTCTAAGAAATATGACACTCAGAAGAAAAATCCATATTCACACGGGGCTGCCTTTTCCTAATTCTACACACCTATGACGTCAATCACACGAAGTCTCAGTTTCTGCTGCAGCTCTGTTAGGACAGAAGCCAGAGCAAGTGGAGGCTCCGATATTTTTATAGTTTGCTTTACATCATTTGCAAAGGACAACCAGAGTTTGCCAAAGTCTTCAGTTGAGATCTTTAATGGTCTGAAAAAGTTTTAACAATTAGTCTATGTTGTTAAGAGTTCAATGATGCTGAATAAACACATCTCACACGACTCATAGAAACGAATATACTTTATACATATAATACATATATATTATACATTGTAAACCTGGGTCCCAAGAGATTTATGCTTTTAAATCAGATATGATTAGAATGGCAAGTGTTATCTTCCAACCTGATAATGTTACTGACAACAAAAGATTTAAACTGTACTTTTCCTTTTAATAACCCATTCAATTTTGTCTTTTTTTTTAATTGCTCCAGTAAGATTTTAGCAAATAACTGCATAAATTCTCAAATATAAACAATTCTATCATGTGTACTTTGGATTTGGGGAATAATAAAATTTCTGTTAAGGCAATATACAAGAGAATGAATATGAAGAACTTTAAATTAGTTAATTTAATTAATTAAGAACTTAAGACTCTGTTGACAGGGGCTGGAGAGATGGCTCAGTGGCTAAGAGCACTGACTGTTCTTCCAGAGGTCCTGAGTTCAATTCCCAGCAACCACATGGTGGCTCACAACCATCTGCAATGGGGTCTAATGCCCTCTTTTGGTGTGTCTGAAGAGAGCAATGGTGAATACATAAAATAAATAAATCTTTAAAAAAAGAAAAAAGAAAAAAACAACAACAAAAAAGACTCTGTTGACAGTGTACACACACACACATGATAAAATAGTTATATGTTGTATAACGTCAGGTGGATTATAGGCAACATTCATATTCTAGTTATATTTTTTATAGCATCTGAATTTCTGATAAGTACACATTGACTGTATAGTTTAAAAAAACCTTACATTTAAAGATACAGAAGAATTGATACTATGTATAAAACTATGTTGCATATATATTATGCATCTTTAAATTATAAAATAAGGGTGGGAGTTAAGATTTACATTGTAGCAAAGGCTGACCTAGAACTCATTTTGTAGCCTAGTAATGTTTGAACAGATGGCAATCCTTGGGCCTCAGCCTCCTGACTACTGAGATTATAAGCATGAGCTACCATGCCTAGCTTGTAAGAATACAAGGTTTTAAAAAATATTTATTCATGGGGGATGGAGAGATGGCTCAGTGATTAAGAGTACTGACTGTTCTTCCATAAGTCCTGAGTTCAATTCCCAGCAACCACATGGTGGCTCACAACCATCTGTAATGGGATCTGATGCCCTCTTCTGGTGTGTCTGAAGATAGTGACAGTGTATTCACATAATATAATTTTTTTGTTTTTTTGTTTTTTTTTGTTTTTCGAGACAAGGTTTCTCTGTGTCGTCCTGGCTGTCCTGGAACTCACTCTGTAGACCAAGCTAGCCTCGAACTCTTGAACTCAGTATCCACCTGCCTCTGCCTCCCAAGTGCCGGGATTAAAGGCATGCGCCACCACTGCCCGGCAATAAATCTTTTTTTTTAAAAAAATACTTATTCATGAATATGTGTATCTGTGTGTGACTGTGTGCATGTGCATACAAGTAACCCACAGAGGCCAGAGTGGTGCTGGGTCCTCTAGAGCTGGAGTTACAAGCAGTTGTGAGCCACCAGATCTGTGTGTTAGGAGCCTAACTCCCGTCCTCTGAAAGCCTTCTTAGCCAATGAGTCATCTCTCCAGCCCAAGACTGTTGAATATGTAATTTCTATACTCCCCAATAGCCAGTATTGTGTCTCTAACTAGAAAAAAAAAGGGGAGGGCAAAATAGATGAATAACAAATTAAATAAATTAAATATCTATCTATATTTATTTATTTTAAGAGTATTAAATTCTATTCTGGCAATTCTAATTTTTATTAGAAAATACTTACCTAATAAAATCTAATAATGATAAGTTTATGGAAAATTCCAGTTGAACAGAATGTGTATCTACCATTTGATACTTTATAAAACCAGAGAGAGTCCCCTCTACACAAGGGCTTTCCATCTGCACACCATACTGAAAGGATTTGGTGCTTTCTGTTTCCATCACAGGCGAAGAACATCTGGGTTGCTCAATAATCTGTAAATGAAAGTCATAAAAATATTGAAGAAAGCATCAATAAACTGTTCCTTCTACCTAAGAGATAAAATACTAAAGCACATGAATGTGGGAAGTTAACAAACTTCATTATGAAAACCACTAACAAAAATTTACTAAAACATAAATAATACTTTATAAGTCAAAATCAACTAAATGATTAGTATTATAGCTAAACTCGGTCTATCTATCTATCTATCTTTATTTTAAGATTATTAAATTCCCATCTGGCACCAGAACTCTTTTTTTTTTTAAAGATTTATTTATTTATTTTATTTATGAGTACACTGTAGCTGTCTTCAGACATCCCATAAGAGGGCATCCAATCTCATTACGGATGGTTGTGAGCCACCATGTGGTTGCTGGGATTTGAACTCAGGACCTCTGGAAGAGCAGTCAGTGCTCTTAACCGCTGAGCCATCTCTCCAGCCCCCCAGAACTCTTTTACTCACAGTGCTGGGGAACTGAAGCCAGTGTTTGTGTGTGCTAGGCAAGCCCTCTTCCTAGCTGCTAGCACCTGACTCTTACGCGAGAGGATTTCAAACAATCCTACAGCTGCCTCCATTCTCACTCTCTATCCCTACTCAACTCTACAGGTAGAATAGCGACAGATTGTTTGTTTGGTTTTTAAAGTTCTTGCAAGTAAATCTGCTACACATATGTATTCAAGAATTCCTGCCCTGGTCAATGGCCCATATAATATCTCATTCAACACACTGTAGCTCACAGAAGAAAATGGCTAGTTTTCTGATACATGCCCGTCAAATGTCACAACTGTGCCAAGAACTCTTATAACATTGCAGACAAATGAACTTTTGGAAGTTGCCATAGCACTCTTCCAGAGTTGTGGAAGAGAATGACGCCTGAGTACTGAGAACAGGATACAAATTCAGGGAGAGAAAGAAGGAAAACTGCGAGTTTATCCTTAATATTCTTTTTTTCTCAATGCTCTATTGGCTCTGTTAAATAACCTGAAATGTTTTCAGTGAACATGATAGGAGCAAATGCAGTACTTGGAGAGAGCATGGAGAGAGATCACAGATAAAACCAGAAAACACCAAGAGCATGGGATGTGCATTTAATCCTATAAGCATTCTGCAGAATCAGCTAGTTAACTCCTTACAGGAACACAATACTAATAACCTTGTTTTCAACAGGAGGAAACGGGCAAAAGCAGCTAAGGAACCTAGCTGTGTGACAGCTCAAGTAGGGCGCAGAAGTGAGATTCATAGTGTATTCAATGCACTATGTATCCTAGGCTGACCTGGAGTTCACAGAGATCCTCCAGCCTCTTCTCCTGAGTATGGGTTTAAAGGAGTGCCCGTGTGCCACCTGCAACCTTTATTATGTACTATAGACACTCACTTCATAAAATATCTATGGCCTTTGCAAACACAGTATTGTTGGGCTTCCTTTGTTTCTTTAGAGGAATGTATCCTGAGTCCTGTTTTTAAGGAAGAAAGGAGGATATGGCACAAATTCATAAGGCACTGGAGCCAAAATAGAAACACTAAGTAAGCATTATTTACTTAAAAAATGATATCTTATACGTTGTCTTACCTTGAAATTTTCCATAGAAAAAATTTCTAACTGAGCATCTGTGAACTCTGAGTCAGTCTTACTAGTGACTGACCAGATCACCAATAAACAATCATCCTTCCAGACTTTGTAAGAAGACACAGACACCGTTTCATTACTACAGATTTCCGTGAGATCTGAATGCCCGCACTCAGTTTCTTCCAACAAAGAAGCTAAACTGATTTCCTTGACAGTTGAAGTTGTAGAGGATGAAGGGGGATGAAAGACTTCCATGTTGTTATCAGCAAACAAAGAAGGTGCAGGCAAGCTGACACTTGAGAGGTTTTCAACTGAGGGCAGCTCTGACAGAGACTGAGAACCCAAAAGCTCTGAACTGAGTTCCCCGTGCCCGCTATCCACAGCATCCAGACCGTCCTCGTCTCCACCAGCCATATCTGATCCTGGGCTAAGGGTGGAGGAGGGAGCGGTATGAGCACTGGGTGTCTTGTCACTTTGGGCTACCTTGAGTTTTGATTTCCTTCTGAACTTGTGAGACACAACATCTGCTTTTCCCAACTGCAAAAATAAAATACAATAATAATTTTAAATGAACAATATATTAACACTAGGAATCTGCAAAGAAAAGATTAGTAAATCTCAGATGGAAAGGTGAAAACCCTACAATTCTGACAACCATGTAACTTAAAGCTATCAGCTAAATCTTACTTTTGATTTAAAAAGATAAGGAAAAGAAGTAAGGTCAAAACTCAGTTGTAATAGTTCTAAGAAATATTTGGTTTCTAAATAGTACATCACAGGATTAGACAACCCACCTATGTTTTTGTTTCCAGAGCTGTATTTTATAGAATTCTAAGTTACCTCTGACTTCAAAGAGGTTTTAATAATCTAATAATTGTGATTTTGTGGTCTATGGTAGTAAGCAGAGAAGAAAAAAAGGTTTAACTTCAAAAACTAAATGTGAGAGGCGGACTAGAAAATATGGTGGGAAGAATTCCGTAGCTGGTGATGCTTACCAAACTTGCCACCACTTATCTCACTAAAGAACAGTCTGGGAAACAAAGCACACAGATAAGCCACTATTACTGACAATCTTCAATCAAGCCTCTTGCCCTCAGAGAACTCTCCCACCTACCCTGGTCATTCTTGTTAATTTATGTGGGTCCTAGGCCTTCTGCTATCAGATTGGACTTTAGAGAAAGACTTACTCAAGGGGACTGGACATGACCCTCAGGGCACGTTACTATGTTAGCAGTGGTCCTGGAGCTGGAAGACGATGCTGTGAGAGCATGGGCACTGCCCACCATGGGTAGGTGAAACCCAGTGCCTGGTACCAGCAGACGGCACAGGGATTCTTATGGGAATGTTAATAGATAACTTACCAAACTTATTGTATTTTCGGGTCCTAGCCCAACAAATAGTGATGATGCCAACAGTTGCTTTTCTTTCTCCTCTGTAGAAGGGGTATGGCCTTGAGCTTGGTCCTTTCTGGTCTTGGCTTGGTCTACATTCTCCATTGTTGCACCCTCTGCAGGAACATGTGGGGCTTCTGGTTTATCACCAGTTCCACTCTCCTTCTTGGGGAGATAGCCCTCTTTACCCCATAATTTCTTTATACCTTCCATCTTCAAACTACTTGTCCTAAGGAGATTAAGAAAGCAAGCCAGTTTAAACAATGCTGAATAATTAGATCCTTGATGCATTATTTTTTTCTTCAAAACATGTTATGCCTTTCAAAAAACAGCTTTCATGCTGGGCCGTAGTAGTGCATACTTTTGATCCCAGTGCTCTGAGTTCAAGGCCAGCCCAATCTACAGAATGAGTTCCAGGACAGCCAGGGCTATACAGAGAAACCCTGTCTCAAAAAACAAAACCAATCAAACAAAAAGACCAGCTTTCATATTCATTTTATAAGCCAGAAGGAAACCTAGATTTTTAAATTTTATGTTCATTAGAGCCGACTTCCTCTTTCCACCTGGTAAAATAAAGCACCAGAACTCTAGATTTGGTTAAAAATTTCAGATCATTTAATTACTTGAGTAAGTTACAAAAGACGAGAATGGCTCTAGACTACAGCTTCTCCTTCTGACTCCTGAGGCACCAGGGACACTACCTACAGGTCTACTTACACCGAAAGATTTCTTTCATCTAAAAAAATATACTCAAACTTAGGATTCAATTTTAGTTTACGGTGTTTTATTTTTTAAAGGCAAGCATGTACTAGGCTGCCCCATTTAGACCAAAGCTGTTGGAAACCTTAGCTAGACAAAGCTCATCTCAGAACTCACCAAAGATCAAGCTCCTCCCAGTGCAGCCCATTCAGTGACTGAGGACTAGAAGGCTAAAGCATGGGCTGGGGAGATGGCTCAGTGGATGGTGTTTGTGGGAGGTGCTCTGATGCCAGCACTAGAAGGTAGAGACAGAGAAACCCTGGATAGAGAAGGCTATGGAACCTGGCCAACCGAACTTACGTAAATAGAGAAAAATACAATCAAGGAAGACACCCGAAGTCAGGCTCAGGCCTCCACAGTGCACCTGCACACATGTGCACCAACGGACATGCACAAATACACTCACACATACCATACATGTACACACACACACAAAGTAAAATCCTGGCCACTCCTTTTAGCCCAGTTTAAACAATTCTCAAGGTCACTCTTAACAGAGCAGAAGCCATCACTGACATGACTTTATCTCTTCTTCATTTTCCCAAACGTGTTCTTTGATATTTCTTTCCACAGGTGCGGTTGCAAAGGGTATTCCTAAAAATTCTGCATATTCTGTGCTATTGTAGAATGTACTTCACAGGCAAATGGGAAGAGGCCACTGAAGTCTACAGATTTTTTTTCTCAACTATTTAATTTAATTTAAATACACACCTATTATCAATGTAAGTTTGTCATGTTTCAGTCAACAGCCTAAAAGTGGCAAAGCACACAGGAACAACATGGCCACTTCATATACATGGAAATAGTCAGTAAAAGTTGCTTTTCATATAAGTAAGTCATCTTTGCCTGGATTTGGAAGGCATTATATAACCCATAGTTTTTTAAATTGTGGTTTTGCATTATTGTAAATCAGATGAAGAAGACACACATGTAAATTCTAGGCAAGAAATCTTCAGAAGAATAATGGGGTACTGGTAGAGTAATGTTTTATAATGAGCTTGTAAGTAAGAAATTCTAAATTGGGCTTGACTTTCTTGTCAGCTTACCAGGGCCTGTAGAAGAGAAACAATAGTCTTATCAGAAAGCTATTTGCTGTAAAAGTCATTCTGGTCTATTTGCAGTATTATATGTGCTCAGCACTAAGTTACAAGTCACAGGAGGGCTAGAACTCTCTCTCCTCTAGCTAGCAGTCTCAAGCCCCAAACTAGTCACTGGATTAGGCTTAGTGCCCTAAAACAACAAGATGGAGAATTCGAGAAGGGGGGCAAATTCCAGCCTATGGAAATACAGGGGATTCTCTCAACTGGGACTTTTTCTTTAAATTAAAAAAGTATTTATTTTATGTATAGCAGTGTTTTGTTTGTATGTATATATATCTGCACACCAGAGGAGGACAGTGGATCCCATAGATGGTTATGAACTGCTGTGTAGATTCTGGGAATTGATCAGGATCTCTGGAAGAGCAGCCAGTGCTCTTCAATGCTGAGCCATCTCTCCAGGCCCCCTCTATCAGGATTTTTAAAATCACTGGCTTGTATCACATAAGTGCACCAGCCACTTTTGCCCTTTCCCTATGCTGGCGCCCCTTTCTGCAGAACTGTAAGTTTAAAAGCCAACACTTTCACTAGTCTCTCTAATTTGTTATTATCTTATTTTCAACATTCACCTTGCTAGTTATCACACAGGTTCTTAATCTGAAATAATGTGTGAATTGTGATCTCTGAAAACTTCAATCCATCCTTCATGATCAATTTCTAAATAATAAAGCACATACAATGGACATAAAACCATATAGAATTTGTAAGGTCAGCCCTTCACATCACCCTGAACACTGTTCACTTTACAGACTTCTCCCTGGGTCTGGAGGGCCTTTGTTTCCACTTGCTGCTTTGTTCTGTGTGAGACCCTTAATGGCCATCACCTCCACTATCACAAACCCACCAACCACACCTGGAATGCCAAAATTAAACGTCTAGAAGAGAAATTAAGGATGTTAGACCAAGGAGAAAAAGGATTAAAACCACAACTCCTGTCATTGTATACACCGTATCATTTTTCATCAATCATATCCATACGATTCCTGGGAGATTTTATAGCCACCTCATTGAAAGATTAACAAACTGTAAGTGTGAAAATAAAATGAGGTTGACTGACTTAGTACAAGAACTCAATTCCAATGTCCCTTAGGGCTGTCATCCTGAGTTTTCATTACATTTTTACTTAAAACATTTTGAACTTTAAAAAAAAATTGTTTTTAGCTGGGCGGTGGTGGCATACACCTTTGATGCCAGCACTCAGGAAGCAAAGTGGATCTCTACAGAGTGACTTCCAGGACAGCCAGAGCTACACAGGCCCTGCCCCCTTGTCCCTGCATGACTGTTGATGTTATCAAAGAGTCATGTGTTTGGCTCAACTGTCTTATGCATGATGTGGCATGGGTATTTCTTTTGTTGCTGTTGCTGGTTTTACAAGACAGGATTTTGCTGTGTAGCCCTGGTTATCCTGGAACTCACTCTGTAGACCAGGCTGGCCTCAAACTCACAGAGATATACCAGCCTCTGCCTCTCAAGTGCTGGGATTAAAGGCATATGTCGCCACCCCCACCCCAGCTAAAAATTAAAGTATATTTAAGAGAATAAAAATTGACCTGAAATAAATATGCAACTGTGTAAGCAATTTTCAACGTGGCCCAAGAATCCCTGAAAACATGGTAAGGGCACGCACGTCAGTCTGCAGGTGTCTGCTCTCACTCACATGCATGTAGAGGCCAGAGGACAAAGTCAAACCTTCCTCTATCACTTTAACTTTATTCCCTTATGACTAGGACTGAATTAGAAGCTGTCACTTCGGTTAGGCTGGTGTACTGGTACCAGCATAGTAGGGTATTGCTGTGACAGACCTGACCCTGTTTTGGGGAGGACTGTGGAAGGACTTTGGAACTTCAGGCTAGAAGAGCTATTGAGTGTTGAGAGCTCAGTGGGCTGCTCTGTGGGAGCCTGGGAGACAAGGATGCTGAGAGCAGTGAGAAGATGGAGGCCTGGCCTGTGGACTTTCAGAGGGAAGGTTAAAGACTCTATCAGGGCTGTTGCTATTTTGATTAAGACTCTGTGGTTCTGGTTTGCTTGCTGGGGCTGAACAATCACCTGTGTAACAAGATACCAGAACAACTAAAATAAAACTTTATGCTACCGGGACAATTGATGCTGGCTAGCTTGAGCTAAGAAATTAGCAGTGATTAAGAAGAGACCACCCTCATTGAGATGACATCTTCTGGGAAGTGTTTTCTGAGAGCACAGAGAAGCTGGACTTGGTAATGTGTAAGAGTCACCCAGTTGGTACTGGTTTTGAAGGCATGAAGGGGTCATGGAGAGCATCTGAGTCTTGGCACTATGAGAGGCCAGGAGAGGCCATTGGTGAAGGTGCGGCCTCAGTGGCAGATGAAGGCCCAGGACTGAAGGGGTCATACAGAGAAACTGAGGTTTGGCACCACGAAGAGAGCCTTTGAGATGTTATCTGTGAAAGTGCAGCCTAGTTGCACCAGAAGATCCCAGCGCCCTGGAGATGCCAGTACAATGGGATGACCACCAAGAATAGCAGTAACAGTGGAGTGGAGGCAGCCATAGCCCAGAAGACAAGCTGTGTGCTACAGAGGCCAGAGCTAGAGAAGTGACCCAAGCCCTTTGCAGAAGACTGTGAGTGAATCCAAGACACTGACAGCTGGTGTTGGATTTTGATTTGATTTTAGGTGTGTTCTGATTTTTTTCCTCTTGAAGAAAGTATTTTACTGGAAGTCACAGCTAAGAGACTGAATTTTAAAAGACTTTAGATTTTAAGAGATTGGCTGCCTTAAAGGGACTGAAAATTTAATGTATTTGAATTTGTAAAGACTGTGGGACTTTTAAAGACTTAGATCTTGGGGATGAGTAAGAAAGTAAGGTTTATGGCTTAATAGTGGTGTGTTTGTGTCTCAAGTTGACAAATGGTCAGTTGTACTGGCTGGTTTTGTGTGTCAACTTGATACAAACTAGCCTTATCAGAGAGGAAGGCGCCTCAGTTAAGGACATGCCTCTACGAGATTGAGCTGTGAGGCAATTTTTCAATTAGTGATCAATGGGGAAAGGCCTAACTCATGGTAGGTGGTGATATCCCTGGGCTGGTGGTCTTGGGTTCTTTAAGAAAGCCAGTAAGCAGCACCCCTCCATGACCGCTGCATCAGTTCCTGCCTCCAGGTTTTAGGCCTGTGTGAGTTCCTGTCCTGACTTCCTTTGGTGATGAACAACAATGTGGAAGTGTGAGCCACATAAACCGTGTCTCCTCAACTTGCTTTTGGGTCATGGTCTTTCATCGAAGCAATAGGAAACCCTAATTAAGACAACTGGCTAACCAGCAAGCTCCCACCCAATACTGGGGTTACAGGCATGCATAGCCATTTCAGTTTCTCATACGGGTGCAAGAATTTGAACCCAGGTTCTCATGCTTGCATAGCAAGTGCTAAGTTCCCTCCCCAGAGCCTCTGAAAGTATTCTGAGCAAAGAATAGAGCTTCCTTAGACAAAGTCAGTCACCTTATTTCATGTTCTTCTCTGTATCTGTCACAATTCTGCTAAGATGATAAGAAGTATTTGCCAGAGAGTAACATAAATAATAAGGAATAACGAATATGCTAATACTTATCTGGTAAAAAAAAAATTCCAATATGCTTCTTAAAATTTTGTCATATGTGGCAATAATGTGCATTATGTGCAAATCTTATTTTTTTTAAATTAATGTGTATGCATGTCTACATGTATGAGCACATGCATGTGGGTGCCTACTGAGGCCAGAAGAGGGCATCTGATGTTCTAGAGATAGAGTTATAGGCAGTTGTGAGCTGGCTGATGTGGATGCAGGGAGCTTATCCTCTGCAAGACCAATGCAGGCTCTTAACTGCTGGGGCATCTCTCCAGACCTCATGTGCAAATCCCACCCATGGCTTATTTTGTCTTAAAATAAAGAAGGCAGATAAGGTCTTGCAGTTTAAGGACATATTATATAGTACCAGAAACTTGAAACCAATCAATGAGAGCAAGTGAAAAAAATCTCACATAGAATATACCTCTTAGGAACCTTTCAATGATATTAAGCCCATAGTTACAAGTACGGCTTTCCTTTTGCATTATTTGAAAATGAAAACTTCTCAGAGGACATCCTAAAATGAGCAAATAATAATCATGAGGACACAGGCAGAGGCAGAGAGCAGGCAGGATGCTGGAGGGAGGTACACATGCCAAATCCTCAACTTTACAAAGACACTCACTCCTTCAGCCCCGTCTCAGCACTGTTTCCAGATATATCTGAGCCCAGAGAAATGCCAGCAGGAGACTCCCGTCCAGTGAAGCCAGATGAAGAAAATGACAGTCCATATGGTTCAAAATTGAGAACTACAATTTTAAAAGAGAAACAGAGGTTCATATTAAAACAAAGCATAAGAATACAATTTGTGAGATCCCATTCACTATTGAAATAATTAAAAAGCTGACAGTTTTCCAGAATAGAGCTTTATGTATGATCTAACCAGTGGTATACAGTACGAATAAAGCAGCTACTACTGACTTAAGTCTGCATAGACTAGGGTAGTCAGAGACAAACTATCCTTCACTTTTATCCTATTATCTTCCCTAAAAAACTAAAAAGAAATCAGTTAGAAAGGCAAGCTATTAAAGTAAGCCAGGCCCACAGAGAGGTTGCTGCTGTTATAAGAATAAAGAGGCAATGGGTTAATGTGGAGTGGTGGTCACGCTTCACTAATAGAAAGATTCCTGGGCAAAGCTTTACCTCAGATCAGCGGGTGACACTCTCAATGGGAATCTTCCTTACTTACAAAAACAATGTTTACTCATTCACATGCTAATTCTTTTGAATATGTATAGGTTATGTATATAACCTAAATCAATTCAATCAGAGCCGCCATGAAATTCCTATTATTATTGTGGCAGAGCAGATGCCAAACATCTGTTCCCCTTCCTTTAAGAAGCAGACTCCTCCAGTCTTAGGTAGGTATACAGGCAGCCAGGGGAGACAGTTCCAGATTCTGTTGCCATATGGCTTACATGTTCTGGGGAATTAAATTCTTGACACAGATGGAGTGCAACATCTGGGAGAAGTACTTGCAAAGAAATTCTGTCCTCCCATTTCCTTTGCCTACTGGTTACACTGCAAGTTGGTTGCTGAAGTGCAAGCAGCCATCTCTACTCATGAAGTGAAACAGCAAAGATGTGGGAACACAAAGAGAGATGGAATCTGGAGTTCTCATAACTACACAGCTAACACCAAACCACTTGATTGTCTAGACGAGAAAGAACAATATCATGTTTTTCATAAGACCTCATTAAAAAAAAAACCAATTAGCTAAACCTAACTGTAACTGGCAAATCTATCTTTTCAGACATAGGGCAAGGCATCAAATGTCACTCAGAGTATGCAAAGCTGTGACTATCAGTAAACTCAAACAAGTAACAGGGTGAGAAAGGATGGAAGGGTTACAAGTGGAAGGTCCATCATCCAAACAGATGTGTGAGAAGGGGACGGAGAGTTGGCTCAGGGTTAAGAGCATTTGCTGCAGCTAGGAGGTGGTGCTGCACACCTTTAAGCCCAGTACTCTGGAGGCAGAGAGGAAGAGGTAGGTGGAGTTCTGAGCCAGCAAAAGCTACAGAGAAACTCTGCCTTGAAAAAAACAAATGAAAGAAAGTAAAAAGGAAAGAATGAGAGAAAGGAAGGAAAAGAAAACAAAAGAAAAAGGAAAAAAAGAAGCATTTGTTGCTTTTGGGTTCAATTCCCAGCATGGTGGCTCACAACTGTCTGTAACTCCAATTCCAGGAAATCCAATGCCCTCTTTTGTCCTTCTAAAGGTACTAAGAATACACAATTCACATATAAATATACACACAAATAAAATAAATAGAATAAATCTTTTTAAAATTAAAAAAATTAAGATGGCTATATTACCAAAAACAAACAAACAAAACCTCAAGCAAAGAAAAAACTAGAGAGATTCAACTCAACTGCCATCAAAATTTCAATGACATTCTTGACTAAACTACAACAATCCAAAAAGTCATATAGAAGCACAAAAGCCATGAATATACAAAGCAATCTCATCCAGAAAGAACACCACTGGAGTAATTATCATAGCTGACTCAAATTTTACTAGGAAGTCACAGTGGCAATGGCAGCAGGGCCCAGGGACAAAGATGCATTTACATAGACCAGTGGACAGAACAGAGACTCAGAGACAAAACCACACATACGCTCATGGAATTTCTAACAAAGATATTAAAAACATACATTAAAAAACTCAACACCCTCATCAACAAATGGTACTGGCAAAATTGGGTACCACTTGCAGATCCCTATAGAGAATATGCTTAGAGATAAGAATTTTCTGAACAAGACCCAAATAGCACAAGTAGTAGCAGCAAGAATTTACAAGGGATTATATAAAATTAACAAGTTTCTTCATAGCAAACAAAACTATCAGCTTAGTGAACAGACAGCCAACAAGAGGGAAGAAAATATTTGGAAGCTATACTTCAGATGGAGTTAGGATCTCAAATATATAGAGCTAGAAAAATTAAACAACAAAACACCAGCCACACAAAAAACCCTGCCAATCAATAAGCGGGCTAATTAAATGAGCAGTAGATAGTTCTCAGAAGAAGAAAACACAAATGTCCAGGAAATATTTCTTTAAAGTGTCTAACATCCTGTCTGGACATGGTGGCCCATACTTTTAATCCCAGGACTCAGGAAGCAGAGTCTTCTCTAAGGTAAGCTTATCTCCAAATTCAAGGTCAGCCTGCTCTACACAGGAATTCCATACAGGGCTACGTAGAAAGCTTATGTCTCAAAAAAGTGTTCAATATCCCTAGCCTTCAAGGAGATGTAAATTAAAAACACCTCGAGCCTCCATTTCACTCTGGTCAGAACACTAGACAGAGGGTGAGGAGGATGAGGATGAGGTGAGAGAAGAGGCCTGATCCCTACAGGTGGGTTAGAGACCACGCACCACTATGGAAGCCAGGATGGCAGTCTCCCAAGAGGTCAAACATACAACTACCAGATGACCTAGCTGTACTACTCCTGGGCATATACTCAAAGGACTTTCTATTCCACTACAGAGACACAGTACATCCACACTTCTTGCTGCTCTATTCACAATACCAAGAATCAGCCTGAATGTCCGTCAACACACCAACGGATAATAGAAATGTAGTGCACATACACAATGGAATTTTACTCAGCTATAAAACAGGTGAAATTAGAACATCTGCAGAAAAGTGGGTAGATATTTAAAGTACATAAAGTGACCCAGACTCAGAGAGGAAGATGTTGCATGTTCCTCACACATTGTCTTCAGTGATATGCACACGCACATGTGAATGTCTGAGTCTAGGCTTTGCAGCTAGACAGGGGACCATGGGAGGGAGAAGTGCTGAGGAAGGAGTCCACAGCAGAACACAGAAAACCAGAAAGGAAGCTATTGGGGGTAAAAGGGAGAAAAAAGGTATGTGGGGATTGTGGTAGTTAGAGAATCAACAAACAAAAATTTGTTTTAAAATGCCATAATAAAACTTAATAATACTTCGTACACTACTTTTAATTGAAAATTACTTTAAATAAATATAATAAAAATTTTAATCAAAAGCTCTGTAAAAGATAACAATGTGCCAAGAAACTCTTTGATCCCACAGTTCATAACAGAATGGTCTGGCACCCAGCATAAGAAATGTGCACTCAGCAAAAACAGTAACAACAAATTCCCGAAATCTCTCAGCCTGGAAGTGTCAGTAGTGCCAACATCCTGAACTCATAAGCCAAAGTCCACACTTCTCTCCATTTCACAGGAGCAATTTCCAGGCACCATGCACATGACTCGGGGATCTCCTCTCCACCAAGTTCACGTAGACTCCCTCACAGGCTGTGCTTTTCAAGGTATAAAGCTCTTGCTCTTGTGAGTTCCTTGTGACATAACTAAGTAGATACTTTGTTAGAGAATCTAATATATAGACTGTTCACAGTGAAAATGAGTCACTAGCCCACAATGACCAGGGTTGCTTCTGGAGCCTTTCTAGACATGCTTACACTATTCAGTGTTGGCCCTCCCCAGGTGTGGTGGCACATGACCTTAATTCCAGCACTCTAGAGGCAGAGGTGGGTGGATTCTTTATCTCAAATTCTCAACCAGCCTGCACTACACAGTGAGCACAGTTTGTCTCAGTAACAACAAAAACTAAAACCAAAACAAACCATTTATGATAGAGAGATGGAAATACACCTTTTTCCTGAGAGAGCTGTTCCTCTTGGCGCTGGTGATGGGGCTTATAAGGTGCTGCTCCCTGACTGAGTCCTTCAGCCACAAAACCATCCAGAAAAGATAAAGAAGCATCCACCTGCATTAAAGTTAAGCAAAAGTCAGGAATTAACAATCAAACATGTATTTAGAAGACTAGGTTGAACATTCATATAACTCTGGCACAATTATCTTTTAAACTTTTTAAAGAGAGACCCTCTCCAGGGTCCAGTGGGTTAAGTTAGTCTGATTATATCCTCCATAATCCCCTAGATCTAGTGTGAATCCCACACCCAGTGCCAGGCCTGGTCTGGCCACCCCTCCCTGTGCCACTAGTAAGCTCTACACATCTGCCAAGACCTGCCCTACCTGTTCACACCCTTCAGCCCCCCCAACTCCCATGCCACATCCAAATTCTCCACCCAGCCATAGCCTGCACATCCTTTTCCAGTGCCTAGCCAGGTGGGCCCACCTGATCCTCCCTTTGTTACACCCACCTGGTCCCCAGATCTACCCGCAAAGTTCCAGGCTTGGACCAGGACCCACATCATGGACACCAACCCAGTACCCTGTGGCTACCTGACCTCATCTCAGCTAAGCCGTACTCAACTTCTAGGCGTAGCCAGACCTGCACATCGGTGTTCTGCCCCAACCTGACTGTCTGTATCAGACACAACTAAAAGAAGTCTGTGTATACACACACACATACATACACAGTTTAAGTGAGGATTTCTCATCTGGGCTGACACTGTTACCCTAAGAGCCATAGACTATCTGACCAAAAATTTAACACTAAACATGAGAAGCCCTCTTTTGAGTTGTTGGTTATGGCTGTCCAAAAAACTCCCAAAACATACAAGCTACTGCTATTGTCCTTGGTGTTTCTCAGAGGTAGTTGGTAGAAGACACCGTGTGTTTTGGGCACAGGATCCAGAGAACCCAAGTTGTATCTGACCTTGTGTTGTATAGTTTTATGTCGACTTGACACAAGGTAATGTCATTTGAGAAGAAGAAGCCTCAATTAAGAAAATGCTTCCATTAGATAGGGCTGTAGGCAAGCCCGTAAGAAATTGTTCTTAAACAGTCACTGATGGAAGGACCTGGTCCATTGTGGATGATGCCATCCCTGGGCTGGTGGTCCTGGGTTTTATAAGAAAGCAGGCTGAGGAAGCCATGGGAAATAAGCCAGTAAGCACCACCCCTCCATTGCCTCTGTATCAGCTCCTGACTTCAGGTTCAAGCTTCATTTGCGTTCCTGTCCTGACTTCTTTCAGTGATGAACAGTGATTTGAAAATGTAAGCCAAATAAACCCTTTCCTCCCCACATTGCTTTGGTCATGGTGTATCACCACAACAAATAATAACTCTAGCTGAGACAGACCTAAAAGTTGACTCTCTGAGGATTAGATTTTATCATGTCAGACAGTGCCATGCAAGCTTCCAAAGGAGGCTACTCAGATTACTGAGTAGACCCCTATGGACCACAACAAACCACCAGCAATGCACAATAACCTTAAGGGTGTGGAAGTGGCATGTAGTTTTGGAGATAGCCAGCTCTACAATCAAGAAATCGTGTCTGGGCCGGGCAGTGGTGTCGCACGCCTTTAATCCCAGCACTTGGGAGGCAGAGGCAGGAGGATTTCTGAGTTTGAGGCCAGCCTGGTCTACAGAGTGAGTTCCAGGACAGCCAGGACTACACAGAGAAACCCTGTCTCGAAAAACAAACAAACAAACAAACAAAAAAGGAAATAAATAAATAAATAAATAAATAAATCGTGTCTGGTACTGGAAACCTAGCCAACTATTCAGAACTAATGAACTCATGGATCTTGTAGTAAGACCTAGAACCATCACTTTATTAAACCAGTATACAATCTCTAACTACGTTCTATAAGTTTGTCCTTAAACACAGAGAAGTGTCGTTCTCCTCATCAAGGAAACTTCTCTTTGCAACCAATGGGAATCACTACAGAAACCCACAGCCAATCAAAATGCAAAATTGTAGAGCCTGTTCCTAATGGATACATCTACAAAACACTCTCGCACGTAACACTCAAGGAATACTGGGGAAGAGAGTCCAGAAAGACTGTAAAAGTCAGAGAATCAGGGTGTTTGCTATAAGAATGTGTCTCTTCAAAATGTCAGAGATGCTATACTGACAAATAGAGGATTCCTGCTTGCGTTTTACCTTTCTTCTTCTTTTACAACTAGATGGAGACTACGTGAGTTTGACTAGAAACAGAACCCCATGCTTCAAACCAGTAAAGTCTTACTAACATTGACAAGATCCAAGACAATGAACCCAGTGGCAACCCATTTCTTAGGACGTGTGCTTGCTATACAGAAGCTTTGTCTGCTTTTTTCCCCCTCTTAAAATTCTCTTAAACCTATGATCCCATAATAAAACTTCTTCCTGAATCTTACTCTTCTAAGGTCTGTGAATTTCACTGTTCAAATTTCAAAGACAAAACCCTGGCTCTGTGGAAATGTGTGACCTTGACCTTCCAGAACCCCAACTTCTATGTTAAGCCCACACAAGGCTAGAGAGCCTGTTATACTCAAAGGACACCATCCCCACCTCACATAGCTTTCCCCAGCCTTGCCCACATCTCAAGACCATCACAAGCTAAAACATCTACACTGAGTTCTTAGGAAGAGACACTCTCCAGCTCCTACTTAGAGCCAGTATTAAATAGAACCTCTCCAATTCTTTCCCTACCATCATGAGAAAAACTAAAAAGTTCATCATACATGCAGCAGAAACTATATTTTGATATATATTCCTTATATATCATATATGCAGGAATTGCTGTTAGGCAACAGGATTTTGACAAAATGAAGCACAGGATTCTTACCATTATGTCTTCACAATTCTGAGCACCCTGAACCAAGCTCTTCATAAGTTCTACATTTTCATGCAGATGCTTCAATTCAAATGCATGCTGTCTCAGACAAGTATCCAAGGATACAGTGAATGCTTGGATTAATTTCTCAACTATGTCTGAAGAATGAGCTTGCGGTGTCAGCTTGGTTATTGCGGCAAACAACCAGGCTTTTGTTTCTGAAGAAATGGAGTCACTCATAAGTAACTTGTAGAGCCTGGTTATAACCGCCTCTGGACGTTCTCTATCTAAGAGATAGGAATACTCTCCTAATACCTAGAGTAAAACAAAATTGGTGTATATGTAAATACCAAGTCAGACAGTATGCCGATTGCGACTTACAACTAGAATGAACTTCCATCTGGATCACACATATTTTTATGATGAATATTATTAAAGAAACACTATAAACTATACCAAGACTGTACCCTCAATACAAAAGAACTGGAACTCATCAGTAACAATATATAAAGTAAAATACCTTTATACGTTATCGTTCTTCTGAACTTCCAGATAGTTGCTGGTAGGTCTCCAATGTTAGTAAGAGTAAGATTTTACAAAATGAAGATTTCTAGCCTACCTGCCTGCCTGCCTTTCTTGAAACAGGCTTTCTCTGTGTAACCCTGGTTGCCCTAGAACTACCTCTGTAGAACAGACTGGCCTCAAACTCAAGAGATCCACCCACCTCTGCCTCCCTAGCACTGGGATTAAAAGTGTGCACCACCACTGCCCAGCGGTCTCTCATAAAACACAGATTTCTAGTTTCTCTCATCAGAAAGTGTAATTTAGTGTGATTGTTGAGAGGAACCAGAGTACACATCAGGACAAGCATCAGCTGACACGGATGAAGACAGTCCACAGGACTGACGGCACGAAGGCTGATCACGCTACAGATCTTTTTTTTCACATCTAACTTACTCAAGGGACATATCATTTGACTGGCTTAATCATTTTATAAATGTTAAAATTAACATTGTATAAATATAATTCAAGGAATATAAGATCTTTTCTAAATGGCATTTACTGCATATCTTCTTGCCTTTAGCACAATAATAGTACCAGAAAAACAAACAAACAAACAAACAAACACAAAGAAACAAAAACAGAACTCAGGAGGCAGAGGTAAGTGGATCTCTGTGAGTTCAAGGGCAGCATGGCCTACAGAGCAAGTTCCAGGACAGCCAGGGCTACACAGAGAAACCATTTTAACCGAAAGAAATAGGATGAGGGGAAGGGAATTATGGGTTGAGTCTATAATCCTAGCACCTGGGATGCTGGGACAGCAGGCTGCCATGAGTTTCAGGCTAGCTAGTGCTACATAGTGAGTGTCAGGTTTGCCTGGGCTACATGATAACATGTCTTTAAAAGACAAAAGAGAATCTAAACAACATAGTGAGACACCAATTTAAAAACAAACAAAAATTCCAGCTATGACAATGAAGGTTTGAAGTCCTACCACTTGGAGAGCTGGAGCCCAGGAGTCATGAATTCAAGGCCAGCCTAGGCTGCAAAGTGAGATCCTGCTCCTCTCAAAACAAACAATAACAAAATAGTAATTTTAAAGGAAGCTTTAATAAATAAAAGATGGAAACTTCCAGAAGAGCAGGTAACTTGAATTCCATCTCAGAAATTAAATTTTTAGTGGACTTCCGTGTGTGAGTCAGTTGTTTCCTCCCATTATTTATTCCCATTAAGTACATTCAAATGACACCGGCGTGTGTGTGAACTACACACAAAAGGTCTGGGAGTGCAGCTCACTGTTTGCCTAGAATACATGAAGGTTTGATGCCCAGCAAACGTAAAACCAAGCATGGTTGTGTATGCCCACCTAGGAATAGGAAGAAAATCCTGTTCTTAATCCTAGGAGGTAGAGGCCAAAGAGTTGGAAGTTCAAGGCTTTCCATGGCTACACAGCAAGTCTGAGTCGAGTCTGGGATATGGAAGACTAAAAAAAAAAAAAAAGAAAAAAGAGAAAAAGAAAAACAACAAAAAAATCCCAACCTTACTAAAAACCAGACCAGTGACCAGACCATACAAAGAAAAGATAAGTCAGTAATTACAGGATAAAAGTAAACATTGGGGAAGAAAACCGACGAGAGGAGGCGAATGATATCTGGAGGAAATATGTTGTTATAATACTTTGCATGCAATATACTTTGCTCACCCAGCTCATAACTTGAAGAAATCTCTGTGGATAGAAAGTATTCTCCATATCTAATAAAGTCAGATAAGACTGAACTGCGTAGAGTCTTAATTGTCGATCTTCTGTTTCATCATCAAAACCTACAAAGAAATTGCAATACCAGTTTAGTTTCCACTCACTTGCCAATGACTGTAATAAAAAAGAATTGTAATTTCTTTACCAACCTTCTGCTAGCAGTCTCAGGAAATTACTGAGAATATCAGGGTGCATTACATCTCCTCCCACTGAAAACACAGCATTCATTGTCTGAATAAACCACACGTTGTCAGGAGCATATGTGTCCAGTGTTAAGAACAAATCACTTCTTCATGTCATGCTTCACTGAAATCATCCTCTCCACAACACAATTCATGCCGAGCGGCAGCTTAACTCTAACTACCAAGAATGCTCTACAGCCCAGTCCTACATAAAATGTGTGCTCACCAGGCTTACACACAGCAAGTAGTCAATATACAAACATGAATAATTTGAAGAGCTGAACAGGCCATCTTGGACAACAAATACTGGAAGATTCCTATGTATTTCAGAGGGGCTAAAGCTGTGGTGTGTCCACTTGAGCAAACTTTTTAACCTCTTTGTAATATCTTTGTATCAGTGTATTTGACCATCCTGCTAGCGCAAAGCCACAGAACTGCCGATGGCAGTGTACATTAAACCAAGACCCAAGTTCCAAAAGACATTTAAAAAAAAAAAAAAAAGCCAACCCCCAAGAAGTACATAAGCTCTGAGACTTATGAATCAGGAATTAAGAATTACTTAATCGCTGGGTCCCTGAACTCAAGTGGCTCCATCTGTACCACCATTTTCAAGTCAGTGAAGTCACAACTGAAGCAAAGGATATTTCTCAGCCAACTCGGCTATTTTGCCAACTAAACTGATGATGATATACTCTTCTTTGCTCTGATGTAAATATTCAAGCATTTTTTGTACAATAACTACTACATTCTGTGCATTTGTAATCCTGTAAAGAAGTTCCAGAGTCTATTAAGAGAAATAAAAACAGTATTACAAAATCATATGTGCGAACACCAATAAATATAATAAATGTGTTTATAAGTTAACTGTTCTGCTTTTGTCTAGATTTTCAGGACACTCAGCTAACAGGTGATAAGGAAATACCGATCTTGCTGAGGTTAAAGCTCAGTGGCAGGCATTTGCTTGCCTAGAATATGAGAGATGCTAGGTCCTATTCTCCAATGCCAAAAAATAAAAGAAAGAAGAAGTCTGGGAGGGAAGGGGGGACTTGCAAGCCGTAGGTGATATGAAGGGGAAATGAGGAAACAGGGAGGGGATCGCCCCCCCCCCCAGGCTTTGTTTGTACAGCTGAGAAGGGAGGGACGAATATAATGGAGGTGCCCTCAGCATCTACACTGTGACCAAAGGGCACCGGGAGGAGACAGCTGCCTATGGAAAGATTGATGTGTGGGCCACATACTAGAGCTGTGGCACAAGTGTGTTTTATTGAAAAGAAACCTAAAGTTAAAAAGAAATAAGCAATGTGAGAAGTTAATAATGATAAGGAAACTATGTGTTGTGTTCAGCTAACTCTGTAACACACAAATGCATACTATATGTCTGATAAAACAGATGAGCTGTACAATTTTTTTTTTATTGCCCTTGGAGTCTTTTTAATTTTTAAGTTGTTTTAAAATATTAAATACATGTGTATATGTAAATGCAAATCATTTATTTTTTAAAATACCTTTTAAAATTCAAAAGTCATAATCTTTTAAAAACAACTGTCAGACATAATACAGGGTTCAGTCAAGCTCCATTTTTACCTCTCTGGTTGGAAGTTATAAGGTATTTTAATATCTTTTTTTTAAGAAGTAGGGCTTATTTATTTTTGTTTTACATGTATGTATTTTGCCTGCACGTATGTCTGTGCATCATGTGTGCCTGGTGCCAGAGCCATAAAAGGGCACTGGTGCCCTGAAACTGGAGTTATTAAATGAACCGCCATGTGGGTACTGGGAACCAAACCTGGGTCCTCTGTCAGAGCAGCGGATGCTCTTAACTAAGCCATCACTCAGCTCTACAGCCTCTCTTCAGACTCCTCATTATAATAGCTGGGAATGGTGGCCCATGCCTTTCATCCCAGCACTCAGAAGGCAGAGGCAGGCCTCTGTGAGTTTGAGGCCAGCCTGGTCTACAAAGCAAGTTTTAGAACACTCAGGGTTATTATACAAAAAAACCCTGTCTCAAACAAAGCAAAACAAAACAAATCCTCATTATGTTTTAAATCTGAAATAAACTTCTCACAGTTCTTAAACAGGCCTCATATACCACTTAAAATGAAGATACAGGGATTTCTCTACAAAAGAATGAATAGAACTCTTTATGCAGTTACTCAAGTGGACATTGGATCAATTTAATAAAAGAAGAAGCCAGAACAGTATTAGGCAACATGAGCACAACTTCTCTTCCAAGAAGATCAAATTATCTTACAGTTCTACAGAGTTCTATCAGTTTTCCTATTTAACAGTGAGTTCATGTAATAGCCAACATAAATTATGTATTACAGATAACTGGGGTATGTTTTATTTTATACTAATACAAGGACTCAGGACTAGAAAGTAGTTCCCATTATAGTACTTACATTAATAAAAGAAGTAAATAAATCAACGACTTCATATATATAACTGGATCTAAACTTTCCAGTTCATAGGTTAAGAACATTCCTGTGAGCTGGCTATGGTGACACACCTATAATCCTAGCATTTGGGGGCAGGGGCAGGGGCAGGGGCAGGGGCAGGGGCAGGGGCAGGGGCAGGGGCAGGGGCAGGGGCAGGGACATCACACGTTTGAGTTTAGCCTATGTAAGACCCTGTCTTATAAAACAAAAATCCCAGGTTAGCAGTACTTTTTAAGAAAACAAATAAACTTTCCTGAAGGACTACCTGACAGTTTACAGGGGCTGAAGAAGGGGCTCCAGCTTTCTTCAGTGGTTAGCCACCCATGTTCATGCAAGCAATTCAATCTAGTTAAACTCACACACACAGACATGGTGGGAAGAGAAATGCGGAGAAGAGAGGGTAACAGGAGGCGAAAATGACTAACATTCATCATATACACCAGACAGTCAAAGAAAAGAAATGAGATTTTAAAAGTAGTAAGAATTGAATAGATGCAAATGTTAAAATATACTTGCATACATACACATCCACTGGCTATCATTTGACTCTCTCAAGAATATCAAAAAAAGTTTTTAAAACTTACCACTTTATATACACTATTCAAAATATTTTACCTCTCTTTTTTTTGTAAAAAAAAAAAAAGAGATTTGATTTTTATTTATGTGGATCTGTATCTGTGTCTGTGTGAATATATGCCACATGCATGCAGGTGCCTGGAAGCCAGGAGCACTAGACTCCTGCAGTTGGTGGGATTGGAAACTGAGCTCAGGTCCTCTAGAAGGGCAGCAAGCACTCTGAACTGCTGAGTCATCTCTCGTCAGCCCTAATTTACCTCTCTTTTAATAATGGGATCAGGGTGGTCTAGGCATTCAATTATGGTTATCTGGTGTTGAAGAGCCAGAGAAGGATCCTGCTGGATAACATAGGTAAGAGCCTTCAGTCCTAGAAATAAAGATCACATTATAGTTCAATGACCTGAAACACGTACCCAACAAATTTCAAAAGCTCTCTCTCCAGTTTCCATCATAAGAACCTTACCTAAATATTTGAGGTTTATTTTAGGTGACAGAACAAATTTTCCAATGCACTTGGCAGCCTTCTCAAGTAATTCTGATTTAGGGTAAATAGAATAGATTGTGTGTACACATTCAAACAGAATAGCTAAAGAAAGAAAATAAAAAAATGACATATATTTAAGTATAATAGAAGAACAATTTTGGGTAGAATTTGTAATAAAATTAACTGAAGATACATTTTAGTCTAAAATCGTATTTATAAAATATTTATAACGGAAAATCTTTATTTTCATGCTTATATAGTTATTTGGGTTAAGTTAACAAAGTACAACTTAAAGAAAATTTTATCACCAGCAAAAACAGAATAATGTATTCACTCATACAAGTATGTACTGAACACCTGCATGCCAGAAATGTTGTTGGCACTAGAGATACGACAGTGAATAAAACAGATAAACCCTGCCCTAAGAACACCATAATCAAATGTACACATTAAAATACATCATTACTTCTGTATAAATAGGTCTTCCTAACACTCCCTGAACACTTTAAAATGATGTATGTTCAACCACTTACACAGCAATCATTCTAGTGTGCACAACCATTTATTTCAAGGGTGGGGGGGTCACTATTTAAGAATCTTCTGGCTACTTTAAATATAATCTTTAATATATAGAGCAGGCTACTGTATACCTTGAAAATGTTCAAATTTAAGTTTCTGATAAAATCAAAACAATAACTGCAAAGAGAATACAACTCCCTTCAAATTCACTTAAAGAACATGAGCTGATGTGGTTTGCCACATAGGAAAGATCACTGAGGCTGAGGACGAAGGGCTTGCTGGGTTCAAACCCCCGATGCTCACACGGTCATAAAGATCGGTAACTCCAGGAAAGAGGTGGAGACAAGAGGAGGCTCACTGACCAGCCACTCAAACCGAGATGTGAGTTCCAGGTTCAGTTTAGAGACCTGGTCTCAAAACAAGAAGATAAAGAAAGGGGTGGGGAAGATGGCTTAGAGGCTAAGAATGTCTGCTACTCTTACAGAGGACCAGAGTTCAGTTCCCAGCACCCATACTGGGTGGGTCCCAGCTCCAGGGGAATTTGATGCTAAATTCTGGCCTCTGAGAGGAGCTGCACTTACATACACACGCCCCCTCCCAACATATATATATTAAAAAAAAATAAGGTGGGGACTGGAGAGATGGCTCAGGGGTTAAGAGCACTGGCTGTTCTTCCTAAGGTCCCAGATTCAGTCCCCAACACCCATATAGCAGCTCACAACTGCCTGTAACTCCAGCTCCAAGAGATCCAACACCCTCCCACAGATATATGAAGGAAAACACCAATTAACATAAAAATAAACAAACAAGCAAACAAATAAAAATAAATAAAAATCAGGTGAAGAGTGACAAGATGACATTAAAAGTCAACCTCAGGGCCGGGCAGTGTTGGCGCACACCTTTAATCCCAGCACTTGGGAGGCAGAGGCAGGCGGATTTCTGAGTTTGAGGCCAGCCTGGTCTACAGAGTGAGTTCCAGGACAGCCAGGACTACACAGAGAAACCCTGTCTCGAAAAAAAAAAGTCAACCTCAGACCTCCACATCTGCACACAAGAAAGAACACACACAGGTGCACATGCACGCATGCACACACAAGAACTACTGAGACATCAGTAAGTAGTACAAGGCCTTGCACTAACAGTATCTGAAAGGAGACATAAAGCCAAAATGTGGTGGTGGTGCATGCCTGTAATACCAGCATCCCAGGTTGAACACATAAGGAGCTCGGGCCAACCAGAAAGACACAGTAAGACTCTACTACAAAACAAAAATAAATGAAGAAAAGACACGGGAAAATGTGAGACACTGAACGGCACAGAATAAGTAAAGTGCATCAAGTGGCAACAGAATCCTTTCATCCCCTGCAGCCACCAAACATTTCCATTATGCATGCTTGTAAGACGCTCAATACCCAACCAGCAGAATGTCACACTAGACACCAACATCAATTAATGCACAGATATTCTGCAGGAAAAGAGTTCATATAACGTCTTTCATAACTGAGTAAACTAAATCAGAACTTGAACATCTATTCAAGAAGGGAGCTGATTAACATTAAATACTACACAGTAAGAGAATCTAAAGACACTGACTGTGTATATAGATGATGTACTCTGTATCAATTCACTAAAATGGGAACCACCACAACCCATACCCAGAATACTTTTGAAGCCTATGAACTAAAAATGATTTTTATATTTTACGAAGGTTTAAAACAAAAAGGGAGAAGAAGGGGGCAAGATGGGTCAGTGGGTGAAGCACTTGCCACACAAGCTTAGTGACCTGAATTTGGTTCCCAGGGCCCACATGGTAGGAGAGGAGAACAAACTCTATAAGTTGTTCTCTGACTTCCACAGGCAAGATATGCATTGTAAGCATTTTATGGGTATACACACGTAAACAACAGGAAGACACTAAGATTTTTTTAAAAAGGAGACTATGCAATAGAACCTATGTGAAAACCATGGTAGTGCATGCTTATAATCCCAGCATTGAAAAGGGAGCCAGAAACATCAAGAGTTCAAGGTCACTTTCAGCTATGTAGGGATATGAGGGTAGCATAGGCTCTGTGAGATTCTGTTTCGGAAGGAAGGAAGGAAGGAAGGAAGGAAGGAAGGAAGGAAGGAAGGAAGGAAGGAAGGAAGGAAGGAAGGAAGGGACAGAGGGAGGGACGGAGGGAGGGAGGGAGGGAGGGAGGGAGGGAGGGAGGGACAAATCTATGTGATTTGACAAATCTTAAATATTTAATATTATGATCACTATTTGAAAAAAAAACTTGCTGAACCCTGAACTATTATAACAATCCTAAGTAAGATTTAAAATGATATTGTTTTTCTATTATAACTAATTTTTCTTGCCATTCAGAACTCTCCCAGTATCAAATTTGTTTTACAAACAAACAAAAAAGCTTGTCCATATAAACTCTAAATTTTATACTTAGACATTCATGAGATTACTGGGATATCAGTATGGAAAAATATTAATTCTTTGACATCTATACTTGGCAAATTGGAAATTATTTTAATAGATTTTCTTTCTTTTCTTTTTTTTGGGGGGAGGGTGGCACAGGGTCTCATATACCCCAGGCTGACCTTGAACCCACCATATAGTAAAGGATTACCTTGAACCTCAAGGGTCCTCTTAGCAACTCCCATGCCCTACTGCCCACGTGCTAGGATTACAGCAGTGGCCTACACTTTACATCCAGAATTTCATGCATGCTAGGCAGGTATTCTAGCAACTTTTAAATTTTATTTTCCCACCTAGAACTCTCTAATACTACACAAGTCTGAATATACACTCATAACTCAAAGAACACCCTTTATACAATACTACCCTTCCCTTCTCTGCTGGGGTTAAAACAAAAAGCGCTTCTGCAGGTTTCTAAGATTAAAAATGGACCAGCACCAAAGAGCTAGCTAGTGGGTAAAGGCACCTGCCACAGCATCCTGCCAACTCGAGTTCGGTTACTGAAACAAGCATGTCGATGGAGCGAACCACACCACAAAGTTGTGCTTCAATTCTACATGTAAAGCTACACATGAAATCATACATACAAACAATAATAAAGCATTATATGTTGTTTACTCAGTAGCAAGCTAAGCCCTAGTCCAGATACCAAGTGTAAAGCACTAAATTAAAACTTGTAGCATTCTAACATCCATGACACTAGTTTTAGCTTTGATATTTTAGGTTGGATTATGCTCAAGCAAAATTCAGAGCTCTTTACATTAGATTTTACTTTCTTCTTATCTCTAACAGATCAAAGAAATTTAATAAACACTTGGCAACTGGTTAACTGGTTTAAGAACTTGAAATTTTTTACAAAATATGTCACAGACTTAATGAATTATCCTTAAAATTAGATGTTATGGTGGGTGTTTTCAACAAAGACAATTATAATAAGGAATTTAAATACGTATTTAGAAGATTTCACAATTTCACTGCTAGAAAGATAGCTCAATTGGTAAAAGGCCTGGCAAACAAGCATAAGGAACAAACATGAGGACCTCTATTAGTTTCCTAGAACCCATAGAAAAAGCCAGACACAGTGGCACATGCTTGCAGTTCCAGAGCAGGGATGGGGGTGGGGGGACAGTCAAAGACAGAAGGATGCCTAGCACAAACTGGTCAGCCAGCCTCATCTAATCAGCAAACCCCTGGTCCCGGTAAAAGACCTGTCTCAGAGACCTACCTACCTGCATATCTATATTCACACACACAAAGCCACAATTTCAAATTACTACTATCTTCAGTGCTTACATTAACTCAACGATCCATCTTAAAATTAAAGCACACCAATGTCTTTGGAATGTATGGCATTCTAACACATACTTAGCTCCAGCACTGAAAAGCACTATTAGTCATTAAGAAAACACGGTCATATTTTACCTACCATAAGTGATATTGTGATTTAACTCGGCTCTTCGTAAGGATTCATCAAGAACATCATACATTAATTCACTTGTCCTGTTTAAGAGATATTTTATTTGCGGGAGAATTATAGTATTCTAACCCAACAAAACAGTTTTTCAAACTTCTCTCTCTTTAAAACTGAGGATCTACAGAAGACAAGTGAAAAAAATTCATTTTACAGTAAAGTTATACAAATTTTAACATCAAAAGAACTCATTTGGTCTTTTCATGAGACAAACTTCCTATTTTACCAAAAGAGACTAATTCGGCCAATGAGGAGACACAAAGGTCAATCAACACTGCCCCGGCCTGGTCCTAGCTTACAAGCCAGATTGTTATTATTGCCCATGCCCTCTTACAATTTTATTTGCAACAAAGTATTTCTGTTTTAAGTTACAAAAATAATATTTCACATATCTAGATTATTTCAGATAGCACATTAATTTATCAACTAGGATGTTGTTATAAAAATATTCCAATTCTAGTCTTTTCCTGAAGAGCAACTAGGTTCTTTACTAAGAAAAATTTAATTTCCACTTATATTAAAAATAAACAAACTACTCTTGTTTTATGGTCACCGATTATATTGACAGTTAATTGGGTAGACACAGATACTTTTAAAAACTAAAAACCAAAGCCCAGTGGTGATGATGGTGCAGTTTTAACCCCAGCACTCAAGAAGCAGAAGCAGGCAGTCTCTGTGAGTTCAAGGCCAGCTTGGTCTACAAAGTAAGTTCTAGAACAGCCAGGGCTACAGAGAGAAACTCTGTCTCAAAAAAATCAAATTTTTTAAAGAAAAAAAAAAAAACCTGTCAATTTGAAGTAGGTATACTTTGATTTTCTAGAGACAGAAGTATAAATATATAATGATAATCCAGGATAACACTCTAAATTTGTCATTTTATTGGGTATGTCTTCTACTATAGCAGAACAACTAACCCTTCTACAAAATTCAATAATACTACACCTAGATTATAGTATAGTTCTTCAACTTTACAAACAGGAAGAAACCTCATGAAATACAGAAACATTTATAGACATGGTTGAGCTAAATAATAACCTAAGATGCAAAGTGCTAAAAAACACAAGAGAATATTCAAATAAATATAAAACATTTTCCTAAGATTTTTTTAATTACTTTATAATCATTTTAAAAAGTAAACATTTTTACTTTGCCACATTAAGCTCTTAATGGTGTTGTATGAATTATAAATATTATATATTTAAAAATACTTCTAAAATCATTTTAAATTTATGTGTACAGATGTTTCCTTTTCTTGTATGTCTGTGTACCACATATATTCCTGGTACCTATAGAGGCAAGAAGAGGGTTTTGGAGTAACAGATAGCTGTGAACTGCCACAAGGGTGCTGAGAACCAAATTTGCGACTTCTGTCAGAGCAACAAGTGCTCTTAACCTTTGAGCAATCTCTCTAGTTCCATGATTTATTAACATAGAATAAAGATTTACTAACATAGAATGTCATAGTTGGTTCAGCTAAGGGGAAAACATTCTAATTGTCTATATTCTAGGAGTTTGACTCTACATATCTGTTCAATTTCTTCTAGTTACCATTTGACTGAGTCACCTGAGGGTAAACAGTGTCTTCCTCATCTTTGTATCTTTGGATTAATTCTCTAAGTTTATCCATGAAAGGAAAAACAACAAAATTAGTAAATAAACTTACTAAATGTCCTTGAAATTATTTCCTGAGAACACATAATAGACCTTTTATAGACCAGGAAAGTATAATACAGTAACATAAAATTACTCATTTTCAGGCAGAATTCCAATAACTTTGCACCAGATGGTATAATAGGCTGGGATTATATACGCTCAGTTAGAACTGGTGAGGACTCAGACAGGAGGATGCTGACACAAAGCTGATGAGGGACCTTGAAATGCAACACTCTGAAAGCTGCCCCCCCTGGAAGGCTAAGTAAAGCACTGATGTACCCACTGCGTAACATAAATGTCAGAACACCAACAAATACTTTCTTAGGACAGAAAGATCCTTGCTCTCAAACAAACTGTTAATTAGACTTGCCCTCAAAAACTTCAGAAAACACTTTAAAAACAAAAATAGTAGTGAACTGGGCATGGAAGTACAGGTTGGTAGTCCAGGAACTCAGGGTGGAGGTGGGATGAGCAGAAGTTCAAGGTTCTCCTTAGCTACCTAGTGAGTTTGAGGCAGTCTGGAATCCATGAGACTATCTTTTGAAAGAGTATAAAAGGCAAGAATTATAAGGTATATAAATGATGTAGGAATAGGAACATCTGGTGTTGGACTGTGGTGGTTTGAATGAGAATGGCTACCAAGGGCTCATACACTTGAATATTTGATCTCCAGTATCTGGAACTGTTTGGGAAGACTATGAGATGTCACCTTTTTGGAGGAGCTACCTCTGGAGTGGGCCTCTGAGTTTTCAAAAGCTCATGCTATTCCCAATTAGCCCTCTTTCTCTTCCTCATGCTTATAAATCAGGTGTAAGCTCTCAGCTGCTTCTCCAGTGCCTGCCTGCCTGCCTGCCTACCTGGCTGGCTGGCTGCCCAGCTGCCTGGCTGCCTGCTGCCATGATTCCTGCCATGACAGTCATGGACTCTACTACCCTCTGGAGCTGAGAGCCCCCCAAATTAAATGCCTTTACTTATAAGTTGCCTTGGTCATGGTACTTTTCAGTGGTACCACGGCATGCGCTATTGCTGTGACAAGTCTGACCATACTGGTTTTGTTTTGTTGTTTATTTTTGTTTTTTGAGAAATGTGGAAAACTTTGGGACTCTGGACTAAGAAAGCTGCTGAACATATAAGCAGGGCTCAATGGCCTGTGTTACTAAAGCTTGGAAGACACGGGTGCTGAGGGCAGTGTGGATGGTGGAGACACATCTCAGAGGCTTCAGATGGGAGCAACATCAGCAACTGTGTTAGAGATCATGCCAGTGAGAATCAGGCAAAAATCGTGGCTGATTTATGCCCTTGTCTTAAGGATCTGCCTGAGGCTAAGTTGAAGAGTTTTGGACTAAAATTGTCAGTAAGAGAGATTTCAAGACAGCCTAGTATTGACTGTCACATGGGTATTAGTGGTCACTCTTATGCAGATCTACACAAAGAGGAACAAGCCAGGAAGCACTACTACTCCATGACCTCTGTATCAGCTCCTGCCTCCCAGTTTGAGTTCCTGCCCTAATTGCTATAAACCCTTTTCTCCCCAAGTTGCTTTTGGTCACAGTGTTTTGTCACAGTAAGAGAATCCCTAACTATGACATATATGATTCTTGGAATTGAAAAAGTCTGTTATTTTGAGAAGTGTGAAAAAAATTGTACACACACAAACACACCCACACTCCTATCTCCAAGTGGAGCACTAGCTAGGACAGCTATAGGCCTGATGCAGCCAAAAGGCTGTTTTTAGTTCGATGGTTTTATTTTCAGTATTAAGAACCTAGCATTGGAGGGCTGGAGAGCTGGCTCAGCAGTTAATAGCACTGGCTGCTCTTCCAGAGGATCTGAGTTCAATTCCCAGCATCCACATTGCAGCTAACAACTCTGCAACTCCTGTTCCAGGGTATCCCTCATATGGATATGCATGCAGGCATAATACCAATGTACATTTAAAAAAAAATAAGGAAATTATTGGGCTGGAAAGCTGGCTCAGCAGTTAAGAGCACGACTGCTCTTCCAGAGGTCCTGAGTTCAATTCCCAGCAACTACATGGTGACTCACAACCATCTGTAATGAGATCTGATGCCCTCTTCTGGAGTGTTTGAAGACAGCAACAGTGTACTCACATTAAAAAAAAAAATCTTCATAATATATAAATAAAGAAATCTTTTTTAAAAATAAGGAAATTATTAAAAAAAAGAAAGAAAGAAAAAGAAAGAAACGAAACTAGCATTTGGGATTAGAGAGCTGGCTCAGGGATTATCAGGGTCAGAGGACCGGGGGTTCAGTTCCCTGTACCCACATGGTTGCTCACTTCCTCCTGTAACTCCAATTCTAGGGAAATCTGGTTCCTTTTTTTGGCTTCTATGGACATCAGACCCACATGTGCTCAGACATGTGTGCAGGCAAAACATCAACACACATAAAAAGTTTTAAAATTAAAAAAAGAAACTACCATTTAATTGAAGCCTTAACAGGACAAGAAAATTAGTGTAAGAACATACAGGATGAGTAAGGTGTGAAAAACTTCAAATCGTACAGCATCTGCTCCATTATCCCACTCCCAAACTGTGGTCCCTCCTAAGACCAGTGTCCACTGACCTCTCTAACAAAATTGGGTGGCATCGGGAATTGAATGAGGGTAGATTTTTTTTTTCTAACTCTTCTTACTACCTGTATGTTTCATTCCTTTTGTACTGAAAAATGCATTCTATTTGCTGTTTACACTAACTTTATTTTAAATTTCTACTATGGAAAAATGTAAAGCTATACAAAATGTAAAGCTATACAAAGAGTCCTGTAGGTCCATGCCCTCATTACCCCACTTCCACAGCTGAGTCATGGACAACTGTGCCTACTTCCTATGTGTGAAGGTTATTTTGAAGAAATTCTAGAATAATGTGTCCTTAGGCATAAATATTCATAAATATTTCAAAATCAAATACATTTATACAAGACAAGAATGTTTTAGACAGATACAGATGTTCACAGTTCACTTGTAATATATATATATATATATATATATATATATATATATATATGTGTGTGTGTGTGTGTGTATATATATATTCACATACATATACAGTCTCAATTCCTTAATGTCCAATTTGTCTTCAAATTATCAATTAACATCATAGATTTTTCCTTGAAGAAGATTCAAATAAGACTCATTCCTTTTTTTTACATTTACTTGACTGTTTTGTGTGTACATATACACATGTGTGTATACATATGTGGGCACACAGACTATCACCCACGTGGAGGTGGGGGAACAACTTAAGTTCTGTCCTACCATCATGTGAGTTCCAGAGATCGAACTCAGGTCATCAGGTTTGATGGATAGCACCTTTACCTCCTCAGCAGCCATCTTGCCAGCCCGGGACCCATACATTTTAGTTGGTTGCTTATTCTTTTAAATTTCTTTAATTTGTATATTTTCAATTTTCCTTCCTTTTTTAAAAAATTTAATTAAACAGCTACTGGCCATTTCTCCTCTTCTTCCTTTTTTTTGTTGTTGTTGTTATTGTTGTTGTTTTTGTTTTTTGTTTTGTGTATGTTTTCAAGGCAGGGTTTCTCTGTATAACCCTGGATATTCTAGAACTCGTTCTGTAGACCAGGCTAGCCTAGAATTCAGAGATTTGCCTGCCTCTGCTTCCCAAGTATTGAGATAAAAGGCACTTATCTTTTTTTATTTTTATGTTATGTGTATTGGTGTTTTGCCTGCACGTATGTCTGTGTGAGGATGTTGGATCCCCTAGAACTGGAGTTACAGACAGTTGTGATTTGCCAGGTGGGTACTGGGAATTGAACCCTGGTCCTTTGAAAGAGCAGCCAGTACTCTTCACATTGAGCCATCTCTCCAGTCCTATTCTCACTCTTCAATTCTCTCTTCCATCTAATTGCTGCTGAAGGTCATTTGCCTGCTGTTTCTCTCCAGCTGTATGCTGGAGCTAACATCACTAATACATCCTCTCTGTGCTTCCTATCAAATGGTAACAAGCTCTAAAAGACTGCTGGACTTTAGTTAAGTTTCAGTACAGCTTCCAAGAGACAATCATTGTCTTTGATATGTTGTTTGTGAATATAGATCATGAGTATTATATTTTATTTTTCTTTTTGTAACTTTTATGTTTTTTATTAGCATCTATTAATAATAATGGGCTTCATAATAACACTTTGCTAATATACATAATGTATTTTGGTCACATTTACCCCTCTTTATGACTACAAATGGTCAATAGTTTCTATATATTGAAAAAAATAATAATATCTAATGAAATGTTCAGATCATCTGAAACTCAGGCTTTAATGTTTATAAAACTTTTTTTTTTCTGGAACACAGCTATCTGCATTAAATTATGTGTCCTCCCTCTCTCTATGGTTGCTTTCAAACTGTAACAACAGAGCTCAACAGCTACAGCAGACAGCTTGTGACCCACACAAGGTGAAGTGTTTATTTCTAGCTCACCCTCTCCTCCAATGACTAGGCAAGTACCATTTGCCAAGGGGAGACTGTGGATAAGCAGGGAATGCCCAGTGACCCACGTTTTCACATTGGCTTATTTACTACCGGTAAGGCAGTAAGTGCTGGAAACTTCTGGGTGACCAAGCAAAGAGATGGCATGGTGTGTCACTCTGCATCACTCTGTGACCTGGGAGGACTTACCTTTCATCGCCTTTTCCCAGCAGCCCCAGGATTCTCAGGAGCTGAATCTGTAGCCATGGTGCTGGCACGCTGTGGTAACTGAACTCTACTGGGAGCTTTCCCCCCACCACTTGCTTTAAAATTGTTACAAAACTCTCAGTCAAGTCTTTATATCCAGAAGAATTTTCCTGCATTAAAAAAAAAAAATCTGTCTCATATAGCCCAGGGCTGATCTCAGATTTGCTATGTAACCAAGTTATGCTTTTATATCCATCCATCCACACACACACACACACACACACACACACACACTTTTTAAAACATCATACATAAGTACTACATTTCTCTTACTTCCATCCCTCCCTGTTACCCTGTCAACTCCTCCCGTGTCCCTTTCCTCCTCCCTCCCAAATTTATGACTTCTTTTAAATTATTGTTATTATCATAGATGCACACACGTACAAACATGTACATACATATAACCATCTGCTGAGTCCATTTAGAGCTGCTCACATGTACACATGCTTAGGGTGACCACCTGGTATTACACAGCTTATCAGGGGCTCATCCCTGCAGAAGACTGACTCTCCCTCTCTCGGCAGCCATTAATTGCCTGTGGCTCTTCATGGGGGAGAGGGAGCTTGTGAGATTTCTCCTGTCCATAATGGGATGTCACTTGGTATCACTGTTCAGGGTTTTAGGTGACCACATTGTTGAGCTTTCATGAGTGCAGCTCCCTGTCACACTACAGAAGAGACAATCTCACAGATGTCCCAGTCTTCCAGCTCGTTAATTTTCCCACCTCTCTTCAGCATGCTCCTAGAGCCTGAGGTGTAGGAGGCGTGTTGTAGATGTATCTACTATGGTCAGGGATCCCACAGCCTAAGGTATAGGAGGCGTGTTGTAGATGTAGCTACTGTGGTTGGGCACCCCACAGTCAGCTGTCCTCTAAATTTTGACCAGTTGTGGATTTGAACTCCTGATCGGTCATCCGTAAAACTCATATTATCAACAACTTACAAAAGTTACATTTAGAAGTAAATCATAGCATAAAATATATTTATGTATGTGTGAGTGTAGTAAATATGTGTGTGGCATATGCACACGTGTGTGCAGGAGTGTGTGCCTATGCACATGCAGAGTCCAGAGGAAGATTCTGGGTGTCCTCTATCACACTGCTTTATTCCCTTGAGATGGGGTCTCTTGCTGAACCTAGAACAATACTGTCAGCAAAGAGGACCTAGAACCCTTTGTCTCTGCCTCCCTGAGCACTAGGGTACAGGCATACATGGATGGCCACACCCAACTTTTTACATGGATGCTGGGATTTGATCTCAGATCTTCCTGCTTGTGTGCCAAGTATTCACCCACTGGGCCATCTCTCTAGCCTAATAATGGCATAAAATACTAATCATTTTATTAAAATATCTGAGTTTTCTTCTAATTGCATAGGAATATTGTTACAATGGTAACTACTAAGCACATGCTGAAATTACCAACTTACCTTAATCATCCTAAGGTATATATGTAAAGAGGCAGCCATGACCCCAACATCTCTGTCACAGAGTGCTTTCCGAAATTTAGTATGGATATGCTGTACTTGATTAGGGGCAATGAGGTAAAATTTGTATAATGCCAAAACTGCTTTTCTTCGTATAATCTCCCTAAGGATAAAAAATAAAATTTAAACAAGGCAACCTGGGCCACCAAGTATCTATTACTAATTATTTTGCTCTAATACAACAAAGTATAAAAAAGATAAAAATCTTATTTCTGGCTAAGAAGTATGAATTCAAGAAACTATCTTCTGTAGCAGGGGAGGTTGCTGTGCACAGATCCATGTTTGTGTATGTGGAGGCCACGCACAGATGCATGTTTATGTGTGGGAGGCCACGCACAGATGCATGTCTGTATATGTGGAGGCCATGCACAGATGCATGTTTATGCGTGGGAGGCTAGGATACTATCAGTATCTTCCTCTATCACTCTCTACCTTCTTTTCTGAGACAGGGTCACATACTTTTTTTTTTTTGGTTTGTTTTTTTCGAGACAGGGTTTCTCTGTGTAGCTGTATAGCCCTGGCTGTCCTGGAACTCACTCTGTAGACCAGGCTGGCCTCAAACTCAGAAAATCACCTGCCTCTGCCTCCCAAGTGCTGGGATTAAAGGCGTGCGCCACCACCGCCCGGCAAAACACTTCTTTGGGGATGGGAGTTTGCACATGTCACAATTTGTGGAGGCCAGTAGCCTCCTTCCATCTTGTGAGTTCAAGAATTGAACTATGGTCATAAGGTTTGGAGGCAAGGATCTGTAGTGAGATTTTTTTTTTTGGGGGGGGGTGTCACATACTTAATCCAGAGCTTACTGGTTCAATTTACTAGACTGGCTGGTCAGAAAGCCTCGGACCTCCCCTCCCCATCTCAGCACTGGTATTACACGTGCATGCTGACACAGCTGGCTTTTATGAAGGTTCTAGGGATCCAAACTCACATCCAAACTTCACATCACACCCCAAGCACATTCGCGACTGAGCCATCTCTTCAGTCCCTTTTAAGGATTGTTGTTTTATGAGACAGGGTCTCACTATACAGCCCAGGCTGGTCTCCAACTCATGGTCTTCCTGCCTCAGGCTCCAAAATACTGCAAATACAGGTCTGGACCACTATGCCCAAAAACCTTTAACTGCTTATCAGTTATACATTTCTCTAATTAGAGAACTTTAAGTAACATGCACAGATTACTTTTGTAATCAATTAAAATAAGATAAATAAATTTTGTAATTCTTTGATTCCATTCTTGTCTCTTTATTAGGATAAAAATGGTTTTCTATAAAAAGTAAACATCCTCCGAATATTGCTGGGGTAGGGAAGCACAGGGGCATGTGAGTCAAAAGATGCTACTTTTCTTCCTGGGATTTGTTTTTAAACCCTTGTGATAATGAAGAGTTAAAGTGTAATCCAGTCTCACACTTCGTCTGTAGCAGATTATGTCCGGCCAACATGCAGCAAAAATGAAAAACTGATATCATACATCCTAGTTTTTCTTTCTTTCTTTCTTTCTTTCTTTCTTTCTTTCTTTCTTTCTTTCTTTCTTTCTTTCTTTCTTTCTTTCTCTTTTCTTTTCTTTTCTTTTCTTTTCTTTTCTTTTCTTTTCTTTTCTTTTTTTTTTCGAGACAGGGTTTCTCTGTGTAGCCCTGGCTGTCCTGTA
>NW_021604587.1:20968829-21044636 GCF_004785775.1 Grammomys surdaster
TCTTTCTTTCTTTCTTTCTTTCTTTCTCTTTTCTTTTCTTTTCTTTTCTTTTCTTTTCTTTTCTTTTCTTTTCTTTTTTTTTTCGAGACAGGGTTTCTCTGTGTAGCCCTGGCTGTCCTGGAACTCACTCTGTAGACCAAGCTGGCCTCGAACTCAGAAATCCACCTGCCTCTGCCTCCCAAGTGCTGGGATTAAAGGCGTGCGCCACCACTGCCCTGCCCTAGTTTTTATTTCTTTTGTTGGTTTTGATTTCGTGTTTTGTTGTTGTGCTTCAGTGTTGGGGAAATACCTTAGAGACTCATACATACCAGACAAACAAAAGACTCAAGTTCAAACTCCAGCACCCAACGTTGGTGGCTCACAACTACCTGTAACTCTAGCTCCAGGGGCATCTAATGGACACCTGTACTCATGTGCACAAACCCACATAGACACATATGAATACACATGATTTTATATTAAAAAAAGAAGTGGATAAACAAATATATACTGACATCTTAACAACATGCCCAGTTAGCAAAACAACAATAAATCCTCCCATAAGGCCCACAGCCTCCTGAGACAGGAGATTTTGACCAGGTTTATGGCTTCAGGCAGGAACTCCCTATTCAAGACTATTCAAGGAAGCCCCTTTTCAAGACTATGGAAACCTACAACTTTGTAAACTAATTAAAATATACAGCTTAAAAGAGAGGGCTTGAACTGAGTTACTCTGCAGCAGTGGGCAACACTTTTCCCAGAAAACATGGGTCATTAGATGAGTTATTAGTCAGGGAGGTCCTAAAGGCTCCTAAAGCAACACAGGTCACTGCCATTGCTCCTGGTTTCCACCATAACTACATGATAAGACCCTGCTGATGAAGACACCACACATTTTGGTTACAGGAATTTGTGTTTGCTTCTGTGGCCAGCTTTTTACCCGAGTGTTGGGGTCTGAGCTCAGGCCCACAGACCTGCACAGCATGCTGCCTACCCAGCTCCCAACCCTACACACACTTGATAAATCATTTCTGTACATACAAGATTGTTCGTGAATTGAGGTTTGTTTTCTTTTCTCTTATACATTGTTTATTTCTTGTTTTAAAAAGTATACTAACATTCTAAATAATAACGCACTGTGTTGTAGTATATACAAATAGTAAGCTATTAATAAATATGGAAATGACCTGAGAACATTCCCCCTGATGGCCACCTTCCACTGTTGTTATAGTTGTTTTTGATATCCACTTGTCACACATCATAATTACCACAGTAAGGAGCTGCATCTGAAGAAGTGTCCTGATAGCCTTGACTGATGTGGGAAGGACCCATCTAACTCTGGGCTAACTTCTGGGACCCCAGATCAAAAGGGTGCAGCCAAAGGACAATCAGCCTGCCTTTTGCTGGGTTGGCCTTCCTCTTGCTAAAGAGCCGATATGTCCTGTTGCTGCTGCTGCTGCTGCTGCTGCTGCTGCTGCTGTTGCTGCTTCACCTGCTGACAGCAGAATCAGCATTTTTGAAGTTTCATAGTGAACTAAGGACCAGAGGTAATCCAGAAACTTTCTGGGCTTCCAGCACCAGACTGGGACTGCTGAGGCACTTTGCCTTTTGACTCAAGAGACTACAGGTTACATTTTCACTATTGTATCCTATCTCTATCCTTTCCTATGACAGAGCCAATGTGGGACTATTCTGATTGATGAAGTGCCCAGCCTCAAGGACTGAGTAATTATGAGGTTCTCAACTCTCGGGTGTGATTCCGTTATTGTTACTATTTTAAAGCTGAGTTATTAAATTCTTTAACAATAATAATTTTCTAATTATGTACATTGTATAGATATATGAGGATGTATATATGTGTGTGTATATATACATATACACACATAGATACATATATGTATCTATGTGTGTGTATATGTGTATATATACATGCATATATACATAAATATGTATATACACTATATCTATAACTATATCTATATCTATATCTATATATGTAGCTGGAGAGATGCCTCAGTGGTTAAGAGCATGTGCAGCTCTTAACCTCTTCCTGAGGACTCAAGTTCAATTCCCAGCACCCAGGTCAGGCAGTTCCTAACTGCCTATGATTCTAGCTCCAGGGCATCTAAGGCCTTTGGCCTCTATGAGCATCTGTACTCATGTGCACATACCCATACAGATACACATAATCAAAATAATAAAAAATATTTAAAATACAGGCACACATATATACCTTCTTGGAAACAGACCTTTTATGAAACAAAACTGACCTGTCAATCAAGATGTGCCAGTACAATAGTGACATGACTATTATAGGGGTGACCAACCACTCTCTAACTGGATATGAGGCCTGTTCCACAGGAGGGAATTTATGCCTGGTACTGGAAACCTGGTCAGAAGTCTATGTTTGGGGGTCATGGGCCCTACTACTATTATTTTGCTAAATAGACATAGTGCTAAGCTGTCTTCTAAATATTTATGTTTATACCCATAAATTAGTGCTTTCTCAACCAGAGAAATATCTGTCAGAAGCCATCTAGGAAAGGCTATTGCAAGCAAGTGAGTATTCTGGAGATGACCCACTGTTCTGCATAGCTGCGATGGATGCACTGTGAGATGCAAGGTCGTCCTCAGACTTCATTCCAGGATTGCTTCTCACTGCTGATGGGCCTTTGCTGCCATGATTGCATGACCTAATTGCTGCCATGATAACATGACCTAATGATTCCTGGGCGTCAGCCTACACTATGGTGCAAATTTCCTGCAGATCAACAGGAAGATGAACTTTCATGAATTAATGCTAGATGAATTAATTATAGAATTCCTGATTTGATTCAAATAAGTTTAAAAAGAAAGTTTGAGGAGATGGTTTTAATTGTATTGCCAGAAAGATGTAATAAAGTTAGAATTGAGAATAGAATGTACCCCCTCCTCATAGAATATTAAGTAAAGGCTGAATAATAAGGAACACAATGGGGTTTTATAAATTGCACTAAGGAGCAAATGAAGCTTGGGACAAGTCTGTGATCAAGGAAAAACATTCATTCTAGGTCAGGTCCAAGGGTGAAGCCACAGGTGTGCACATTAATAAAGCAAAGCCATGTGAAACTGTGGCTTTGAACTTATACTGAGCTTAAAGAATGAAGCATTGCTTTGATATTACTGTCAACATCCTGCTGTAACTCCTCTTTTGTGTAACCTTTTATCCGTGAGGTAATTTTATAAAGAACTTTTGTCTAAGAAGGTATAAATTACCAAAGAAAAAAATAAAGTGTGGCTTTTGGGGCTCTACTCCATCTACCAAATGTATATATGTCTATATGTCTGTCTATATGTATGTAGATATATACTATGTAGGTATATGTTTATATAAATAACTACTCATGTGTACTTGTGAAACTGATGAAAACAGGTGGTCAATCTGGACACACACACAATGCACAAGATTCTTCTTTTCTTTCTGTCTCAAGAACTCGAACCCTTTCACCTGGCCAGCAAGGAGTCCTTGAGCTCAAGAGAAAAGTGCCCACTTAACTTTTTTTCTTAATCCCCTGCTGCTATCAGTGGTGGTGGTGGGGGAGTTACATTGCCAGAAGCCAGAGGCTTTTGGCCACAGAATAACAAAGAGTTAAAGAAAGAGATACATTACCAAAAGTAAATAACTTTTGCCTAGCAATCAACCTCCTGCCTTCCTCAGAGAACTGGATACAGAGCTAGACCTCAGCAAAATATCTTTTTTGCGGTGGTGCAGAGGGGCAATGGTTAAAGCAGACTTACAACTGGGCAAAGCACTGAGAACAGTAACTGGTGAGTGCTCAGCCCTAAACCGGACGTCTACATCACCAACACCTTTTCTTCAAAGCCCGGGGGACATCTTGGAAAAGGGGGAGGAAAACATGTAAGAGCTGGAGGAGGAGGACCAGGAGAGACTGTCTTGCCAACATGACATGGTCACTGCCTTATGAACTCACTGAAGCTGCAGTGACCTACACAAAACCTGCACATAATGAAGTCAGCTAATATTCCAGCAGGAATAGTAGGGAAACTCAAAAGCTTCTAGCCCTGGTTGAAAAATTACTGGCAGTTGATGACTGTTGGGGGAATGGGTGTCATCTTTCTCTGGTTGCTCATGTTTGGAAGATAGGTCAACACCCATGCATATGTGGGCAACACTAACTGGACTCAGTGGGTTGTCGTTGTTATTATTAGATGGAAGGAAAAAAACACATGAAGGTGAAGAAGATGTGTCCGGAAGGGTCTAGGGAGAGAGATGTAGATATGATCAGGTACATTGTACGGATGTATGGAATTGTGAAAAGACAAATAGACAAATGAATCTGTTTTGAAATATATAGACATCTAATCTACGTCAAAATAATTTACTTACTTAGAATGTTGAAGTTTATCTTCTATTAGTGGAAGAACAGCTGGAATCATTTCTCGAGGGAAAATCTGGCTGACAACAGTAAGTGCCATACATACTTCTACCAGATTAGTGCTCTGCAGGTCCTGCCATAAGTAAGCAAAGAAGACAGTCTGTACAAAGTTAAAGCAAGCAAAGACAAACTTAACGCCTTAGCAGTCCTGCTTACTTAGTAATTTCTCCTAGCTTTATAATCTATTTATACATTCATACCTGCCTCCGAACCTACAAAATATTCCCGATGGTTTTATTTGCTTTGAGTCAAAGGCAACTGACCAGCTACAAGCCAAAAGAATCTCCTATTTACAGCTCTTAAACTTTTATAAACTAATAAAACAATTTTATGAACTTTTCTACTTAATATAAATGGAGCCTTAAAATTTATACAATAAAAAGTGTATGCTCATACATATTTATATATGCATATGAACTATAAAGGGATCTAATACAACTTTTAAATATATTTTTTAAAAAAGGCTGGTTAGGTTGGGCAGTGGTGGCGCACGCCTTTAAGCCCAGCACTTGGTTGGCAGAGACAGGCGGATTTCTGAGTTTGAGGTCAGCCTGGTCTACAGAGTGAGTTCCAGGACAGCCAGGGCTACACAGAGAAACCCTGTCTGGAAAAACAAAACAACAACAAAAAAAAACCAAAAACAAAAACAAAAAAAGGCTAGTAAGATGGTCCAGAAGGTTAAAAAACCAAATGTTTACCGAACTCCTCCAGAGCTCACAAAAAAAGCCAGACATGTGGCAAGCATCTCTAATACCAGTGCTGTGGTAAAATGGGATACTGAAATGGAAGTGCCCAAAAGCTCACAGACCAGCTAGCCTAGAGTGTGCAGCATGACAGAGCCAAGGGACCCTGCCTCAGCAACACAGGAGAGAACCAAGTTTCAAAGTTGTCCTTTGATCTCCACATGCAGACCACACAGCATATGTGTATGTGAACATGAAACAAGTGGTTGGGCCGGGCCAGGGGCTGGGGAGAGGTTGAGTGGGCCAAGTGTTTGCTGTGCAAGCATGAGGATCTAAGTCTGATCTCCGGCACCCACATAAAAGCCATGCATGATGACACATTTGTCTGTTATCCCAGTTCTGGGGAGGAGGACACCAGAGAATCCCTGGAGTTCACTGGCTAGCCAGCCTAGCCAAATTAATGAACTCCATATTCAGTGAAAGATCTTATCTCGAGAATAAGGTAGGGGACAAGCAAGATGACTCAGTGGGTAAAAATACTTGCCACCAAGCCTAAGGACCTGAGTTCAATCCCCAGGATATATACATAATAAATAAATAAACAAATATAAAATTTATTTTCAAGTAGAGAGAGACTGAGGATAAAATCTGATGTCAACCTATGGTCTCCACATGCATACACTTTCATGTATAAACACACATACATTATATATATGTATATATTATATATATATGTATATGTGCATATAGTATGACTTAAAATACAGAAAAAAAATACATACACATTCTCACATATCAGTAGTCTGATAGATGATGAACGGGAAGACTTGAGGCTTTTAGAAGATGGCAGACGACAGGCATGTTCTGTTAATTCTCCAAGGAATCAACCAAGGAAAGCATTCAAAAGTGGGCAATGGCCCCAAACTCTAGTTTAACAGAAAAGTAAAAAAGAAACTTTGCAAAACAGAACAAGGAAAAGTCCAGACTCTGTCCTGGAAGGACTGGTGGTTTTGGGGAGCTCTCTCTACCCAACGGATGACAGTGATCAGAACAAGAGGACAGAGAGTCTCAGAAAATCTGAACTACACTCTTAGTAACACACGTGTTAGAGTGGGGGCAGGGTAGAGGGTATGAGGCAGGAGGGAAAAGGTTTATGGGGCAGAGGTAGAGGGAGGAGAGGTGCTGAGAACCCACACTACCGATGAACTCAGAGCAAGTGTTACAGGAGTAGACGCTAAATCTGACCAGTAGAATAAATACCTCTACACTGCAGAGTTAAACTTTGAATCGCATTTGTACAGTGTTCAGCCAAATGGAAACCTGATCAGAACTAAAATCCACAGAGGAACTTAAAACATCGGTTTCACAAGCTGAGCTGGACATTGGAAAAGAGAGCCTAGAGGTTTAACTATCAAAATTGGATCTTTTTTTTCAAATTGACTCCTTGTTAGAAACTGTGTGTGTGTGTCCTGAGGGGAGTACATGTGTGCCACAGCTGTGTGTAGAGGGCTGAGGACAACTTTGTGGAGTCAGTTCTCTCCTTCTGCCCTCTGCGGGCTCCAGGACTAGAACTCAGAGCATTGGGCTTGCAAGGTCAGCACTTCACTCACTCAGCCATCTCACAGTGGTCCCCAAATGGACTCTTGAAGCTTCCCATAGGTGTGACACACATCTGGGAGCCCAAGGAAGAACATGGAAAGAGCTGAAACTGGAATCAGCAGCTGGGAGAGCTGCATGCGGACTCTGTTTCAAGCAGCTCTCCCCGTCTGCACTCACTCCACCTTTAGTCAATACCCAGTGTCAACTCAGGCAGGCCAAGCCTACCTCTACTCTCACTCTGCCCTTTCTTTCCTCTTCCTAGGCTTTCTTAAAGAATGCAGGCTGACACATGCTTTGTGCCATCTCTGTCTCAGACTCTCAAAAGCTTGACTGTCTTCTTTTACCTTCTCACTCAACATTTTGTCGGCACTGCCCATCCCCACTCTAATCTTGTTTCTACTGCTTCCCACTTCCAATTACTTTTCCCTCCCTTATTTTTTCTATAACCCCAATACTACTAGATAACCATACTGCTTTTCTTTTCCATTCATAGTCACAGTAACTACCATGGTAGTCCACATAGTACTCTACGTGCTTTTCAACTACGTGTACTCATGGTGGGCCTACCCACTGTTTTAAAAGCAGACACAAATAATGACTGTTTCTGCTCATGGCTTCTTCTCCAAGGTGAGAGCTGAGAAGTGACCCTAGTGCAGAAGAAACAGGATACTTCAGCCTCACTGTGTAGTCCAGCCCACTTACTGTGTAGTCCAGCCCACTTGAACACTGCAAGCATTTCAATTTAAATAGGGTGATTTAAAACCAGAAATCCAATCACTAACACTGCAAAACTCTAGAAACATGAGGAATCAAAATAACAGAACTCCTCCAAAAATTGCAAAGCCTACACTAGTGTCCTGAAAACATGGTGGATTAGATGAAACACCAAGGAAAGAATTCAAAAGAATGATTATATTTTTAAAACCTTGAAGAGGACAAATGTAAACTGCAACTGAATCTTAAGAGAACACAGGGTATAAAAGCAGAATTCTGGAAAAAAACACTAGACTGAAATACTGCAAATGCAAAATGTAGTAAGTCAAAATAAATGTAAGCTTCACCGAATGAATGGATTCAAGGGGCGGAAGGCAGAAAACCAGGGCCTGAAGCCTGACAGGGTAGAAGAATTCGAACATTCAAATTACAACAAATATAAAACGATAAGTACAAACAACACTCATTATCTGTTGAATACTATGAAAAGATAAAATCTATAAATTATGGACATTAAAAGGCTCAAAATACATCCTGAGGAAGAGGCAGAAAGAATGTAAGAGCTAAGAAGAAGTTGGGAAGGAGTTTGACATGTCAACTTCCAGCCATGACATTGCTATGTACTCCTGGGTTCCTAGCAGCTGTAATTTCCTGCACAAAATCCGCGCGACACTGGGCCATCAACAACTTGTCCTAAAAGAAAAGATCCCATGGGACTCCAGCCCTCCCTGAGGATATATCTACAGCAGCCTGATGAAGGCAGGGTAGATATTTTCTTCTGCAGTATAGCCATCAGTAAGTGGTCCTGTCAATATGCCTTCACCTACTCTCCTGTAAACAGCACTAGTGAAACTCATTGAGTCATACAAGAAAAAGATAGGAACACAGCAGTAGGAAAGCTGGGAGACCAAGAGGAGCAAGAGAGACTCTACAGGAGTCAGAGGGGCAAGAGAGGATCAGAGTGAGCATGGCCAAAGCACACTGTATACAGGAATAAAGATGCCACAATGAAACCCACTTTATCTACAAATAACACACAAATTACAAAAAGCTTTTTAAAAAGGCTGAAGAAATTAAAAACCACTATCTGACACCTCAAACACCAAAGTCAATTCTACAGCAGAAGATACTTGAAGAAATCCTACAGGCTGAAAAATGAACATACTCATGAAGCCCAGGAAAAATAAACCACACAAAAACACTAGTTAAGTAAATAAAGATCAAAAAAAAAAAAAAACCACCTAGCACTACAAAAATCAACAAAATGGCAGGAATTAATATTCACCTTACAATAATAATTCTGCATTACCAATTGCCTCAATTCACCAATCCAAAGACACAGAATGCCATAGTGTATTAAAACCCAGCATGCATCCATCTGTTGCCTCTACAGCATGCACTTCACATTCAAATACAGACTCAGCCTTAGGGGAAAAGGAAGGGAAGGGTAGCCAGGGAAATGGAATTAGGAACAAGCAGGGGCTAACATCCTCCTAACAGACAATATAGACTTTAAATCAAAATCAGTCAGAAGGGTTGAAGAAGGAACAACCTTCCTCAGCTTGTAAAGGTAAATGCTTCTGACTATCTTAGTTCAATCCTTGGACTCCACAGTAGAAGGAAGAACCAACCCCCCAAAGTTATCTTCCAACCTTCACATGGCACACAATAAATTAAATATAAATTTTTAAATCAGAGATAATGCAAATAAATTATAAGATATACCTTAGGGCCTTGGTAAACAAGAACAGCCAAATCTAAAACTAGTAGGTGGAAAAACATTAGATCAGAGCAGAAATTAATAAAAACAAAAATGAAGAAAAAAATCTGTTTTTTTTGAAAAGATAAATGAGATGAACCCTTAACCAAAACAGCCAAAGAGAAGGTGGACCCAAGTTAATAAAATTAGAGATGAAAAGAGAAACATTTCAACAGATACCATCAAAATTCAGAAAACCATTAGAATATTTTAAAAACTTGTATTATACTAAATTGGGAAATCTAAAATAAATAAATTTCCAGATCCATATGACCTATAAAAATCAAACCAAAATGAGATAATTTAAGTCTCTCTACAACAAGCAACAAGACTGAAGCAGTAATAACTGAAATCTCCCAATTAAAAACATCCCAGATCCAAAGGACTCACAGAGTAGATAAGTTCTACCAGAACTTTAACAACTAAGTAGGACCAAAGTTTCTCAAATTATTCTGTAGATGAAAAAAGGAAGGGATGCTACCAAACACTCTTTATGAAACCTAATCAAGACACAAAAAGAAATTAAAGACTAATTCCTCTGACAAACATAGATGCCAAAAGTCTCAATAAAACACTTGCGAACTGCCAGGCATAGTGGAGCACATCTTTAATCCCAGCACTCAGGAGGGGGGAGCAGACAGAACTCCATGACCAGGCTAGTCAAGGAAACATGGTGAGATCCTGTCTAAAAACAAACACACAAACAAGCAAAACTGAACACATCAAATTCAAGAGCAAATCAAAAGATCATGCATGTACCATGATCAAGTCGGTTTCATTCCAGGGGTGCAGGATGATCAACATATGCAAACTAATACTTAATACATCACATAAACACAAGACACAAATCACAGGATCATCTAAATACAAAGGATCTTGACAAAATCCAACATCTCTGTGGTAACAGTCTCAAAGACACTGTTAATAGGAAGAACATAATAAAGACTATATATTATACTAAATGTGGAAAAACTCAAAACAGTAAGACAAAAATAGAAAATAAGGATAAAAACGCAAAGGAAGAAACCCAAGTACCCTTATTTACAGATATAAATCTATTCATAATAGAACCTTAAGACTGTACTAGAAAACTCTCGGGTTGATAAACACTTTCATGCTCAGCATACAATATATTCTTGTATGAAAATGTCGTAAGCCAGGCAGCACATGCCTATATTCCTAGCACTGGGGAGGCACAGGCAGGAAGACCAGTTCAACGCCATCTTTGTCTATATAATGAGTTTGAGGCTAGTCTGAGATACATGAGATCCTGTTTCAGAAAGAAAGTTAAGAGGGAAGAGGAGAACAGAAAAGGTCCTTACATCACTCACACACACTCACACACACACACACACACACACACACACACTCATGCACACGCGTTAGAAAAAATATGAGAGCTGAGGGTGAAGTTGGTAGAGTACATGTTAGCACACACAAAGTCCTAGTTTATGGTACACAATGTCATAACCCAACTGTAATGGTGTACACTGCAATCCCATCACTCAGGAGGGGTGGAGCCAAGAGGATCTGAAGCTCAAGGACAACCTTTGTATACAGGAGACCTTGTCTCAAAAAATAACAGCCAGGCATGGCTGTTACTATGTATATAACAGCTCATGCCTTTAATACCAGCCCTCAGTAGGCAGATCTCTGTGAGTCGGATGCCAGCCTGGTCTACATACTAGCTCCAAACCAGCTACAGTCTTTAAAAAATAAATAAATAAATAAATAAATAAATACCCTTCTAGAGGTTAGAGAGGTTGCTCAGTGGTTAGAGCACTTGTAGCTCCTGATGAGGACTAAAGTCCGAATCCCCGTGCCTATTCTAGGCAGCCCACAACTGCTGCAACTCCCGCACCAAGGCTCTGACACCATCTTCTGACCTCCATAGGCATTGGCACTCACACTCACACATCATATGACTAAAAAAATAAGCTTTTAAAAATAAAAATATCTTTTTAAGGTGATTTTGTAAGTAAACTTATACTTTTAAAATTGCTTAAGTAACTATGACTAAAGAGAAATGTTCTGTGACAGCAGAAATAAGACTTCATAACAAGCAGCAAAAAACATGATACGATACCTTTACCACTGTATTCACAAGGAGAAGCAAAAGTTCATGACTTTCATGCAGAAATAAAGAAACAGCCAAATAACCTATTAAAAAAATGAAGGAAAAGTTTTCATTACTACCTAACTCCCCAAAAATTCCTTTCCTAATAAATTAAAGCCATATTTCAAGTTTTTTTTGTTTTTGTTGGTTTTTTTTTTTTTTTTTTTTTTTTGGTTTTTCAAGACAGGATTTCTCTGTGTAGCCGTGGCTGTCCTGGAACTCACTCTGTAGACCAGGCTGGCCTCGAACTCAGAAATCTGCCTGCCTCTCCCTCCCAAGTGCTGGGCTTAAAGGCGTGCGCCACCACCACCTGGCCTCAAGTTTTAAGTGTGAAACATATCAGTTACCAGGTAACATTAAAAACAAAGTGTGAAATACAAAGTTAACAAACTTCACTGAAGATTTAAGGTGTCCTTCATCCTGCATATGTACCAAATTAAAGGCCTGTGGATGACAGAGCTCCAGTGCAAATCTCTGCACTATCAATCAAAATAATCTCTACCTTAGAGCTAACATACAATCATCAAAAAACGTAGTTATTAAGTTAGCATTGAATCCCTGATGAGCACTGGGTCACTTTGTTGTACAAGCTATCTAAACCAGCATGATACAGTCAAGATACTCATAGTTTATTTTTTTCAACTGAAGACAGTAAAACAGCTGTTTGAGGAGACAGACTACCACATTAAATGTACTCATCGGCTTAATGAAGCATTTCTATTTCAAAAATTATGCTTTAGAACTGAGGAATGAATAGATTGATATCATGACAAATGCCATAAACATGGAATGTGCTTTATGGCATTTCTGGTCACTTTTCACACTGTCAGTGATATTTATTTATTAGTTTCTATGTGTCAATATCTCTATAACCCTTGCCTCATTGAATTCCCCAAACAACCCTACAATGTAAGTATGGTTACTAAGTGATGAGGTCAAAAGAGAGGTTATCATCCAAAGTCTATTGCTATTACATGGCGGACCAGGACTCAAACCCAGAGTCAGTCCCCATGGACTGTCTACCCTGTGCCTGTTCACCCAGTTCTCACCTCATTCTTTCTTCTCACCCTTTTAGACCTTTCAATACAGATACTAACGTTAGTCATCCTTAACATTACTCAGGGGCTACGCATGGTGTCTAGTGCACACCATGGCAAACCATTTAGAAACTTCTAGTCTCACAGCCATGGGAGCAGCATAACTGATTACAATGTTTTCAATGACAGAGGAACAAAGCTGTTACTCCTCCAAGGGTGGAAAAAGCTGAGGCGACCAGGGAGCACTTACAGCAGAGCTAAGTCTTCCTGCTAAGGCCTCACCCACACCCAAGTCAATAAACAAGTTCAAAGGTTATATTAAAGAAACCTTAATTCTGTTACAACAAACATCTTGTTTTGACAGAGAATAAAGAAAAAGATACTCTGTAATTTAACAAATAGATGTAACATAGAACAATCAAGTATGACTGCAGAGCACATCTGATATGACTAAGAATGAGGCCTGGGCTAGGGATGCAGCTGAGTTGGCAGAGTGCTTGCCTAGCATACACAAAGCCCTCGCCTCTACGAGCACCAGGCATGCAACACAGAGCACACGTGTACATGTAAACAAAACTCACACATAAAAAAAAGTTACTTAAAGCTTGGGACATGTAATAAAATATCTAATAAAGCAACTTAAAAGCCAGATGTGGTGGTGCATGCCTTTAATACCAACACTCAGGAGGCAGAGGTGGGTGGATAGCTGTGAGTTCAAAGCCAGCCTGGCCTATACAGCAAGTTCTAGGCCAGCCAGGTCTACACAGTGGACCATGTATCACAAAACACACAGACAAAAAAACAAAGGAAGGAAGAAGGGTTTGTTTGACCTCATGATCTGAGGGCAAGTCATTATGGTAGAGAAGACGTGGTGGCTGGAACTGGGGACAGCTCATCATAGTGTACCCTTATGCAAGAAGCAGACAGCAATAAACGAAACAACAATAAAATTGAAAATAAAAAAAGTATGTTATGTCTAAAAATCAAAACGTAGCCAACAGTTATTCTAATTAATCATACCAGTCATACCACCTCTCCTGGTTAGTCTTTCTGTCAACTTGACAAAATCTAGAGTCTGGGAAGAGGGACGCTAACTAATCATCAGATTAACTAACCATCAGATGGGTCTCTAAGCAAGCCTGTTGGTCCATTTTCTTAATTAATAGTTGTTGTGCAGGGGCCCAGCCCACCGGGGCAGAGGCATCCTTGGGCAGGTGGTACTAAGTGCTGTAAGAAAGCAGGGCGAGCCAGCCTGTAAACAGCATTCCAGCATGTTCTCTGCTTCAGATCTTGCCCTGAATTCCTGCACGACTTTTCTCAGTGATAGACTGTGGCCTAGAAGTTGTAAGCTAAAACAAATCCTTTTTTTTTTCCCCCCAAGTTGCTTCTGATTAGTATGATGGCTAATCTCTGTTGTCAACCTGACTATATCTGTAATCAACTAAAACCCAAGTAGCTGGACACACCTGTGAAGGATTTTCCTGACCGGAGCATCGAAGATGAGAAAAACCCACCCTAAATCTGGGCCACACCTCCCAGTAGCAGCCTATACAAAAGGAAACTGAAAAGCTTTGGTTTTTGCCTGCTTGCCCTCACTTTCATTGACAGGCACATCAATCCTGTTGCTAAGGCATTACTCGGATGATATTAGAACCTATTTCTTTGGATTCCAACACAGACTGAAGACGGGCTAAGACATCCCAGTCTTGTGGGTTCAACAACTACCAGATTCTTGGCTTTTCTGTCAGGAGGCTGCCATTGTTGGACTAGCTGGACCACAGCCTGAAAGCCACTCCAATAAATCCTATATATATCATATAGATTCATCCTATCAATTCTGTTCTACAGAATCCCAACTAACACAGTCAGTGATTTACCAGAGCAATAAAAAGCAAATTAAGACACCACCAATTACCTAGTATTTTCTTCCTTTCTCTTCTTCTTTCTTTCTTTTTTCTTTCCTTTCCATTTTTTTTATTTGTGTAACAGAGTCCTGGTTGTCCTGATCACTCTGTAGAGCAAACTGCCCTCAAACCCACAGAGATCTGCCTGCCTCTGCCTCCTGAGTGCTGGGATGTGCACCACCACAGCCAGACCCAGTATTTTCAATTATCTATTGTTTTCTAGAATTCCTGCCTATGCCAACACAACACAGAAGTCAGCCAAGTAACAAAAGAGAGCAGGCTGAAGTCCCACATTTATGCCAAAGTAAGTTTAAAAAAAAGGTTTTATATATATTTATTGCTGGATCAAAGCTAAGTCTAGCTGTCAATATTTAAAGTTCTATAGAAATCTATCATGTGATTTGAGATGTATATACACAAATATATACATATATACATGTGAATATACATATACACATATATGAATATGTAAAATTCTCCACACATATATAAACATCTATCATATATATGTATATCATAGATAGGCAGACAGACAGACAGACAGACAGACAGACAGATAGATAGATAGATTGATTTTCCACACAGACACAAAGATCAGAGAAATTGAGAGTTCCCACTGATACCCTTAGGCCTGACCACAGGGAAACAACACCTAGACATGCAAGTAATTTCAACATTGTAACTACTAACTTCTATGTTTTTTTCTATTCTCTCCCCTACAATTTCAGAGTCTCAAAATGGAGCAATGTAAGTTACCCACCTGTATGTGTGACTGCATTCAATGGGCAACCACTTGGATCTGTTTTCTGAGTCCTTAACAAAATAGCTAACATGAAGAAGGGCATCACAGTGGGAAGAGGACCGACTCTGACATCCACAAGTGTGTTGTAGCATGTGCACACTCATACACACAATAAAGACACTAAAATTGTTTTTAATATTTTTAAAAAGGGGATATCACTATTTTGTCAACTAAAAAGGTAATATACAAAGAGAATTAAGAAAAATACATCAATGTTGAAAAAAAATATTAAGAGAGAAAGAGACAGTGAAGGTAGAGAGATGAAAAAGTAAAGGAAAAGACACGGAAGAAAGCAGAGAAACATGAGACTTTTGCTTGAATCTGGAATCTAACATCACTTCTCCGCCCTGGACTGAATTCTAGACATTTCAAACACACTTATATCTAATACACCTTCTTTTACAAGTGAGAAAGATGAAGTTTCTTTTCACTTCTCCTATAACGTTCAACAATAATGTAAAAACAAAATTATTTTCAGATGAGCATGTTAGCACATGCCTTTAATCCCAGAACTTTGGAGGCAGAAGCAGATGGATTTCTGTGAGCTCAAGGCCAGCTAGGGCGACATAGTGACACCCTGTCCCAAAAAGAAAAAATAAATAAATAAACATAACAGCCTCAACAACCTGAGAAACCAAACCAAACAAAACAAGAAAAACACTCCCAATATAACCATCTGGAAGCTAAATGAAGACCATCATTAGAAAAGTTACAGACATATGAAAACTCAGCAGGGTGAGTGCTGGAGGCACGAAAGCCTGGACTCACACAGGTCAGGAAGATCATCCATGAATATAATAAGTCAGAGGCCAGTCTGTCCTTACATGAGACTCTCTGAGAAGCAAACAACAACAAAAAGGAGCCTCCTGCTGAAGGGAATGGTAAGGAACAGTTTGACAACTAAGCTCAGTGGCTGTGAAATAAAACGCCTGCAGAGCTAGCCTGAGATACACAGGAAGGTCCTGTCTGAAAACAAGGAAAGCCTAAAGAATTAAATCCCAGTGTTACATAAGCTTTAAAAGAAATCAATTTCAAAGATTTCTTTAATAACACAAAAATCTCAGGATTATAAAAAGCTTGAATTAGTTTGAAAGCCAAAGCATTAATATAGAAGAAATAACATACAGTAAGGAAAGACACATATGACCACAAGTTACCAAATGGAGGGAGTCACAGAGTGATCTCAGAAAAGTACAAATTCAAATTTAATTTGGAATATAGACAGGAAGATGGCACACAACATTCTACTTTGGAAAAAGGCCACAACTAACGCAGGCGCTAGAAGGGGGTTTGGGGTGGAGCGCGTATGTGGAACACTGTACTCTTCCTCCCTCCTCCTCCCCAGAGTCCGTCACTCCATGCAGACTGCTCATTCCTAGGAGCATGACATCACCGCGCTCATTGGATGAAGACCACGCTCCATCCCACGCTCCATCCCACGCTCCATTCCTAATCTGCCCCAGTGACTCCTTTGGGGATTTTCATACAACCTGAAACCACTGGAAACAGATTCAAGTCTTGAAAGAATTTTTCCAAACACCCTAAAGGATTACTGCAGAAAAAAAATCTTAATACTTCTAACAGCTATAGCTAGAGTAGTGAAAGACAGAACAGCATGTTTTAAGTTACTCTAGTTTGTTATGGTTTTTATTTTATAAAGAATCATTTCTTACTCAAGCAAGTTGGTAACCCAGCACTTGTGAGGTAGAGACAAGAACAGCAAGTTTGAAGCCAGTCTGGGCTATACAGTTAGACTTCTTTTTAAAAAGCAAATTAAGCTGGGCGGTGGTGGCGCACGCCTTTAATCCCAGCACTTGAGAGGCAGAGGCAGGTGGATTTCTGAGTTCGAGGCCAACCTGGTCTACAGAGTGAGTTCCAGGACAGCCAGGGATACACAGAGAAACCCTGTCTCGAAAAAAACAAACAAACAAAAAAAAGCAAATTAACCGATTAATTAATAGTCTTTGTCATCATTAAAGTAATGGAATTAGATAGGCTTCTTAAAGCAAGAGTTACTAACATACAATTTACACACAAGAAACTCAGCTGTATGTACAGCTCATGGGTTTGGCATGAGCATGTGGCATCTCACTATCACACAATCATGCACTTCTGTAACTCCAAAATGGTGCACATTCAGAAAGGCTGACTTTTACGTACAGGCTTTGTGTTTCCAAAATGCTAGCTTTGGAAATTTGGTCAGGAATGTAGCTCAGTGGTAGACTGCTAGGAACAGCATACCATGACAGGGACTGACACCAGTAGGCTGGGATGGAGACATCTCAGGCAGCTCCTTGTAGAAAAGAATGGTGTCTGGGACCCTGAGAAGCAGGAGACACATCCCTCCAGGAGACCTGACATCTGAAATAAGGGACTGCCTGCAGTAGGCTTGAAGGGAAACATATCAGTAGCCCGCGGCAGCTCTTTGTAAAAAAACATTGTTCCTGTAAAACAGCTGTATAGATTTCATTTGTGCGTGACTGCTTTTCAGTTGGCCTTGGTGTACATAATTATTCTATTATATCTGACTTTCCTACTTCGTTCTCTTTCTGCTCTGGTGAGTTCTGTGAAATTAGATGTTCCTTGATGTAATGATTCTTAAACAATTAAAAATTGAGACATGGGGCATAGCACATCACAGTCCTAATGGCCCAGGTGCATGTTGTGGGTTCTCATCTTGGAAACAATGTAATAACTGCACAATGGTAGTTCAGATTAATGCTTGACTTGCAAAGAAAATATTAGAAAATGAAATAGAACCAACATTGGGACCCTGAGAAAGGAAAAAAACTATTAAAGTTATAAAAGAAGTTTTGCACAGTATTTAAGAGTGTTTCCTTGGGGCTGGAGAGATGCCTCAGTGGTTAAAAGCCCCAACTGCTCTTCCAGAGGTCCTGAGTTCAATTCCCAGCAACCACACGGTGGCTCACAATCATCTGTAATGGGATCTGATGCCCTCTTCTGGTGTGTCTGAAGAGAGCAATGGTGTACATAAAATAAATAAATAAATCTTTTTTTTATTGGCTATTTTATTTATTTACATTTCAGATATCATCCCATTTCCCCTCCCTAGAACCCCCACCCCATCCCCCTCCTCCTTTTTGCTTTTATATCATTTTAATTACATACATGTTTTAAGGTCAGTTCTAGGTTGAGGCTCTAGCAATACAATAGATGCAAATAGTCAAGGAACAAGCAAGACAATATACACAAGTAGTCAAAGAACAAGCAAGGCATTAAAGCTCAATTACGTGAGCACTCCCGTGATCACTGTTTCTAAGGGCTTACCAGGATGACCAAAGTATCTGAGCCTACTTCCCTGTCCTAGCCCAAAGTCATTTTCATGTCTGGAGCCTACTTCCTTGTTCTAGCCTAAGATTTAGATTCCTGTCTGAAATTACTTCTTTGTTCTAGCCTAATGTCAGATTCCTCCCTGGGGAAAAAAAAAAAGGATTAGCTCCTGGATAAGCAAGTATAGAATGCATAAAATTATGTATTAGTAAAACTAAGTCAAAACACTGGGACTCATAGGAGAGTCATTGTGTGCAATGCACAGAAGCAGAAAGCTGGTGGAACTACTGAGTTAAGGGTTAACGTGATTCTTTCTGGCCACTGCCTGGCAGCTTTGCCCATGTCATTTATCATTAGAGCTTCACAGAAACATGCAAGTAGCTGACCTCGGAGCTCTGAGCTCTGAAGTATAATAAGTTAAAAGTTAAAGTTTAAATAATGATAAGTTTGCAATTATTATTATTTTGGCTACAGGCCTGGGAATACGGAAAGCTAGAAACTTTGGGGAACAATTGTAATTCTTAATTCTTTGTGGGATGTGGTTATTCTTTTGAATTTGATTTGACAATGATTATTCAATGTCTTTTTTTCTACCTGCTTTTGGAGTAACAATAAAAGACTGGGGCAAGAAAAAGGCAAGAGAGCATGTGAAGAGCGAGTAAGAGAGTGAGTGAGAGGGCATGTAGAGAGCCTGTGAGGTGGCTGTAGAGAACATGTGAAGAGCGAGTGAGTGAAGAGAGAATGTGAGGTGTGTGTAGAGAGTGTGTGTGTGTGTGAAAGGAGAGTGCATGTGGTGTGTGTGAAATATGTGAGATGTGTGTGAAGAGTGTGTGTGAGAGTGAAAGGAGAACACATAGGTGTGTAGGAGTGTGGGAGTTCAAGAAAAGAAAAGCACACAGGAGAAAAGCAGAGTGCGCAGGAGGATGCAGAGTGCGTGCAGCCTCAAGCTGCGAGCGAGGGAGCAAGAGAGAAAGAGAGCAGAGCATGAGAGAGAGGAGAGGGAAACTTTAAGCCTTGAAAAACTGCCTCAGTTTGTACCTAAAAAGTAGTCTGTGTATATTTATTATGCGCCTTCCAGATATCCCTGCTTCCAGTTGAGAACTCCGACCCTGTGTCAAGGCTGGACCCCCGACAATAGTGAAGCTACCTTAGCATGTCAGGGTTTACATTTAGTCCTCAAAACTATAAAAGAAAATACATAACACAAAGCTCTAAAAACATACTATATACCAGCCATCATTTTATATAGTGGTTAAGAACCTTAAAAACAACAGTCAGTACAGAAGTCTTAAACATGTACATACCCACTCTTTTTTCTAAGAGGTTTCCTTGTTGGGCCAGCTTGATTGCATGTATATAACCAAAAGAAGCATCGTATCCAAGCATCTCACAGTATATAAGTCTCACCATACATTCCTTCATCATTTTCTGAAAAGTGAAATACCAATCACTACATAAACAAATGGAAGCTTTCATTCTTCTGCATGTCACACTCAGTTAACAAGAGAGCCATCTATCCTGGTAATGAAGAACTAATGTAGCTATTTCAAAGCAATTGCCTAATACCAGAATATAGAAATAAAAGTAGCTTCTAGCAATTACTAACACTATTCATGTCAAAAAATTAGTTCAAATATTTTATTGATAAAGACAGAATAAACAACCTAATGCTACTTCTAATTCTATGTGCACAGATAAGTTTGATTAGCGGTGGTCCTCAGACAAATGTCATCTGTGATGATCGTAGTTGGCATTTAAAATCAATTTGAATATGTTTCACCACATAAAAACATCTAGAAAAATTGCCACAAGTCAGTAGTATATTTGTAGTTGCAAGCCAGCTGTATTCCTATCTTTCCAACACTCAGGAACTGGGGCAGGAGGTGATGCAGAGGACTGTGTGAGCCCAGGAGCTGGAGACTAGTCTGAGGAACACATCTCAAACTAAACATAGGCTGTTTTTTCAGCATGATTATATTACAGATATGTAATCGTCTGCTACAAAAGTACTCTTTTCCTCTTTGTAAATAACTCACAATATTGTGAACTGAGGGGCAGAATTTCATGAACACAGTAGCCATTACAAACTAAAATTCTTTGAGAGATACTATGAATATGTTTTATCAGAATGACATTTTATGGCAGTGAGAGTGTACATCCAGTTCTGGGTTCAACCCTGGGATCATAAAGAAGAATATATTATATATACAATGTTATATAATATATATTCTCGGCATCAGGATGTAGAGGCCAGAGAGTAAGTACAAGATCATCCTTAGTTACATAGTAGTAAGTTCAAGGCTATCCTAAGATATATCAGATCAGTCTCAAAAGAAATCTTAAAAATATAGTTGGGCACGGTGGTACATTTATTTAACCCCAGCAATTCATTGGCAGAGGCAAGAGGGCCCCTACAAGCTGGAGGCCAGCTTGGATACACAATCAGCCCGTGTGTGTGTGTGTGTGTGTGTGTGTGTGTGTGTGTGTGTGTGTGTGTATTAAAGCTAACTGTAATTAGATTATTAGAAGCTAATGGCTTAGGAAACACTAAATCATTTTAACGGTGCATGGTAGTGTATGCCTATAATCCCAGTCCTTGGGATGTCAAAGCAGGAGGATCCAAAGCTGCGTGCGTGAGTCAGAGGCCAGCCTGGGCTACACGAGACCTTGTCACAAAAACAAAACAAGCTTAAAGCAAGAACAGTATTATTTAGTTATGTGTGTGTGTGAATCTTAGGGAAATATTAGGGAAATATAGTTTAGTTCCAAGCATTTATGTTTAAAGCAGTAAAAGTTAATTTATTAACAGATTAATAGGACTACAAAGTTTGTTTTTAACATTTGTTAGTGTGTGTGTCTAATTGATTTTAATTAAACCACAGTGGGAGTCCCTCTGCAGAGGCTTTTATATAAATTAGGAATAAAATTGTTAATTCATGCCAGTAAGTTTCAACCCTGGATTTGTATCATGAGCTCAGAGTTTTATCTAATAAAAATTATGACATAAGTTGTTATTCCTTTATCTAGAGAAGAAAGCACGTTGTTGATGTGGGGCTTTGCCCTACAGCTTCCTTAGCTGTTCCAGCTCTGTAATTCTTTAGAAACACAGACTGTGAGGTGCACCCAGACCTGCCTGGATGCCTGCAGTTATATAATCCTCCTGCTAAACTCTGAGTATCCAGTGATCAGTTTTACCAACACCAGATTTATGCTACAGCAATAAAAATTGTATTCAATGATATTCATTATAGAAAATGAAAACCTAACAACAAAGTAAAAAAAGAAAAATTATTTCTGCTTAACATTTCTATTAAGTATCACAAAGTGCTCACAAAGATGTACATATCCATATGTACAACACATACACATACACATACAAAGACATAAGATTAATGTCTTAAGTTTTATTCCCATGAATATTGTGACTACAAAAATAAATGTTACCATCTTTTAGACTTTCATATTCATGTTTATAACAATGTATTTGTGCAAAATTATCACCTTGAAATTCGCTAGGGAGAGAAACATTTCTATAATGACTTACACATAAAAGGACTCAATTGGCTGAGTGCAGTGGTGCACATCTTTGATCCCAGCACTCCAGATTCAGGGGCAAGTGGATCTCTGTGACTTCAAAACCCACCTGACCTACATAGCAAGTTCTAGGCCAGCCAGGGCTATACAACAAGACCCTGCCTTAAAAATAAGAATAAATGGATATAATTTTTAAAAAACCACCCACTAAATTAGTTGATGAACAAATGTTAGTTGGAGTTGGCTAGCTAAAAGTGTCAGGCCAGCAAGATGGCTCAGTGAGTCAAAGGATATAAGACAAAGGAATCAGGCCATCAAGCCTGATGACATGATTCAATCCTACAGACACAGGTAGTAGAGAGAACCAACTCCCACAACTTGTCTTCTCAGTTCCACACACATGCTATGGCACGCACACAGGAGCACAGGCTTACACACATACACTCACTAAAAGTTTTAAATAGAACAAACATCAAATAGTCATACACGTTACATGCCTTTTGTATTGAACTGTTACAATGTACCACATAAAGATATAGTTAGTACATGTCAATAAAAAAACTACAACAGGGACTGGAGAGATGGCTCAGCAGTTAAGAGCACTGACTGCTCTTCCAGAGGTCCTGAGTTCAATTCCCAGCAACCACATGATGACTCACAACCATTTGTAATTGGATCCAATGCCATCCTCTGGTATCTGAAGACAGCTACAGTGTACTCATATAAACTAAATAAATCTTTTTTTTTTTTTTTCAAAGAAAGGAAGGAAGGAAGGAAGGAAGGAAGAAAAAGAAAGAAAGAAAGAAAGAGAAAACAAAAACCTGGATCCTAATCTGAAGACTTGCAAATAGCCTCACAGTGGCCAGCATAGAGCAGCTGAGTGAATTCTGTTTGAAAACCAATACTATATAGAACCAGGCTTCAAATGCAAGTGTGCTGGACTCTGCAAACGTACCAGTGTCGTAGTAGGAGCAGAGACAGTTGCCTTGAGACTACTCAGTTCCTGCTGGATTAATTTCTCTTCTTCCTGAAAAATACAATTAGAGTAATTTCAATTAAAATGATATGTCATTCTTAAAGCTACATTCCCTGGTCCATGGACCCCCCCTTCCTAGAAAGAATAATTATTTCCAGGTTAACCTAGTGATCCTCTTCATTTCACTCGGTTGGCTAGTGAAGACTGGCAGACATTTGTTTCTTTAACTTCAAAATGAGGGGATGGAGAGGTGGCTCAGAGGTTAAGAGTGCTAGCTGTTCTTACAAAGGACACAGGTTCAATTCCCAGCACAACATGACAAGCTCACAACTGTCAATAATTCCAGTCCAGGGGATCTGATACCCTCACAGAGACATGCATGTAGGAAGAAAACCAATGTACATAAAATAAAAAATAAATTACTTTAAAAACAAAAACTTCAAAATGGGCCGAGCAGTGGTGATGCTCATCTTTAATCCCAGCACTTGGGAAGTAGAAGCAGGTGGATCTCTGTGAGTTTCAGGCTTTCAGACCAGCCAGAGCTACATAGAAAAACCCGTCTCAAAAAACATAAAACAACAACAACAAAAAGGAAAGGCTTCAAAATCAGGTGCTGAGATGCCTCAGTAGGTACATGCTGTCAAGCCTGAGTTCAATCCTTGGAACCCACATAATTCCACCACAAGCCCTCACTAGCAATTCTTAATTAGCCATCCAACGTCAGTGACTCAGTGTGTGAGTTAAAGATAGCATTGTAGCAGCCAGTGGTTGAGCTTACTGAGGTCCAGCACAAGGCATGCATCAAAGCTGACCACGCTGGACAGTGTTTGCAGTAGAAAATGAGAGGGGAAGATAGGGATGAGGACATGGTAGGTATACGTATAAACACCTGTAAGTTTTAAAAACTCAAAACAGCTGAGCATGGTGGTATGCACCATTAGTCTCAGCACTCTGAAGGCAAAGGCAGGTGGATTTATGTGAGTTCAAGGCCAGCCAGGTCTATACAGGAAGCTCCAGGACAACCAGGGCTACATATATAATAAGACCTTGTCTCGCAGGGCAGTAGTGGCTCACGCCTTTAATCCCAGCACTCGGGAGGCAGAGGCAGGTGGATTTCTGAGTTCGAGGCCAGCCTGGTCTACAGAGTGAATTCCAGGACAGCCAGGGATACACAGAGAAACCCTGTCTCGAAAAACCAAAAAAAAAAAAAAAAAGACCTTGTCTCAAAAAACAAAACCAAAGATTCTAAATAGAAAGAAAGTAAAAAGAAATGTGCAGATCTGGGATGAGTGTTACATCTTCCCTGAAGCACAAAATGTTCATGGAATAAGATAAAAAGTCTTCATGGAACACAGAAATAAGACAGACACAGTCCTTTCCCTAACCTCTATTCTTCCTCCTTATCCCCATTTTCCCTCTCATTTTCTTCTCCTTTTTTTTCTTTTCTTTTTTCCCCTTCCCTTCTCCCTCTTGCTCTGGCCCCAAAGTTCTTATTTATTTATTATATGTAAGTACACTGTAGCTGTCTTCAGACACCCCATAAGAGGGCATCAGATCTCATTTCGGATAGTTGTGAGCCACCATCTGGTTGCTGGGATTTGAACTCATGACCTCCAGAAGAGCAGTCAGTGCTCTTAACCACTGAGCCATTTGCACCAGCCTCCTCTCACTGATCTTAGGTGGCTAATTATGAACTGCTAGTGAGGGCTGCAGAGATGATGCCACAGGTGAGACTACACACTGCTCTTGCAGAGGACAGAATTTGGTTCCTGGCACCCACTCTGGTGGCTCACAACTGCCTGAAAGTCCAGTTCCAAGGGACACTCTCTCCTGGACTCTGAGGGCATCTGAACTCATGTACACGTGTCCCTCCCCCAACTTAAAACAAAATAAACCTAAAAACAAAACTTAGATGTAATACCACATCTGGCTGTCTGTGCAGTTTCAAACTGAGCCAAAAATTATATTCTTTACATTTTCTCTCAGGAGTAGTAGCAGAGGCTCAACGTGTAAAGCATCCGCTCCACAAGCCTAAGGATCAGAAGCCATCATGTAAAAAGCCAGGTGTGGAGAGGTGGATTTGTGATCCCTGCATTCCTATGGAGATACAGGAGGTAAAGACAGAACACCCCAGAAGCTCCCTGGCCAGCTTGCCTGGAGTACTCGGCACAGAAACAAACATCAAGAGAGATCGGGTGGAAAGTCAGGACTAAGACCCAAAGCTGTCCTCTGAAGCCTATACATGTCCCTCCCATGGGTCCGTGCACCCTCCCCCCACCCCCCCCACACACTCATTCTCTCTCTCCACATATACATGTACACACAAAATACCTACTTGTCCTCTCATACACATTAACCACAGAAAAGCACAAAGATATGTTAAGTACACGGATGACTATGGGATGTGCAGTAAGCCCTATTCAATAAAGCATTGCCACATACCAGCTTACTGTCAGAACACAGGCACGTTTTAAACCTTTAAAGGCGTCTTCTCTTTCTCCTGTCTGCTGGCATTTATATTGCACTGTAGTTATTTATGTTAAGTCCAAAATGGATGATCAATTCTTGCTATTTTCATTACTTAAGGAATAGTTGTGCTTGATAAATATTTGCTTAAGAAAGTATGACACAATATTATGTTTTTAAGACATACACTCCTTGAGGCTTTGAATCCGTGGGAACTTAATAACTTCTGTTGTAACTAACTACCAGTTTTCAAAGCGGGTCTTTGCCCAACCCGTTGGACTAGCCTAAGTACCTCAAGCTCTGCAAAGATTAACAGCCCTGTCGAGGGTGGGAGTGACGGCTGTCTGTCGGAGTTCGTGATGCTTTCAAATAGAAGGAACTAAATTAAAACTCAATAGGGGAGAGAGAGCCTATAGCTCGGGCTTTAAATCGCACTGGCTATTTTCACTCGATAGACGACAGCTCATGCAATCCTCAAAGCACCCCATGAAATTTACACCGGCTTAACCCTGAGAAAAAAACACGGAGGGACTTCGGGCCTCCAAATTAGAAGGCCAACCTCCCTGAGGTCGGTACAAGCAGCAAACCCAAGCTTGGGGCGGACGCCAGGCTGCGTCCATCCAGCCGACCGATGTCTCCGGCCCCGCCGCCCCACCCCATCCCGGCCGGCCGACCCCGCCGCATACGTGCTTGGATGAGAGCGCAGTGACGCCACGGATGAGGCCGCCCAGCCTGGAGAAGAAGGGTGCTCTGGAGGCCGCAGGCCCTCCCAGCTGGTTCTGCAGGAAGAGCCCGGGCAGTGCGGTCAGCGTTCTTTCCACCATGTCGCTCATCGCTGCCTCCCTACGAGGCTACTTCAGCTGAGCCTCCCGGCCTCCGTACTCACTTCCGGCGTTTTGAATAAGAAATCTTTATTCGCGCGGGTCCAAGACGAGCAGGATGAAGTTCCGGGAGAGACCGCCTGGGGGCGCACGAGTTTAGGAGGAGAAGGGAGTTCTCTGGAGACTTGAAAATCATTCTATTAGCAATGTGTGTGCGTGATTATTCTTGTATTATCTAGAATCTCCCAAGTAGAATGTTAATGAATTCGTGCCATTACCCGGTCTCAGCCTCCAAGTGCTGGGATTACAGACCTGACCCACCATCTTTTTTATACTTTTCTTAACATCTGTAGGAACTCTTATCTCTGAAACTGTGGTAAGTGAAATTTTTTTCTTAAATCTTGAAGTTGTTCTTATACCTATCCCTCAACAAAAGAAAAGTTTTGCCTAACAGAGTAGTTATGCAAAAATAAATTTTAGTTTATTGAAAACAATTATCAATATTTAAATTGTTTAAAACAGATTTTTCTTTAGAATTTAATATTTTTATGCCTAAGTAAAATTTTGTTTACTGTCTTTTTTAACTTTAGGCTCTTTCATTAGATTGAATTAGAAAACTTACTTTCCAGCCATGTGTAGTGGTTGTTGCCTGTAATCCCAGCACTTGCGGATGGAAGGAGCAAGAAAATTCAAGGGTATCACCTGCTCCATATCAAGTTTAAAGCAAACCTGAGTTATATGAAACCCTGTCTTAACTTTCCCCACCCCCCAATTTTTTTCTTCCACCTAAAAAAAAAATGCTGAGGAAACTGATACTTTTCTGACTAGAGGAAAAGGAATGTGCTAACACTGCCAAGAAGTAAAGTGAAGCCTTCTTTACCCTGGCCTAAGTGATGTTCATTATTCTCCTTAGTATATCTTATCCAATAGAACATTTTCAAATTGTGGTGTGGGGCCAGTAAAACGGGGTCATTGTTTGGACCACAGTTTAAACGAAGAAAAATTACACATTTGAAACAGAGACATCGCCAGGCAGTGGTGGCGCACGCCTTTAATCCCAGCACTTGGGAGGCAGAGGCAGGTGGATCTCTGAGTTCGAGGCCAGCCTGGTCTACAGAGTGAGTTCCAGGACAGCCAGGGCTACACAGAGAAACCCTGTCTTGAAAAAAGAAAAGAAAGAAAGAAAGAGAGGAAAAAGAAAAAAGAATGAAACAGAGACATCATAAGCTTTATAAAAAGCAGAGCTCACAGCTTTCATTTGCGTACTGAATTGGCTGGAAAATGATGCAACAGCTTGAAAGGCTCAAAACCGTGAAGCCTGTAGGACGTGGCCATGAAACAGCTTTAGAAACGACAAGGAGGTGGTTGCTGATTTGAGAGGCTAGCCAATAGGAAAGGTGATTCCTTGGTACTGCAAAAGTGGGGTCTAGACAACTTAAATGAATTCACTTCATAGCTGTAAGTGGTGGCACACACTTTAGTCCAGCACTCGAGAGGCAGAGGCAGGTGGATCTCTGAGTTCTAGGCTAGCCAGGGCTACACAGAGAAACCTTGTATCCAAAAGCCAAAAAAAGAAGAGGAAGGAGGAGGAGGAGGAGGAGGAGGAGGAGGAGGAAAGAAAGGAAGGAAGGAAGGAAGGAAGGAAGGAAGGAAGGAAGGAAGGAAGGAAGAAAAAAAGAAAGAAAGAAAGAAAGAAAGAAAGAAAGAAAGAAAGAAAGAAAGAAAGAAAGAAAGTCAGTTCAGGACTTCACCCAGGCATAGTGGCACAAACAAGCCTTTAATCCCAGTACTGAGAGGCAGAAGCAGGTGGATCTCTGTGAGTTCGAGGCCATCTAGGTCTACATACATAGTCAATTAGTTACAAGCCACCCAAGGCTATGTCTAGAGATCTTATCCCAAAACAAAACAAAAAACCCACCACAAAAGTTCCATTGCTATACACAAGGGGGCGCCAGAGGAGCGAACGTTAGACCTGACTCAGACTTTTCCCAATTCTAGCCTCTACAAGCTAACTCATGTTCATTTAATTTCTGGCCCAGGTTCTTTAAAAAAAAAAAAACAACAACAACAAAAAACAGACCTCACAAAGTCCCTTTTGTTTTTCTGTTCTTCCTTGAGGGAAGGGAATTCACTCTGAGGAAGCTTCCTCTGAAATCTGAAAGTGTATCAGGGAAAGCCAAGTCAGGGAAAAGGCAGCAGTTACAGCTAAAAGAAATGGCTTAGGGGTTAGATGGCTCAGAGTTAAGAGCGGGTGCAGCTATGGCAGAGGACTGGGGTTCAATTCTCAGCAAAGGGCAGCTCACACCACCTGTAACTCCAGTTCTAGGGGATCCAACAACCTCTCCTGTCTCTGAGGACACCTGCACACACGGGGTGAGCATACGTACACAAAGGCACACATATAAAAACATAAAAATGAAATAAATAAATCTTTTAAAGAGAAGAAAGGGAGAGCCCAAAGAAGTGGCTCCCTCCTTCCCACCCCAGGACTTCACACAGAACTTTGCCTGTTCTGTTTTCTCTGCTTTGACTCCTAGCCAGGAGGCTACGTCCACACTGTTTTCCTACTCCCCCTGTCCAACCCAAACCAGCCTGGCATTAGCTGGAAGAGTTCTGTGTTTACTGGATAAATCCCTCTACAGCAACTTCTTTGTGGTGAAAATCTCTATTTAGTCTTCCATGACTCAGCTAATATTGCCTAACCTAGTTTAAGCCATGGTCTATGAAACGAAATTCTGTTCCACGCTGAGTATTTAGATAGTCCAGTTGAACTACTTGTAAAGAGATTTAATGTACAATTGTTTTTGCTTTTCCCCAAGTAGCTTAAGAAATAAACAGTTAAAAAAAAAACCCTAGAGCATTCTGTGCTATTTGAGCATTTTCCTATGAGTTTTACCAGTTCAGCACCCAGAATACCTTTTGTAAGGACTTTTCCTAACAGTCTACAATCCAGGATAAGGAAAAAAAAATAAGCTCCAGTTAGAATAAACAAAGGTCTTCCCGGAAGAAAAGGGGTGGGAACGTAGCATTCAAGCACGTGCCTAACGGTGGTACAGAAAGTGGCCAGAGGGTCAGACGGGAATCAAGCCAAGGAGGGTGAAGAGATTCTGGAATTCCATCCAACCTCTACTTCCCTGAGGAGCCCTTAATTTGTGGAGATTAAATGACACATTATTGAATGATAAATGGGCCAGAGAAAAATTCCTAGAAGCAAATGAAAATGAAAATATAACACAATGAACCCCCTGGGACACATTAAAGGGGATCTTAAGGAAGAAGTTTATAGCTCTAAGTACCTACATTAACAAATCAGAAAGAAGGTAGACATTGTAGTGTACACCTTTAATCCCAACACTCAGGAGGCAGAGGCAGGCAGATCTTTGTGAGTTCAAGGCCAGCCTGGTCTACATAATGAGTTCCAGGACAGCCAGAGCTACATTGTAAGACCCTGTCTGGAAAAAAAAAATCAGAAAGAAGCCAAGTATTATGGAGCATGCCTTTAATCCCAGCACTTGGGAGGCAGAAGCAGAGGCAGGTGCATCTTTCTGGGTTCAAGGTCAGCCTGGTCTATTCAGTGTATTCCAGGATAGCAAGGACTATGTATGGAGATTCTGTCTCAAAAATAACTATACACATACACACAAACACATGCACGCACACACATACAAACATACACAAACACACCCACATACCATGCACTCACCCTCAGAAAGAACACAGATTAGTGACTCAAAGAACACAGATTAGTGACTCTAGCCAGGTTTCTGTTGCTGTGATGAGACACTATGACCAAAAGCAACTTGAGAGGCAAGGGTTTATTTCAGTTTACACTTTGAGGTAACAGTCCCTCTCTGAGGGAAGTCAGGACAGGAATTCAAGGCAGGAACCTGGAGGCAGGACCTAAAGCAGAGACAATGAAGGAGTGCTGCTTGTTGGCTTGCTCCTTGTGGTCATCCTCAGCCTGCTTTCTTATACAACCAGAGCCATCTTGCACAGTTGGCACTGTACACAGTGATCTGGGCCATCCCACATCAATCACTAACCAGGAAAACGTCTCATAGGCTTATCCACGGGCCTATCTGATGAGGGCATTTCCTCAATGGAGATCCTGTCTCCTAAATGACACTGGCATGTGTCAAGTTGAGAAACAAAAAATAACAGCACAGTGACATGACTGAAAGAATTTGGAAAAAACAGGAATAAACCACAACTGTTAGTATTCTGTCTAAACTCCACCTCCACAGTTATCTGGCAACACTCAGGTATGCTCCTCCCCACAGTTACCTGGCAATAGCCAGGTAGGCCTGCCCACTATAAAAGGGGCTGCTTGCCTCCTCCTCACTCTCATACTCTCTTACTCTCTTGCCTCTAGCTTCTCTCTGTCCCCTCGCCCTTCCCCCCTTCCTTCCCCCTCTCCCCACATGGTCATGGCCGGCCTCTACTTCTCCTCTTTCTCTGCCATCTTCTCCTATTTCTCTTCTCGCCTTTACTCTCTGCCCTGAATAAACCTGAGCCTCCCCTTTGGAACCATTTGGTCTGGTATGGTCTGTTCTAAGCTGCACACCAAAATCTAACAATGGTGCTGAAACCTGGGAACGAAGACTTCGGGAACCTCGAGACCCGTGCAGCCGCCGGCTCCAGCTGCTGTGACCGTGCAGGACGGATGCCATGTGGTCCTCCGCAACCCCACCCAGACTCCATCTGCTGCTACCTGCCGTCACCAGGTATGTGAATTAACATCCGCCGCTGCGAGGCTCACAAAACTTCCACCACGTGAGCTGTGCCGCTGTGGCCCCCACATGGTGCTCTGCCACATGGGCTGGGTAACCAGACAGGGGACACAGACTTCATGGTTCCACCTTTCCTGATACCAGACTGAACAAGCCCGTAAACACATACCGGCATATTAATTGGTAAGGAGCTTCCAATTGGTGGGAGGGACCCTGGATGCCCAGATAGGGCCTGGCCAGCCTTCCCTGGGCTAAGGAGTTGGCTTTTCATTGCCCCAGTCTACATGACTGGCCCCTCCCTAGCTGACCTATGACTTATGACATTGACCATTGGGTGATTTCCCTCCTCAAAAGTAGCTCCCAGCCCCCACCCCAGCTCTTGCAGCTGCCGGAAATCTTGGTACCAGGTAGGCTACTTTCTGGTGGGCTCCAGGAGCCCCACCAAGGCCCCTAGATACTCTCATGACGACCTGATCTCTAGGCTGTTAGCCTGATTTTTTGTTGCCAGCTTTTCTTTCTGGACACCGACTGATAGCTCGGTAACAGCCACGTCACCTAATGGGTACCACATTGTCTTTGACTGTACCCACAGACACCCCACTGGGTTGTCTACTGAAAAACCTCAAATCTCTAAAATTAACACCTGATTTGAGGCCTTCCAAATTGATACACCTCTGCAATAAGGTCTGGATTTGATACCCTCTAGATAATGGACTAAAGTAGCCACTTAATGGCACGCTAGACCCAATTATTTTAAGGGGTCTTAACACATACTGCCAGCAGTCTGGTAAATGGAAACAAATCCCCTATGTTTGAGCATTTATCTACCTTTGTTATATTCCTTCCATGTGTTCTGCCTGTTCCTCACCCCAGGTCCTCTTAGCCATGAAACCTGCTCAATCCCACACCTCTTTCTAATTTTTCTTTTTTAATTAAACCAGAATGGGGGAATTCCTGAGACTCTAGCGGATATCTGCAGGTTTATATCAGACCAGCTAGACTTGCTTCCCCACGTGCACAACCACCCGCACAAAGGGCTTGGCTACCGGAGCATGCGAGGGAGGCATTCCCTCTCCCTCTCTGCCCGGGACCTGTAAAGTGAGTGCTAGTGGTGCCTTCCACTGCAAAAACAACTAACATGAACGTTGCTGTGATATGGGACACACTTGCTTTTCCTTGCCCACTGCAAACTCTAGCCACCAGAGACACTGGGCAGTGACTTCGGGCTGCTAGAAAGTCCCGCCCTGCTACCGCTGCCGCCCAACCCCCCGCCAGCCATATGATCCAGCTTTCTTATTCTGGTCCTAGCCAAATGTTTCTTTGCTAATACAAAAATGTGCTTTTCTCTACCTACACAACCCACCAAAGTTATTTAAGACAGGATAGGAAAGACTCTGTCTTAATAGATTTTTACTACTGCTATTAAATTCTATTCAGTTACAACTAATCCTTATGGCTCTCAATCTTGTCAGAAGTCTGCTAATAGTATATTTAAGTTTATGGCCGACAGAATTCCCAAAGCCTCTAACAGTTGACTCGAGATGGTTTCAGAAGACTTAAACACCGAACTCCTAGAAGATACAGCCTGGATTGTATGTGATGATATAGTCACTAACAAATGCAGTGGGCTAAACTGGATGCTCTGAGTCAAATGACTTGGCTAAACCAAGGTAAGTCATTTCTCATGTCACGTGTATCCATTCCACAGAAAAAAGCCCTGTGTCTTCTGCACTTGGAAGCCAAACTGACTTCACCCAAGAGACTATGGAGACCACGGGAACTGTTGGCTAGTGGACTCTTTTTAAAAATTTTTTTAATAATTTATTTATTTATATTACGTATGTGAGTACAATGTCACTCTCTTCAGACACACCAGAAGAGGGAATTGGATCTTATTACAGATGGTTGTGAGTCACCATGTGGTTGCTGGGAATTGAACTCACGACCTCTAGAAGAGCAGTCAGTGCTCTTAACCACCGGGCCATCTCTCCAGCTCCTGACTCTATCATTTTTTAAAATAATATATAACTGGTAGATTATTCTTTACTCTTTCTCAGACTTCTGACTACATTGACAGCTAAGCTTTCACGGATTATCTGTTAACTCATTACCTAAACTCAGTTGCCATCAATTAAATGCTTCATATTTTCTCTTCTTGCTATGCCACTGTCCTGATACTATCTGAGTTCCTATAAACTTGCCTAACTCTAATAAAACATTCCACTATACGATCTAACAAAGGTTCATCTTAAAGACTGCTCATGTTGTTAACTCATGCTGTTATCTGTTTTAAAAACTTATAAGCTACAGGAAACCACTCAGATCTACCTCTCAAGGACCAAATAGATGCCATCCAGATCTTGTCAAGTCCAGGTGCATCCAGAACAGCTCCAGAGAAACAACCTCCAGATGCTCCATCTCCTGTCACACACACAGCTGCTTTTACTGGACCTGTTCCTTCTGACCTATCCTCAGATGGATCGCTCCATAGACCCTGGACAGCAGGAAACAGCCAGCTCTCCTAAGACCAGACAAACATCCCCCATTCCCATCCTTCTAAGTTCCCCCTAAGGACACGTTGCCCCCAATGCCAGCAGGAAGTAGCTAGATATCATGACGACCCTATTCCTGCTTCGCCGTCACCTCTTTCTAATTTTTCTCTTTTAATTAAACCAAAACGGGGAATGTTAGTATTCTGTCTAAACTCCACCTCCACAGTTATCTGGCAACACCCAGGCATGCTCTTCCCCACAGTTACCTGGCAACAGTCAGGTAGGCCTGCCCACTATAAAAGGGGCTGCTTGCCTCCTCCTCTCTCTCTTACTCTCTTACTCTCTTGCCTCTGGCTTCTCTCTGTCCCTTCACCCTTCCCCCCTTCTTCCCCCTCTCCCCACATGGTCATGGCTGGCCTCTACTTCTCCTCTTTCTCCGACATTTTCTCCTGTTTCTCTCCCCACCTTTGCCCTATCTCCTGAATAATACCCCCCCTCTTTGGAACCATTTGGTCTGGTATGGTCTGTTCTAAGCTGCACTCCAAAATCTAACAACAACCAAATCCAGAAATAACAATAATAGAAATAGTAAAAATAAGAAATAACAATCAAAGCAGATAATGAACTATAAACAAAGAAAATTGTACAAATAATCAATGGATCTAAGAGCTGATTCTTTGCAAAGATAAACAATATTGGCAGATCCTTAGCACAGTTAAAAAGGGGTGAGTACACAAAAGAACAGAATTAGAGATAAACAGGGAGACAAAAGATATGAAAGAAATGCTGAACACTGTACGGCAATATTTTAAAACCTATACTCTATTAAATTAGAAAACCTAAGAAATGGATTAATTTCTAGCTTTATCTGGGCCATCAAGGCTAAACCAAGAAGAGGTCCACAACTCAAATGGACCCACAATAAAGAGCTTGAAGCATTAATAAAAACCTTTCTGGCTTCCCAGATGGCTTCATGCAGAATCCTACCAGACCTTCAAAGACAAACTAAAACAAATACTTTTTTTTTTTTTTTTTTTTGGTTATTTCGAGACAGGGTTTCTCTGTGTAGCCCTGGCTGTCCTGGAACTCACTCTGTAGACCAAGCTGGCCTCGAACTCAGAAATCCACCTGTCTCTGCCTCCCAAGTGCTGGGATTAAAGGTGTGCACCACCACCGCCCAGCTGATGAATATTTCTATAAAATACTTACAAACCAAATATAGACATATATCGAAAAGATCACCAACCACAATCAAGTGGGTTTTTTTTCCTACATGCAGGGGTGTACAACATACATAAAAGGACTTAAAGACAAAAATATTATACAATCATATTAATAGATACCAATAGAAAAGTCTCTTGGCAAAATCCAATGTATCTGCAAGACAAAAGTCCTGGAGGGAATATACACCAAAAAAGGCTATACATGTCAAATTCACAGCAAACATCATTATAAATGGAGAAAAACTCAAAATAATTCATTAAAATCAGGAATGACCCCACCTGGCAATGAGCAAAGAGACCTTGTTGGTCTCTGACTGATGTTCTTCTATCAGTCAAAGGCAGAGTGGATGTCAGTCCTTTGTTCATCCTGGCTTGGTGGCCAAAGCTGTCTCATGCCTAGGACTCATAAAAATCAAATCAAATTCAAGCAGCTGCAGCCTGGATGGAGGAAGATGGACATGCCACCCACAGTCCTGTCTCCAGTCCGCTGCATAGGTGGGTCACGGACACATGATTGCTGCCACACCATGTAGCAAAGATGGAAGATGTCACCCAGGGGCCCACACCATTGGTCAGCCTGCAGCAGATGAGCTGGCCCTGTTCATCACCACACTCAGGAGAGTAGATCCTGCATCTTCTCAGGGCAAGCACCGTAGAGCTGGCCCCAAGGGGGAGAGCAGGAGAGGAGCTGGCCTGCCACTCCTCTGTCAGCAGGGGATGGGGAGGAGATGACTGGAGGTTGAGGGGCTGAGTGGAGGACTGATTCCCTCTGCTCCATCACCCATCACCATCTAAGGGGAGAGCTGACCCAGAGGCCATGAAAGCAGGTGAGCTGCTCCTGTCTTTCCCCAGCTGTAACACTTAGGTGGCAGAGGGTGGGGGGCTTGCACCTTACAGGGCAGCACAATAGGGCTGGCCCTGGTCAAATGGTCATGGATAAGCCAGCCTCTCCTCCCAGGGTAAGAGCATAGGAAAGCTGGCTCTGCCAGTGGTCTGCCATGAAGTGACAACAGATGTGGAGATGGTGCCTACCCACCCAACACACACACCTATGACAGCCAGGAGGACTGTCCCTGGGGTCTTGAGAGCAGGTGAGCTGGCCTGTCCCTCACCAGCTGCAGCACTAGGGAGAGTGGGCCCTGCATGTCATCAGGGAAACACAGTAGAGCTGGCCCTGGTGGAAGGGCCAGGCCCTGAAGGGATAGTGGGGATAATGCCCTTCCGCTCCCCCTCTGCAACACCTGAAGTAGCTGGGAAAGCTAGCCCTGCCTGCGTTACAGACCCTGGCTGTAGCATTCGGGAGTGTGGGCCCTGCCCCTGGCCAACACAGTGCGCGTGGCCCTGATGGCAAAGGCACAGTGAGCCAGCCCCGAGGGTGTGAGAACAGGAGAGCTGTCCCAGCCTCTCACAGGCTGCAGCACTTGGGAGAGTGGGCCCCGAACCTTGACTGGGCAGCAGCACAGTGGAGCTGGCTCTGGAGGCGTGGGTGCAGGTGGGTGAGCCATCCAGAGGGCAGGAGAGCAGGAGAGCTTGTCGCTGTCCACTCCGACCCGCTGAAAGAAACGGCGACATACGGAGTTCTTCTTCCCAAAGCAGTTTATTAAGGAACCCTTACATTCTTCAAAAAGCCCCCAGCCTCTCCTCCATCGCCCTTAAATCCCTCTGCCTTCTCCAATCAGAGCCTGCCACATCGGTGCATGTGATAGGACAGTGGGTATGGCAAGATCTGACGTTGCTCTATGTAGCAGATGGCCTGATTATGCATAGCAGTGAACCTTCGTAATATTGCCTGTGGGCGTGGCTTCTTCAGGGGCGTATGAGGAAGTCAGGTGTTAGCTTCAGGCGCCATTTTGGAATGGCACCCGCTTCCTACAAGAGCTGACCTTGCCTCCTTCCAATGGCAGCACTAGGTGGCCTAGCCAGAGCGGTGCTGGAGAACTTGCCCTGTGGGTAAGGGAGAGTCTGTGGGCTGAATAGCTCAGCTTCCACCCAGGCCCAGGGCCAGGGCTCTGAATTGGCCCACCCCAAGATCTGTATCATCTGTTAACAGTTGAGATTGTAAAAGTGTCAGTCCTGCTGTTCCAAAGCTGCAAGACGTCTATGACACAGGGCCACAACAGGACAACCTGGAGGAGGTCCAATGAAGATCCAGTAACTGATGGTGTCACAGAAGCCAGGCCTCAAACCAGACCAGCGATGACTCATTGCAATGAACATTTGCAAGTGAAGATGTGTGGACAGAGGGACACACTGTGGGACGCACCGTGACACACTACAGCTCCCATGATAAGATATTTTCTATGCTTTGTTTTTGTTATTTGTGTGTTTTTTATTGGTGGGGGGAGTTGTAAGGGCAAAGACCATATATGAGGTGACAGAGAGATGACCCGTACTGGGTTAAACCCACAAAGAATAAGTACAAAGGTAAAATTAAATTGAAGTCATTGTTCCCTAAAACCTCCTGTCATTTAAAACAGATTTACATTTTAATTTAAAACTTTAAATTACATTTTAATTTTACATTCAAATACATTTAGATACAGTGTCACATTTTTGTTATGCCAGTTATATATTTAATTTCTTGAGTGTGTAGCATGAAATAACTTCGTCAAATCTGTAGTTTTGAGTTTTTTGTTGTTGTTGTTGTTGTTTTTTTAAAAAAAAACTTTTTAAGAAAAGAAGTTAGGAATGAGTCAGGGATGCTCAGTATCCTCACTCATTTTCTATACAGTCCTTGCCTGGAAGGACTAGCTAGCGCAATAAGGCAAGAGAAGGGAATGAAAGGAGCACAAAGAGCAAAAGAAAAAGTCAAAATATCTCTGTGGTGGCTATTCCTGGTTGTCAACTTGACTATATCTGAAATGAACTACAATCCAGAATTGGAGGGTCCACCTGTGATCTAGATCTTGAGGATGGAAGACACGTTTCTGATCTGGATCTTGGCTTGGAGGTCTTGAGACATAGTGGCCAAGAAAAGCTCAGGCCCAGCCTTTAATCCCAGGAGACTGAGGCAAGCAGATCTCTGAGATCAAGGACAGGCTAAGACAAAGCAAGTCCCAGATCCAGGTGTGGTGGCACACACCTTTAATCTGGGCCACACCTTCTGCTGGAGACCTACATAAGGACATTGGAAGAAGGAAGATTCGATCTTCTTCGCCTCCTTGCATTTACTTGCCAGCACATCTGTTGGAATCTACTTCTCCAGAAGACCAGCTTAAACAACTAGCCTTGTGGGACTAACTACTAGATTCTTGGACTTCCCATTCACAGCTGACCGTTGTTGGGTTAGTTAGACTATAGACTGTAAGTCATCACAATAGATTCCCTCAATATACAGAGACATTCTATAAGTTCTGTGACTCTAGAAAACCTTGACTAGTACAATCCTTCTTTGTATATATTAAACAAAACTTCATTTAGAAAAATAGAAATGGCTGGGTGGTGGTGGTGCATGACTTTAGTCCCAGCACTTGGGAGGCAGAGGCAGGTGGATTTCTGAGTTCGAGGCCAGCTTGGTCTACAGAGTGAGTTCCAGGACAGCCAGGGCTACACAGAGAAACCCTGTCTCGAAAAACCAAAAAAAAAAAAAAAAAAAAAAAAAAAAAAAAAAAGAAAAGAAAAAATAAAAAGAAATGTGGCCAGGCAGGGCATTGGTGGCTCATGCCTTTAATCCCAGCACTTGGGAGGGAGAGGCAGGCGGATCTCTGACTTTGAGGCCAGCCTGGTCTACAGAGTGAGTTCCAGGACAGCCCGGGCTATAAAGAGAAACTCTGTCTCGAAAAAAAAAAAAAAACAAAACAAAACAACAAAAAGAAAACTAGAAATGATCAACACTTTAAGCAAAGTAGTGAGATTCAAAATCAGCTCACAAAAATTAGTCACCTTCCTCCGTAACAATAACAAGCACACTGAGAAAGAGACCGTGGAACATTCCCATTCACAATTGCTTCAAATAAAATAAAATATCGAGGAGAAAGCCTAATCCAGGAAGTGAAAGACCTTTACAATAAGGACTTTACATCTCTGAAGAAAAAGATTGGGGAAGACATAATAGAGAATGGAAAGACCTGCCGTGCTCATGGACTGGCAGAACTAATATTGTGAAAATGACCATTTTACCAAGAGCCACTTACAGCTTCAATACAATCCCAATGGCATTCATCACAGAAATAGAAAAAAAATTATCCCAAAAGTCATATGGAAGCATCAAAGACTTCAGAAAACCAAATTGATCCTGAGCAAAAGGAACACTCCTGGAGGGATGACCATTCCAAATTTCAAGACATATGGAGTCGTAGAAACAGAAAAGCCTGGTAGCAATTCAAAAGCAGAGACTTAGATATGAGTGTTTGAAATTCAACTGTCTCACACTTGGCAAAGATGCCAAAAGTACACACTGGAGGAAAAGAAAGCACCTTTGACCAATGGGGCTAGAAACATTGGATGTCCACACACAGGAGAATGAACTTAGAGCCATATCGATCATCCTGCACAAAATCAACTCCAAATGGATCAAAACCTCAACGTGAAACCTGAAATATCAAAATTGCTGAAGAAAACCTAAACAGTACTATACAAGACACAGGTGCAGAAAAGGACATTCAGAATGGGACTCTATTTGCCAAGAATTAAGGTCATCAGTTGACAAACTGAACCTCATGGAACTGAAAAGCTGTACAGTGCAGGAAACAATTAACCAGTGAAAAGAAAACCTACTAAGCGGAAGGCTGTGCCAGCAATATATCCAATAGCAGATTAATATCTAGAATACACAAAGAGCTCAGAGGGAAAAAAAGATCCACCTAAAAATGGGTGTTGGGCCGGGCAGTGGTGGCGCACACCTTTCACCCCAGCACTTGGGAGGCAGAGACAGGCGGATTTCTGAGTTTGAGGCCAGCCTGGTCTACAGAGTGAGTTCCAGGACAGCCAGGGCTACACAGAGAAACCCTGTCTCAAAAAAAAAACACCCCCCCAAAAAAAGGGTATTGGTGCGCACCTTTAATCCCAGCACTGGAGAGGCAGAGGCAGGCAGATCTCTTGAGTTCCAGGCCTACCTGGTCTACAGAGAGAATTAGAACTCCAGGATAGCCAAGAGTTCTATGAAGAAACCCGGTCTTGAAAAACAAACAAAAAAGGTGTGTGTGTGTGTATGTGTGTGTATACAGAGAGTACTCAAAAAAAAAAAAAGAAAGAAAAATGGTTACGAAACATCTCAAGAAGTGTTCACCTTCCTCAGCAATTAGGGATATGCAAATTAAAACTACTCTGAGATTTTCATCTCACCCCAGTCAAAAGGACTAAGATCAAGAGACAAGTGACAAATTCTAGCAAGGATTCAAGGGGCAGGAAACTGCAATCACTGTTGGTGAGAATGCAAAACAGATGTCTCCACTATGGAAATCTGTGTGGAGAGTTCTCACAATGCTGAAAGGAGATTGGTCACCCATGACCCAGCTATACTACTCGGTGCGTACCTGAAGGACTCACTGCCCTACTCCACAGATAAGGGCTCAACCGTGTTCATTGATGCTCTGCTCACAATCACTAGGAAACGGAAACAACCTAAAGAGAAGGTGGTATGTGAACACCATGGAATTCTATCCAGCTGTTAACGATGAAATTGCGGCCAAGTGTGGTGTTGCATGCCTGCACCTGAGAGGTTGAGGCAGGCAGATCCCTGTGAGTCTGAGGCCAGCCTGTTCTGCACAGTGAGTTCTAGGACAGCCAGAGAAAAGGAAGGAAGGAAGAGAGAGGAAGAGAGAAAGGAGGAATCAGAGAGAGAGAGAGAGAGAGAGAGAGAGAGAGAGAAGGGGGAGGAGGAGGAGGAGGAGGAGGAGGAGGAGGAGGAGGAGGAGGAGGAGATAATTTTGCAGGAAAATGAATGGAACTAGGAAATATACTGAGTGAGGTAATCCAGACCAAGAAAGACAAACACCATATGTTCTTACTTGTGGATTAGTTGAGGATGCTAGTTCCAGATATTTTGTATTTGAGTTCACCACTTGTATTGAAAGAAGCCAGGAAAGTTAAAAGGGATCATAGAGAGACGGGGAGGGGTGAGGAGATGGGGAGAGGGTGGGGAAGATGAGAAAGGGATGGGGGAGGGGATCTGGAGTGAGGCCTAGTAGAAGACAGTGCTACAAAGGGAGTGATGGAAAAACTGGTGACGGGGAAGGAGTGTGTTACAGGGGGAAGAGGGAGGAGAGACAAAATAACTCAAAGGCTATTTGGAAAACCTGTAGAGAAACATATTATTTTATAAGTTGGTTTAAAAATATATATATATATATATATACACATGGGCGCGTATGCATGTGTAAATGATTCATTTTTTCAGAAATACATTCAAATTTATAATCAATCAAGTGATAAGTCATAATTTGAGCCTATTTGTCATATGTTTTATTAAAAATCAGGATATATTTTATATATTTTATATTTTTATATTCTGTTATTAAAATATATAGATAAATAGCTCTGATTTAAAACATTTTATCAATACATTATCAAGCTTGATGAGCTCTTATCAAAACGCTTTGTCATTGAATATAAGTCACACATAATATTAAAAGCTAAGGTGTCGTGCAGTGGTGCTGTATGTGGGTGCTGGGAATTGAGCCCGGATCCTCTGGAAGAACGAACTGTGCTCTCAACCACTGAAACATCTCTCCAGCCCTAAGGTAACGTTTTTTAAAAGTTGAGGTGTCCTGTAAGTGTTTCTTGTTAAATACACAATTTAACATTCAGAGCACCTATAAATGCTCACTAAAGTTTGATTCAGCTTTACGAAGGCGTGCTATAATGTGAGCAATAATACATTTCACCACATTTATTTATTTAAATGGAGTTACTGTACCGTGATGATGCTCCCACAAAAGGCTCAGTACCGGGCATGGGAAACCTCCCCTTGAGTTAACTGTCAGAAGAACACAAGCCTTACCCCTCCTCCCCCCACAAAAAAACCAATATAGGCTATTGCCCTCGATTGACTTCCAGAACTTGAAGGCAAGACATTATTGCTGAAGACACCACACACTTCAGACACAAGACTTGAAGACATTGAACTGGAACTGAGATGGGAGCCTCCTCCAGAGGACTCTCGCAAACACATGTGAAGGCGCTATACCAGCTGCCAAGGAGAGGAGCAATCCTACACAGCTGTAAAACCCAAGAACTACAGGCGTAACAAAGCACGATAGTGCCAATGGTCAGTAGTCACTTTTATCTTGTAACCACGGCTGTGTAGGTGGACTTAAAGTCCACTCAATGCGCAGAAATCCATTTCTGGTACTGTAATCCCAGCCAAAGGTTACCCATAGCTAGAGAGCTCAGACCTGAATGGATATCCTACTTCTGCCTTTTTCCTAAACCAATATAATTTCTAACTCTATCCTAAATTCTTCCTTGTACCTACAGATAAGAGTCGTTCTCACACCGAATCAAAGAAGGTTCTTTATGTAACAGATGGAGACTATTACAAAGACCCACAACTGGTCAAAACGCAGAGATTAAGGATCTGGAGGGTGCCCAACCCCAACTGATACATATTCAAAACAACTCCAACATCCAAGACTCAAGAAAAATCACAGAACGGGCAGAAAGATTGTAAGAGTCAGTGGTCTAGGACACTTGTTACTAGATAGTACCCTCTAAGCATGACAGGGAACAATGCACCCACTGATGACTGTGTGAGTGAGACTGACACAGACAACATCAGTTGACATGTCAAGGTGGACAGAGGACATTCCATATGGACCCACCCCTAGATGAAGAGCTACGATAATCAGTGGATGCTGAAAGAGAAAATCACTTTCCTCCAGGAAAGTGTATGATGTGCAATCCCAAGTGGTTAGCTCGGGATGCTTGTACATACAAGCGATGCTGAATGCCCTCAGAGGATCCGTATACATGTGTACATATATATATATATACATTTCTATGTCTATGTATGTAAAGATAGTAAAGAAGAGGCCATGCACTGGGAGGGGTAGACACTGCAGCAGTTTGAGGGATGAAGGAAGTCATGGAGTGGATAAAGACTCAATGCTTGCCGGGCAGTGGTGGTGCATGCCTTTCATCCCAGCACTTGGGAGGCAGAGACAGGCAGATTTCTGAGTTCGAGGCCAGCCAGGGCTACACAGAGAAACCCTGTCTCAAAAAACCTAAAAAAAAAAAAAAAAAAAAAAAAAAACCACTCAATGCTCGTGTGCAAAGTCCTCAAAAAGTTATAAAAAGAATTTAAAATAATGGAAAAAGAGAGGTGCACTCTGTTGGAGGCTGTGTACAGAAGATGGTATTCCAAATCTAGCTTCTGAGGTTGTATCAGCGATTCACAAGGACACAGTGTTACTAAGCATGTTGTTAAGTTGGTCTCTGTAAAACTCTAAGAGACAAGCATATAAGTCAGGCTCTGAAGATATTCTCTCAGAGGAGAGGGACACAAGGAGACAATCTTACAAAGTGGGCCGTTAAGGTGGTCTGTGGTGGGTGGAGTCCATAGGAGGCAGGCTTACAGATGGCAGTATTAAGGTGGTCTCTGTTGCGGTGGATGATGACAGCCTCATGCCTTTCGCAGATCCAAAGTGACAGGTGAGGGGACAAGCTTCCTCAAGAGCTGGAGGGTAGCTGCAGTTCCCGCTGCTGCCACTAGATGGCTGTGTAAGTCTATGTAGAGGAGAGAGAAAACCAACTGGATCCCAGAGCCAGGATCGTTCCAAAGAGGAAGGAAACCACATTAGACCGTTTGTAAGCGCTGGAGTCAATAATAAACAGCTGGAAGGCCTTTTTTTTTTTTTTTTTCCAGAATATGTGGGGCCTGCCTTCTAAGACTCTGTCTCTGGATAAGTTAGACTAACGACTATTATCCTCTATCCTCTATTTTGTGGCTTTTTTTTTCTTTATTTTATTTTGGCGTTTGTTGTTTGTTCTTGTTTTGTTTGAATCAGGGTCTCACTCTGTAATCCTGGCTCTCCTAGAACTCACAATGTAGACCAGGCTGGACTCAAATCCATGGCTATATCCTCCTGCCCCTACCTCCTCTTGGGTGCTGGAACTAGAGTTCAGGCACCCCAATCCCTGGCTATGACTTGTTGATCCTAATCTCTCTCGTTTCCTTCTGACTCCCAGACTGGGATTCATAGGAGAGGCACAAAGATTTTTTTGATAAGTCCATGCTTGAAATACTTTTGGCAGCTCTCCAGATAGAATTTCTTATGCTCTCACACATACTTCCATAACATTTGGAAACATCCAGATCAGATCAGGATCCACACAGCTACAGATCCTCTTGGTACCTTATGCTGACTTCCTAGTATTGGTACATTGGTAGTATATATGTTTGTGGATACATAAGAATGTATTAGAGCCGGGCAGTGGTGGCGCACGCCTTTAATCCCAGCACTTGGGAGGCAGAGGGAGGCGGATTTCTGAGTTCGAGGCCGGCCTGGTCTAGAGAGTAAGTTCCAGGATAGCCAGGGCTAAACAGAGAAACCCTGTCTTGAAAAACCTAAAAAAAAAAAAAAAAAAAAAAAGAAGTGTATTAGAATTTTTAAATGACCTTTAAAATGTTACTGATTAAATGATGCCACCACAGTATAACCTCCACTCCTCGTCTGCTCTTTCTTTGCATGTCCATGAGTTTTGGTAAAGTCTCCTTAGAGCTATTCCCAAATCTGTAATGTTATTGGTCTATTATACAGAAAGTCTCACTTCATGTGGAAATCAAAAGCTGCAGAAAGAACGGCTTGTGAGGGATTACCAAAAGTTCAGAGTTGACTTTCTGTGGGAAATGTGTGGGCATCCCATTTTTTGCTTTTTAATCTGTGTATATGTATGGCATGCTCGTGGATGTTCTATCATGAGGGAATGCAGGCATTTGCATGCCATTGTGCATGAGGAGGTCACAGGGCAACTGCAAGAATCATTCCTTACTTTTTTTTTTTTTTTTTGGTTTTTCGAGACAGGGTTTCTCTGTGTAGCCCTGGCTGTCCTGGAACTCACTCTGTAGACCAGGCTGGCCATTCCTTACTTTCTACTATGAGTGTTACTGTGTCTTTTCATCTTTGGTTTTTGTCTTTTCTTGCTTTATATGATGCCCGGCTGGCCCAGCAGCATCCAAGGATTCTTTCTGTCTCTGCCTCCCATCCCCTTGTAAGAGTGCTGCGATTTCAGACACATACTACCACGATGTCTGGCTCACACGGGCTCTGAGGATTGAACTCTGGTCCTCACACTTGAATGATGGGCACTTTACCCACTGAGGCATTTTTCTAGCCCTAGCATGATTTATTACACTGGTGAAAGACTCTCTATAGTTTACTTACAAGTTTTGTTGCTACTGTTATGACTCTTCACACATTAGTAACAAGTAATGAGAGAAAGAATTTTTATAGTGACCCAGAGGTTCTGGAAGCTATCGATGCATAAATCAGTGTGAATTCTTGAAAGCAACTGGAGTGGCAAAAAAAAAAAAGAAAGAAAGAAAGAAAGAAAAGAAAAGAAAAGAAAAGAAAAGAAAAAAGCAGCCAGTGTGATGTGGCTTTTCAATTACCTTAGCTATAAAGTTTGGCTATTAACTGAGTACTTAATTGGCTCCTCCCGAAATGGAACCATAAAAGCATTCAGTCCCACAGGCTAAAGAACATGTTGTACCTGTTGAAAACTGTTAAAAGGCACCTTTAAAAGTCTGGTCATAACTGAGCAATGACTAAATGTAACCTTATTAGGCCAGACATTGTAGTTGGTAGAAATGGTGACTACCTATACAGAACTGTGCCCAGACAGCCAAGTCTGAATCCTACCTCTGCCATTTACAGTCTGTACAACTCTAATTACATATTTTACATTCACAAGCCTTTGTATCTCCATCTCTGTAATGAGCGCAACAGTAACTATCCTTCTTACCTGTAGAATCTGAATAATTAAGTTAGATCACACACAGAAAAGAACTTTGAAGACATGGCACAACACAAATATTAGTTACAGCTCGTAAGCCAGGCGGTCGTACAGACAGGAAAGCTGAGTGACTTGGCTAAGGACCAGTTGTGGCTGAGTTAGGATGAGGACAGCTCTCCACAGGATTCTTTTCAGAACATCAGTCAGTACTTCTCTGAAGGTAATATAAACTAAGTCTCCGCCCATGTCTCATTTACATACAATTTATTACCCAGCTATAAAAAGTCATTAAAATTTAACTTTAAGTTTGTTAGAAGCTGGATTTAATTACCATGTATGTGTATCTATATTACTGACCTTCCAACTGCCCTTGAAGAAAAACAGGTTTTTGTTTTGTTTTTTTATTGTGTATGTCAATGCTTGGCCAAGACTTCTGGTTTTATGAGAGTCACATGAGATAATTTGAATCCTAAATCCAACTACTAGGAGAAATCTACAAAAACAAATCAGACCTTGTATAAAAGCTAAAACTTTCAACATTCTTTCAGGATTCTTTAAATAATTCTTTACCTTCATTCTAACCTTTCATTTTGCTACTGACAAAGAAAGCACTATTTGTGGGTACTAAAAAAGTCCTGTTGTTTCTTTCCTTTTCAATGTGCATTTGTGTGTGCCTGCTTGCCCATATGTGCAGCACATGCATGCTGATGCCCACAGAGGTCAGAAGAAGGCATTAGATCCCCTGGTGCTGGAGTTACAGTCAGTTGTGAACTGCCTATGTGGGTGCTGGGAACCAAATTCTAGGCCTCTGCAAGGAGAGAAAGTTCATTCACCTGCTGAGTTATCTTCCAGGCCCTCAAATGATCTCAGCTCTGGAGAGGCAAAGGAAGCAGATCTTTGTGAGTCCAAGGCCAGCCTAGTCTACATAGTGAGTTCCAATAGCCAGAGCTGTATAGTGAGATTCCAACCCAAATAAGTGGATGGATGGATGGATAGATGGATGGATGGATGGGTGGATGGATGGGTGGATGGATGGATGGATGGATGGATGGGTGGGTGGGTGGATGGATGGATGGATGGATGGATGGATGGATGGGTGGGTGGGTGGGTGGGTGGATGGATGGATGGGTGGGTGGGTGGGTGGGTGGATGGATGGATGGGTGGATGGGTGGGTGGATGGATGGGTGGGTGGATGGATGGATGGGTGGATGGTAGATAGATAGAGATATGGATAGATACTCATTCTAATGCTTTCTTTGCTTTAATAGTCACTTATCAATGTCCCTATGATTACAGCATCTGAAGAATATTTTTATTGTAAAGAAAGCTATTTTCCTTAAAATTTATAGTAGATTACTGCGATTTAAAATTTGCTTTAGGGAGCTGGAGAAATGGCTCAGAGGTTGGGAGAATTGGCTGCTCTTCCAAAGGATCTGGGTTCAATTCCCAGCACCCAAATGGCAGTTCATAACTGTCAGTTCCAGGGGATCTGACGCCCTCACACAGACATACATACAGGCAAAATACAAATGCACATGAAATAAAAATAAAATCATAAAAAAGTCAAATTTGCTTCTGACTCAAGTTCTAAGAACTAGGATTCCAGTCTACGGGAGAAAGGAGATGAGGTCTGGCTTGTGTCTCCACTTGGGTTATTTTCCAGCTGCTGGAAGATTTCAGGCCAGTTCCTTTTTCATAGGAGGCTTGTCTAACATGGAGGCCTTATTAAGGTGAGTATTTCAAAGACTTTGTGCATTTATAGTAGTTTAATTTTCAGTGTTGCATTGAAGAAGGCATAAAATAACGTGTGAAGGCTTAGCTCTTGTCCTACCTAATGAGAGGCTTCTTTAAGCCACTGTTCTGACCTTTTAAATGTGGTTGGTTCAGCAAGATCCTGCAGGCAGAACGCCAGGATTAAAGAAGCAAACTGATGTAGATTTATTAGGAACCTTCTTGTCAGAAAGCTACAGTTTCCCAGTCTAGAAAGAGGTAAAAAAAAAAAAACTTCCCATTGTCGTCAGCCTTCATTCTGAGGCAATGCTCTGACTTCAGTTACTTACAGAAAACTGAGCCACACAGCCTACGAGCGTCATGAGGAGTGCATTAAGAAACCTGTGTACAGATACATCTGCAGCGGAGAAGCCTGCGGGTAATCTTGATGACAGAGTAGTGTGAGTTCCTACCTCACCACTGTCTGCTTTGCCAGTTCTGAGGTAGAGGCTATGTCTCTTCTCTCTCTACTGATTGGAAGAGACTGGGTCGCCCCCATTGCTTGTTCTTGGGGGAGTGCATTCTTGTTGGCAAAGGTGGTATTCAGAAATTTATGCAGAGGCCTAGGAGAAGGCAAGTACACAGATCTTAACCTTAAGAAAGGAAGACAGCCTGGCCCCAGGCTGGGCTGTTTACCCTGCTCACACTTGTTGCTTCAAGGATGCACAAGCTTCAGGCCCTTGTTTTTTCTCCATAAGTTTCGATGCAAAAAGAAAAGAAGAAAGGTGAAGTTTGCTCACAGCTAGAACTCATTTATGCTAATAATTCGTCCACTGTGAATTAGATGAGAATTTGAATATGTTTCAACATCAATAAAGATCACATTTGGCATCCAGCCTTAATAGGAGGGGAGGGAGGTGTCTAGTCTTACTGCAACTTGATATGCCATGTTTGGTTGATATCCATGGAAATTCTGCCCTTTTCTGAAGAGATACAGAGGAGGAGTAGATGGACAGACAGACAGATGATGGGACAGGGGACTGGGAGGAGAGGAGAGAAGAGAAACTGTGGGTGAGATGTGATATATGAGAGAAAATAAATAAAAAAATTTAAACAAAACCCAAACTCCTCTATGAATAGAGTTGCTTTAGGGAGCTGGAGAAATGGCTCCTCTTTTCCTCCTCTATGAACTAAGGGGAAGCCATGTTTACATGCTTAAATCACACAAGCATTCTATTTCAATGTATTTCAATCTAATTTCGTTTTTTTTTCTTCATTCTGGAAAATGCGTTGAAAGAAGAGCATAAATATTTTAGTGTAGGAGAGTGAATATTCAACGGATGTTATCAGCTACAGGTCTTGATGGGGTTCATTTTCTCCACCAATTAAAGAATTTAAAAGCAGGGAAAAAAATCTCAGACACAGCAGGCAGCAACAAATAACGGACTTCTATCGTGTGCGCACATACACACAGAGAAAGGTTTCCTGAAGAGCAGAAGAGAGACTCAGACATTGAAGTCCATTTTCCCTCTGAGGGGTTGGAGGGGCTAAGTGTTTTTTTGTGGTCTGGGATGAAGCCTCTCTCTTTAGTTTCCGGTTGGTCAGCTAAGGAGGTCCACAGCTTCAGGTAAACATACTGAAAAGAGCCCTTGCACCTATCTTACCTGTATGAACCATTCTTTTGGCAGGACTAAAAACCTACTCGGCTTTTTTTCTCAGGTCCTCCTATGTTTGTCTATCTGTCTAGGATTTGTCCAGTTCCTGTCACTCAGAATTACAGAGTCTTTCCAGAAAGGAGTGAAGAGAGAGGAGAGAGGCACTATTTTACACTCTGGGTCAGAATCTGGTTGGGGGTTGCCTGATTCTGTTTTAGCCATCTCCATTTGGGTTACAAGGAGAAGTTCTCATGGACTCTGCTGGGCTCCTGATTTCCTTCTTATCCTAGATCAAGCTGCTGTAAAGATACCATTGAGCAGGTGTAGTGAACAATGAGCACTCCTTTCCTAAATGTGCTATCTTTGTGTCTATTGCAGCACTCGAGGATGAACCTGGGGCTTTGGAAACACTAAATAGTGCCTCCAGCCCCGCAAACATTTGTTAGTGATAACTTTGGAGACTTGAAAGTTCAAGAGCAAGGTTCTGGAAGCTTGCACATATCTGGTAGGTGTCCTGGTTTGTGCTTATCTTCTCCATTATCTTTTTGTGATAGGAAGAAAGCTGGAAAACTCTAAACTCTTTTTGTGCATGCTTGTTTTTGTTCTCTGAGACAGGTCTCATGTAGCTCAGGCTGGCCTCAAACTTGCAGCAATCCTCCTGCCTTTGTCTCCTATGTGGTAAGATTAAAGGTATGAACTATCACACCCAACCTTTGCTTGGGATTTTTGTCTTGTGTTTTGTTCAGATGGAGACATAATTGGGAACAGTGCTAAGAAAAGAGCGCCGACTTTGAAGTGAGCACCTTGGCTTTATACAACAGTTCTTGTCTTTTACTAGCAGCAAGCCTCCAGCATATTACAGAATCCAAGACTTAAGTTTTCCCACCTATAAAGAGAGGATAGCAACTTCACACTGAAAGGCAGTCATGAGAACTAAGTGAGCTAATATTCATTTACATAAAGTTTTATATAGACACCTGGCATATAAACAGCACCTATTATTTATATGCAGATATATTTCTCCTAAGATCTACCATGTCCTCTTTTACCATAAACCTACAGAGTGGGTGTCAAAAAAGCAGGGCCACGTTCACTGGCAGTTCCACACAGGTGCTGGCTTGTGTGGTCCCACCCTACCCCTCAGGCATGCACCTGCAAACCTTGGGCAGGGCTCTATGTGGTTGCAGAACAGATTAACAGATGTGAAAACCAAAAGCAGTCTATATACACAGCATTCTGTTAGGCTGGCCCAGTGAGGATTACAGAAATCCAGATGTGAGGACTGGAGAAAGCAGACCTGAGGCGAGATTTGGATCTGCTTTTCAAGTTTCAAACAAAAGAGCTAGAACCACACAGTTGCAGAGGATAGCACCTCCAAGGAACATGCCCAGGGCAGTATTTCCTTGTTTTGCTAAGACAAAATAACAGAAACACAACCCTATAATCCAATTCTTTCTCTCTTTTTAAAAAGATACAAGGGCCATTTTCTCATGATCTTCCCTCCTTGCCTTCCTTACCCATACTCAGCATTCTGCAAGTTCATTAAGCAGAATATCAAGACCTGCTTTGCTGCTGTGAGATCTGGGGGAGGGATGTAGGGGGTATGGGGGAAGGGAGTACAGGTAGGGGTGGACATGGCAGGTGGGGTGCTGAGAGACATCTGCTAATGAAAACGACATGGTGTTATATAGCTCACCTTGGTTTTGAACTGGCAATCCTGCTTCAGCCTCCTGGATGCCGTTATAGGTATATGCCACCAGTGTTATCTTGCTATCCTCTGATCGACCAGTAAATATGCTGCTTCTGATAAACAGGACAGGTACAACAGGATTATAATGACGGTGGGTGTCACTTCCATTGCTTTAAGTGCTATGAACACTGTAGTTCTGGCAAAGGGGGAGCATCTAGGGTAATTTGTTTGACAGGTTCTCATGTGTTTTAGGCTGGCCTCAAACTCATTGTGTAGCTAAGTATGATCTGAGCTTCTGATCCTCCTGCTTCTATTACCAGCATGTGGTTGATAGCCCACTCAGTTGTCTTAATTCAAAAGTATAACGGGGCCCTAACTCACAGACTTTCTTATTTAACTGTCTATGAAGATGGAGTATAACTAAGGAGACGGAGTGGAATCAGTTGCCTGAGACCTAAAGCTTTTTAGACAAGTGACAATTAAGGCTAGAATCAGGTCAGTCCTAAGAAAACATAGATTGTGATTACCCTGGCCATAATATCTCTTAATACAAAGTTAAGAATCCCTGAGTACAAGCAATCACATCCTTTATTAAACTATTTGTTTAATTATTTCCTATCTATCCATCTTCATTTCATCTCAAGAACTTTGGATTCTGTCAGACTTTCCCACTTGCTTGTATAAGGTGGCTGTTTCTAGATGCTTTGAGACAGCCTATCTTGGTGGGACCTTTTATCCAGTGTGGGAAGAAATTACACACCATACAGTACCTATATGGAAACTAAAAACTGCATCCCAGTCTTAAGATGTCTGCTTAGTTTACACTGTTTATGGAAACAAATTTGAAAACTGGATGTGGTGACACATGCCTAGAGACCTAGCTCCTTGGGAGGCTGAGATAGCTCAGGTCAAGCCTGGGAAACATAATGAGACCACTTCTTTTAAAAAGAGACAGAAAAAACTAGGTTACTTTCTTACAACTGTTTTTCTTGAAGTTTGAGTAACCTTTTCTCTAGATTTATTGGGGTTTAAAAAAACTCAATTATTTCTGATAGAGATAAAAAGAACACAAAATTTGAAGGAATCTAGCAGGCCTGAGCATAGCAAACATGGCACCAGCAGGCCTTGCCTTCCCCCTTCCCCCTCCAATGTAACCATTAAATTGCATTCCTAAAGCTAGCCCCCAAGGTCTATTCCCTTATTTGGCCACTCCTCCTCCTGAGGCTGATTACCAAGATCCAGCTATCAAAGTATGGAGGTCAAGCAATCGAAAGCCCCCATTTTGGCTACATAATTATCATGCCAATCAAAACAAACCAACTCTTAACAAGGAGTTTCCCCTTTCCCTTTATAAACTGCCGTTTACCTATGAGCCACATCTGTTCCACATCTGTCTAGAGGTAGTCCTTTGTCCTCTAAGACAAATAAATCTTTGTGCTGAGAACTTGGTCTTGGTGTGTCCTGTCCTTTCAAAACTTGTTTTGAGGGTTATTATAAGAGATGACTTCGGCCCAACCATCATGTACCCTCCATGGTGTTGGCTCTGATTTAAAAGGTAATACTACATAAGTAGATATTACGTATCCCGGAGATCTTCTGCAGTTTAGAGTATGATTTGGATCTTAGAACCTAAAACTCCAATGCCACAGCCAAAGCGAGGCTGAAACAAATCAGTCCAATTTAGTCCTAAAAGGTGTCTCAGGGTGAAGAAACTTAATAGTGTCCTCGGGTGACAAGTGTCTCCTTACTTAGGGAGACAATACAACTGTCTCCGTGACTCTATCTGATACCAAGGGCTGCTGCTTGTTCAGGAGATTGTCTATAGAATTTTATTTTCTACTCTAAGGAACTCCCTTGTAGTCATTTCCCTGAATCTCAAACAGAGGCTTTTTGTTTCCAGTCTGTTCCTTGTTTGCCAACTGCTGAACCTTCTACTCCGCCATGACAGTTGCTGCGTAAATAGCTATGTGTGGTACTGTGCAAGGTATAAGAATGTAAAAATGTTTGAGGAGCCAGGGGCTATTGTGATGGGCTGGTCTTGTGGGTAAGAGGGGAAACGGTTCTTCCTGGAAACTTAAAAAAAGTTGATTCCACTCAAAATTCGGGTTGTGTTCTCACTCTGCTCTTAACTCTGGCTGCTTATTAGAGTCATGCAAGAACTTTCCACTCCTGGATTTGAGGATCCAGGGTGGTTATTTTTTTAAAGCTCTTGAAGTGATTCTAATGATCATACCGGGTTAAGAACGCCTGCCTTACATTTAAAGATACACTGCATCTGCATATTATGACTGACTCCACTGTGTAAGCAGAAATCACTCGTGTACCTGGAGACGCACAAGCCAACTTGGAACCATCAGTGGAGCCAGGGGTGATAGGACAAAAAATTAAGTTTATGTAAGAGAGAACTTCTTGATCATGGTTGTCTAAGAATGGAATTGGGAAGGTGGGGTATTGGTCTATCAAATGCTCCTGTGAATACAAAAGTTAATTAATACTAACAGGGAAATTAATCACAGACACTGAGCACTAACATTGCAAAGATTGTGTTAGATAATATAAGACATAAAGTTTGTTTTCATCCTAAATATAAGTCCTGGACAGAAACTTGGGGAATCAGGGACCGCATACAGATACATGGAAGAGAGACACAAGATTGATGTGGCATTTCTCAGAACAGGAAGTGACTGTGAGGGCCCTGGTTTGGATAAAGGAAACAAACCTGAGGCCAGATTATGGGGGAACTTGTAAGTAGGAAGGAAACTTATACTTTGTGTAAGAAACAGTGGCCTTGGGAAGCCGGAAGCTCGGAAGCATCAGGAGCTACTCCCGACAAACTTCAACAGAAGAAATTATAGGAAAAATATGAGGAGCTTCCAGAGCCAACAGGAAGACTGAAGAACCAGGCCCAGAAAGGGCTAAAAAGTGTGACTATCGTAGTGGTCTCAAGGCAAGGTGAGAAGTATGCAGCTGTGTTTGGTCTCCTTGATGGGTCTCTAGGAATTAAAAGTAGAAAACATTGAGTCACATGTTCAAGTTTCTAGACTGTATCAAATGGAAAAGGAGAGTTCTCTGAAGAGACTAGACATAGGAAAGGAAGCAACACTGGAGAGCCAAGGAACAGCAAGTGTCCATAGACAGCATCGCTGAAGGTGTTTCCCAGACTGCGGTGGAACTCCGGGCCCTCTCCCCTTAGTCCTCAGTGCGCTGGAACTCCATGTGAACATCGCTTCTGTCCCATGGGAGGTTTTGAACAAGGAAACAATGTGAACAATGTTTCAGAAAGGTCTGTTCCTTGGTGAATGTGCTGAAGGAATGAGAATTCCAAGGCAGATGGCTCGGAGGGGGCGGGGGCGCGGGGCGCGGGCTGGGGTGGGGGTGAGGGAAGAGGGAATTGGATATTGATGATATTCAGTGTACAATAGACTTATAACTACCACAAAGTGAAGAAAATTAAGAAGAAAGAGTCAAAGACAACTGAAAATACTCTTCCTAAAGACTAAAGGAATGGCGGTGGCAAAGTGAGCCAGGACAGCCATCAGTGTCAGTTGGAGAGGAAGGCAGTGCTTGCGGGCAGTGTCCAGTTGGGAGTGAGACTGCAGTAGAGCTACAGGCTTAGGAGGGTCTGGAGCAGCAGCAACAGGGATGTATGGGAAGTGATGGGTAGAAAAGGTTGAAAACTCTGCTCCAAATGAGGGGAGGAAGGCAGGGATGGATGGATGGATGGATGGATGGATGGATGGATGGATGGAGAAAAAAAGGAGTTGTAAAGAAGGTCTGAGGGTTTGAGGTAAGAACGTCTATACTGTGAAAGCAGGATTTCATTTCCATTTTCCCCTCAATCCCCTTTTTCCTCTAGATACCACTCTAATTATATATCCTTAACTATAAAATGCAGGTGTGTGTGTGCATATATACATTCATATATGTGTGATCGTGGGCCTATAAGCATGGTGTGTGTGCATATACACATTCATATATGTGTGATCGTGGGCCTATCAGCATGGTGTGTGTGCATATACACATTCATATATGTGTGATCATGGGCCGATAAGCATGCATACTAATTATGCTGAAATTATTTTTAAACTAATTTTACTTTGTGTCAGTGTGGGTGTAGGCATGGGTGTGTGTGTGTGTATGTGTGTGTCTCCTCTGTGTGTCCTGTCCTATCACTCTCTGATTTATTCTCTTGAGATTCAATTCTCATTGAATTGGCAGTCAGCAAACCCCAGCAATCCTCCTGTCTCCACCTGTCCCATGTGTAGTGCTGAGGTTAGAGGCTTGCAGAGCTACACTTGGTTTGTTTTTTGAATCTGAGTTCTGGAAGGTAGAATTCACTCACATTTTAAAAATAATTGCAAAAGACAAAAACATGATTGTGTGCTGTGAAGCTAAGAAAAGAGAGTGGCATATATATAAAGAAAAGCAAATTTTAGCCAAAAGAAGGATAGGGACAAAATTATGAACTTCAATAGCTATGCTATCTTTTAGTTATGTTTTAGATAGGTAAGTGTTAAAATATTTATTTTATGTGTATGGATGTTTTGTCTGCATGTGTCTATCCACCATGTGTATGCAATGCCCACAGGGATCAGAGGAGGGCGCTGGATGTCCTGGAACTGGAGTTACAGCCAATGATGAGTACCTTCCATGTAGGTACAGGGAATGCAACCCAGGTCTTTGAATGAGCAGCCAGTGCTCCTAACCATTGGGCTGTCTCTCTAGTCCCTGAAAAGAAAAATAACTTTGATGTGGATGATAAAGAACCAGCAGAAATAGAAAGGTTTTATTATAGTTCCACCTATATTTGGTTAATCACTGCCTTACTGTGAAAAGAGAATGAATCTCCATTCCTTACCAGCTCCAAGCTAAACTACCCAATTCTGTCCGTACAGAACCCCACAAACTGGCCCCATCTAGTTTCCCATCTCATAATCCCCACGAGCTATATGTGTGTCCATAGAAAGGCACCCTTGTTTACATTTATGCCTTCTTTTCAACATTTTGGGCAGTCTCTTGGTTAAAATAGCAGCCTCAGGCAAACAGTATGTTTCTTAAGTAACGGTTCCTAATGCTGAATAGCTACTTTCTACGTCCATAGCCTGACATGGCTAAAATCGAAGTGAGCGTCCGTGTTTACCTTGAAATAGCTCACCTGACTTCATACAAATAAAAAAAAAAACACTAATGGCTGGAGCAAATATAAAATAACACATTCAAACTGAGATAGCAAATGATACAGCGTTTAGAAGCTGAGGTCAGCCCCAGGCCCGCTAATACGCCCGTTACAACCACAGAAGTATAGGCTTGCCTCAGTAAGTATTACAGTCTTCTCCAAACCCTTTAATTCAAGGAAGCAGTTGAGAGGTTACAGAGAGTCAAAGGTGATGAGACCAGCTCACCTCAGGCTTAAGCTCAGGACGCTTCCAGCCTGATGTCATTTATTCCAGATTCATACTGGGAATTCCTTCTCACTTTAAGCATTAACAGTTACTGGAATTTCAAACAGCTAATTATAAATTAAGACTGACCCTTTCCACTTGGCTCCCAACTTTAGGTTTAATTATGGCCGTGTAGATGTATAATTTTCATTTTTTTTCTTTTAGAGTTTATGAGGCTTTGGGTACAAGCCTGGGCATTTCATTAAGAATGTCAAATGTTTCCGATCTATCTCATGACCATTGTAACTTCAATGGCTACTGGAAAATGTTTGCAGATGGACGAGTTTCATTTTTTGACACTGAGTTGAAATGTATTTCCCAAGGCAAAAGTAAAAATTACACTTTTCATATTTCAGCTGTGATTTGTTTCGCCCCAAGTTCAATGGTTCTTTCTTCAGCTCTTTCCAGTTTGTACGCCCTCACGTTAAAATGTGTTCTTTGTTATTCTCCCAGGCTATATCTATGGACAATAAGCTCACAGTATCTGTAAACTAAAAAGCTCTTTTTTTGTTTTGTTTTGTTTTGTTTGTTGTTGTTGTTGTTTTGGTTTATTTTTTTCAAGCCAGGGTTTTTCTGCTTAGCCTTGGCTATCCTAGAACTCACTCTGTAGACCAGGCTGGTCTCCAACTCACAGGTTTTTGAATTCTACTTGAACACAAATTTAGTCTTTGCATATTATCTCCTTGGCTTCAGAGTTTCTTCAGCTAAGATTGCAGCTACTGTTGCTGTAAATACCTGGATAATGGAAGTTTCCTCTCTAAGGGATAGTTTCGTGGAGGCATGCAGGGCTCTGTAGTTCTCCCGTGTGAGTCCCAGGAGTTGAACTCGGGTCACTGGGCTTCACAGTGATGACCTCTGACTCATCTCTTTGCTTGCCCTCATTCATACTTTGATTTTCATCTTGGAGTTTTATGAATTTCATAAAGTTTTGTTTTCCATGGGTATTTTTGTTTGTCTTTTATTTCAAACACCAGGGGGGAAAGGCCCTTTCCTCTGAGTGTCTGGCTACCCTCCTTTACTTTTAAAAAATGAACAAGGAACACTGAATCTTCCGCTTGCTCTACAGAACTGAAGAGGCCGCTTATCTCAACTGTGTGGAGATCAGCAGTTTCTCTTCTCTGATAACAGGTCCCCCAGACACATCAAACCAACGCCTTTTCTCTCAGGGCTGAACTAGAGCCCCTTCTCATTAGTCTAAGACAATCCCTCCCTCTTATACCCATACCACATCAGTCACGTAGGCAAGGAGGACCGTCCAGAATGGCTATTTTGTTTGTTTAGTTCTTAATCAATTCCAGACCCTAGCTCATTTTGACCCAGACCTCCCACCACACCCTCTTAACCCAACAGACAGGGATTTCATTGAGATTTATCCCAACAGTTATTTGAGGGGGGAAAGGGTTAAGCAATAATAGTTCAAAACCTTGGTGCTCAGCCCAGGCAACTCCATCTGTTGAGATGCCACTGGGCAGAGGTGGCTGCCCCAGTGCCTCACACCTGAGACATTTTCTGACTCTTAGCCACAAAGCAGGGAGGATAGGAGCCAAGGCCCAAGACCCAGGTAGGCAGTATCTTTGCACTCTGCTGAACCCTAAACAGTATTCCACACAGCATCATTCACCTTGGCAACCAGCAAGTTTGCTGGTGACAGGTGAGGACCTTCACTGGGGAAGATCCTGTGGGTTTGGGGTATTAGCCGTTATCTGGATGTAGCATTTGCCTGTTCTTCATCTCGGTTATGACCATGTTACAGTCTCCTGAGTAAATACATCTTTCCTTTTCTAGAGTCTCCTCATGAGAAAGCAGAACTTCCAGTCTTCTGTGCTAGGCTCAGGTAACTGGTCTTCAGCTTTGCCTCCTCAGCTCTCTCAAGGAAGATAGCTCCTCTCTCCTGATTGTCTCTCTGCACAGATCTCCTCTGTATTCTTCTCTTCTTGTTTCTGAACACTCTACCAGACTGTGGGCTACAGGGGCCTCAGAAATCAACTGGGTAACGGAATGAGAAGGGCAAACAAAGGTAGACTAACCAGACACTGCTTTGATTCCGACTGTCTATCCCATAATTTTTACCTCTTGGCTTTGGGCAGTTCAAGATCAGGGCAGTCCCGTCAGGAAGTTTCTAAGCTCTCTATCATTTCTAGATCATTTTCTTTCTGTCCTAATTGACTTACATTTGCAGCCATTCAGGTACTTTGGGATTTCTAGGTTACTGTGCTTGGGTGGTGGTGGTGGTGGAGCTGCTGCTGCTGCTGCTGCTGCGCTTCCTCCTCTTCTTTCTTCCTCTTCCTCCTCTTCCTCCTCTTCTTCTTCCCCTCCTCCTCTTCTCCTCCTCCTCCAACAGACTCCATTAAGTAGCCTGACTGGCTTGGAACTCACTATGTAGAGCAGGCTGGCCTGGAACTCCCAGAGATCTGCCTTACTCTGCCTCTTGGGTACTGGAATTAAAGCTATGTGCCACCATGTCTACCTCCTGGCCCTTTTAAAACACGGTTTATCGTGTTCTGGGCTGGCTGGAAACCAACTATGTAGCCAAGGATGACCCCGAACATCTGCTGGGATTACCCATTTGTGTCCTCGTGCCTGGTTCCAAATTACATTCTTCGAGCCGTAATTTTGCAACTCTATGAAGGCTCAGGTCTGGGGCAGCAGCCTCAGCTCCCAGACTAAAAAAAATCAGATCGGTTCCTATATGAGCTTTGATTCCTCCTTGCTCTGATTTATTTAGATTTTTTTCCTCTGTGCATTTCTTTATGTTTTAGTCCAAAAGGTCTACATATGGAACGGGACAAAAGGCTTCAGTTCACCGACTTGACAAGAGGCTTCGGTGTTAGGTTGGTACAGAGATCTTAAAACAAAAAGAAAAACAAAAGACATAACAGAGCCAGCAAGATGGTTCAGAGGGTAGAGGCTTCTGCTGTCAAGCCTGATAACCCGAGCTTGGTCCCCAGGTCCCGTGGGATAGAAGGAGAGAAACGATTCCCTCAATTTGTCCTCTGATGTTTTCAGATGCTTCTTGGCATGTGCATGCTGATACACTCACACACCTCCAAAGTAAATAAATGCATTCTAGAAGCAGAAGGGGGAGGAGAAGCAGAGAGTAGATCCAAGAAAAAGTTGTTGCTTGGAGCTTATTGTCTGTTTGACTGTTTTGGAGAGTTAAAAAAGAAAAAAGTAAGCATTAATGATTTTAGATAAATACATAGCTAGAGTTATATTGTGAGACTTCTCTACTCACGGAGTAGAAAAGATTGAGATAATTAAAACTGAGAAGGTTGGACAGAGAACCCCCCAAAATTGACCAATAGAAGGCCACGCTATGGCTGGAGAGACAGCTCTCTAGCTAAGAGTACTTGTTGCTCTTGCAGAAGACCCGGTTTGGTTTCTAGCACCCACATAGCCACTCACAACCATCTATAGCAACAATTTCAGAGAATCTAGTGCTTTCTTCTGGCTTCTGAGAGCACTGCACACACATACATATACATTAAAAATAAATCTTTTTTTTTTTTTGGTTTTTCGAGACAGGGTTTCTCTGTATAGCTCCGGCTGTCCTGGAACTGACTGTGTAGACCAGGCTAGCCTCGAACTCAGAAATCCGCCTGCCTCTGCCTCCCAAGTGCTGGGATTAAAGGCATGCGCCACCACTGCCCGGCCTAAATCTTTTTTTTTAAGATGGTGCTTAGCTAGTACTAAATTCTTACAGCCCGCTCCAGGAAGGGACCGTGTGAGACCCAGAACACCAAAAAGGGCATACAAGTAGGTGGAGTGCTTGGGACCTGTAATTACAGCACTTGGAAGAGCTGTTTGGAGTTCAAGGCTCACCTGGGCTACATAGTGAATTCCAGATTCTATCAGAAAAGGAAAAAAAGAAAGAAGATCAGAAGAGCTGCAGTCTTTGAGTAGGTGATGAAACTGTTCCTGAAGTGTTAAACAAGTTCTCTTTGGCTGTAATGACTTACAGCTGACAGTACTGACACACAATCAAGTCAACTTTCCCAGAGTAAAGAAGCTTGGGTACCAGTGCCAGTAAAGCAAGAAACGCATAGGCAAGAGGAAGTCCCTTTATCTATCCTGCACCTGACAGAAAGCAATGGGCAAAGCAGAAAGACAGTTTCCAAAGAGCCCATTTGACATCATCAACCAGAGTATGGAAGGATGGGTGGGTGTGGGGGCAAGAGATGACATTTAGTAGTGGGCATAAGGGCCAAACCACATCATTACAGAACTGATGTCATTACAGAATTGATATCATTACAGAATTGATATCATTACAGAATTGATATCATTACAGAACTGATGTCATTACAGAATTGATGTACTTGAAACAGGAAAAAAAAACATATCTACGAAGAGAGGCAAGGCTTATTTTATTTAGTACTGAATATACGGTGCCTACTAGAGTGTCTGGGACATAATAGGCATCCAGTAAATATAGGAAGAAGAGGATCAAGGAGAGAGGGAGGGAGGGTTGGGGTTAAGGTTGGTTAAGGTTAATATTCTTTGTCATCATGCTGACAGAAAATACTTTGTTTTTCCCTACCCAATGAGTCTTATCATTCATGACTATCTAAGTAACATCCCATGCTCTGTGCAACATTAGTGTCTTCAGACGAGATGGCGAGCAGCTGAGGTTATCTCTCAGAGAGTCTTTGTATACATTGTTAAAGCTTCAGAGTTCCTGGCATCATCCCCTGTGCTCAAGTTAAATCAAGTTTTGCGTATATAAACCATCGTGACTAAGGAAGTGTTTCATTGTTCAACTAGAGTCTTTCCAGTGCTAAGTTAGTGAGGGTAAAGTTCAATTTCTTATCTGTTTAAAAAAAAAAAACAAGTAAAAAGATAGTTTTCATGTTTGATTGTTTTTTAACCAATAAAACCTGAATGTTTTCTTCTATAATTCATATTCTCCAGGCATTTGAGAGAAACAAAAGAAAACCAGTCTTACTAACATATTTACTTCTATTTAAAGTCCTTCTAGAAAGCGTTATATGGATATTTTGTCTAGTTGTTTGGGGTTTTTTTCTCTTTCATTTTCCTTATATGGGGTACTATGTAACATAACCTGTTTGGAGTTGGATGGAGGCTCAGTGGTTAGTAGTATTTGCTGCTCTTGCAGACCCAAGTTCAGTGCCTGACACACAGGTCAGATGGTTGACAACCTCCTACAATTCCCGATCCAGGAGACTGATGCCTTCTTCTGTCCTCCGAGGGCACCTGCATGTATGTGCCATGCATGTTAGTCTTAAGCACCCAAACAGACACTCTACTACTGAGCAACTCAAGTTAAATATTTTCTAAGAGTATACACAGGAGGCTTGATGGTCCAGTTCATAGAGTAACCAAACTAAGATGCCAGTAAACTAACATTTCTATCTTAGAATTCTACCTCTTACCTCAGATTACTCAAGGATTATCCAATCTTGTCTAAATTCAGGTAACCCAAAATTGTCTGTGAACGTAAACAGTTGTGTCAAATGTGAGTTAAGTAATGGCTTCTGATAAATAATTCAGAGTCTGCAGACTTCTGGGCCAGACTTCATTACTACTGGATCAAAACTCTGGCCTGCACATGGAGGATGGTAACTGAGTATCCTAACACAAATGAGGGGTTTGGAAGAAACAGATTCTTTAATTGTGTGCCTTATCTACTCTGTGGCTTCTTAAATATAGCCCACTAACTATAGAGTTCTTAGTCTACTTAAACATGCAATTTAAAATCCATTATCCAGCAGTATAATTCGCAGACTGTATAAAGAGCAGTTATGCAATGGTAGCATTGGGAAGACAGGCATGGCCTCAGACAGGACATTTGGTCTCCCTTGCAGTCTGTATGACAATATTTAGCTTTCTGAACCTTCCCTAGAAAGAAATGTGGCTGATAAATGCTGAAAAAAAAATGGAGTCTCTTGATCTTAATTTTTTTTTCTCCTTGCAAAACACCACGTCTTACCGAATCCCTTACTGGCACAGCTGATGAACTTGAGCTTGGGAACTAGTCACACCTGCATCCCAGGCTCCGTCCTTACTCAGCAGCTATGTGACCTCAGGGAAATCGCTTACTGTCTGTAAATTTTAGTTTACTCATCAGTAAAATGAAACCTTTACTCAATGGATTAAGAAAGGATTAAATTAGGTAATGGCTGAGAAACAATTACCCCAGAGCCAGATCCACACGGGGTAAATGATTAAGTATTAGCCACTGTTTCAAATGCACTACCAGCCTCCGATTACATTTTCTTTTGTTCTTGTTCAAGTTGGAAGCAGTTGAGAGAAACCAATGACCTGATTATTCATCCATTTTCTTCTTAGGAAGCACAGAGACTAAAACTGAGTCCTCTAGCAAGAGAGAAGAGTGGTTACCTCCTCTCTGTAATCTAAGAGCCAACAGAATCTCCCTCATTTCCATTCCAGTCCAGCAGCTCTAAAAGGAACTTTGTGTATTGATTTCTCAGTGTCTTACAATTGAGGATGTTGCTCTGCTTGGCTGGCAGTTTTGCTGGCAGCGCTGGTTTTTTTCGGGGCTGGAGATCAAATCTGGCGCTTTCTGAAGGCCACATAGGTGCTCAACAACTGAGCTAGATTCCCCCAAACACTTTAGTTCTTCTTTTTCTTAATAAAGTACAAATGCTACTTCACAGAAAAGTCTGTGAAATGTTATTCTCCCTGCCTCACTGTCTTGCTCGAGTCTATGAAATACAGGCGTTGAACTTTACACTGAAAAATTCTACAGAGCTGGAAAAAAAAAATCTCCCAATGCCTTCAGCACTAACGTGATTGTTACACTGTTTGGTGATCTGTCCTCAGCTTTCAGCTCTAATGTGCTTGTCTCTGGCACAGACGCTTCTGTTAGTTTTATTTATTTATTTTTTTATTTTTTTATTTTTTATGACTTCCATGCATGGGCTTGATCTGACCTTACTCATTATCCATTGTAAGTCACTGAAAAAAAGTGTAACCAAAGGGTGCCGTTTCTCTTCTCATAATTCGATAGTCTAATTACACAGTTTCTGGAGTTGAGCAAACTTGTTTCACGTATGTGAATCTCAGAGGATAAGCTGCTTACGATAAAAACCACCTTAATCTGATCAGTGTTTGCCTTCCCCACAATGCTGGTGTCGAGGCATATGTTTAGATTGTCTAAACGTGTTTTTAAACTGTGTAGGAGGGCATGTTCTTGCCAGCCAGACTGCTCTAGGATCTGGGAATTCCTAAAGCTACCCTAAGAGTTCAAACCCTCAAGAGTCCTCCTCCACATTCACTGAGTGCTTTCTGTCACAGACCAGAATTAGATCCATAGAAGCACAGAGTAGAGAGAAGGCGTCCACAATACGGCTGCAGTTTTGTCCTCGTGTCACTGAACCCTTCGGAGTTTTTTTTTCTAAGTTCCAAGTTCCAATTAAGCTACTGTCATAGCACTTCCAGAGACCCAGAATTGTGTCCAAAACCATACCTTTGACCCAGCCAGTGACTAAGCATACAAGCCTAGCTCTTCTGGCCCCAGGCTAGATAAACCTGGGGGTAGACACCACCGCCACCACCCACAACGTCATGCTGAAGCCAGACCTCCTTTGGAAATTGGCTTATGTCCTCATATTCTCTCTCTCTCTCTCTCTCTCTCTCTCTCTCTCTCTCTCTCTCTCTCTCTTTCTCTCTTGTTTTTTCGAGACAGGGTTTCCCTGTGTAGAAGAATTAAGATCTTGTATTTTAGCATTAAAATTGGGGAAATGTTTTGTGTTCCATAATTTAAAATTTTACAATATAGTAAACCCTGTTAATTCATCCTAGGTCTGAGAAATTCATCATGAGAATCATTAAACCTTAAGCAAATCCAGATCAGGGATTTTGCTCCCTTTTTCTGGAAGACATGTTTGTTCTGTTGGGAGCAGGATGACAGGAAAAAAACAATAACAAAACAGAGAGACAGATAATCAAGAGAACACCCAAACCCAAAGAGCCAACCAAACATTTTATAGTCAGGTCTATTTTATTTACCTGTGATATTTCTTTGTTTTGTCTGTGTCTGGCTTTTTTTTTTTCTCTGTATAGCCCTGGCTGTCCTGGAACTCACTCTGTAGACCAGGCTGGCCTCGAACTCAGAAATCCACCTGTCTCTGCCTTCCAAGTGCTGGGATTAAAGGCGTGTGCCACCACCGCCCAGCTGTGTGCCATGTTTTGACTACAGTAAAATTTTTGCCTCGCCTATCTACTGGATTAAAGGAGTCAGATCTGCTTTGGGAACTTGATAATGGCATAATTGGCCAAAGTGAAAAGTTGCAGTTCAATTGTAGAGATCGAGCTTAGCTTGAGTAATGCCCTAGAATTGATATCCAATGCCAAAAGAAAGAGAGAGAGAGAGAGAGAGAGAGAGAGAGAGAGAGAGAGAGAGAGAGAGAGAGAGAGAGAAGACTGAGGGAGAGAGATTAAACACAGGAACAAGTCACGTCCCGACTCCCTCACTGTTGTTGGATCAATGCTAACAGACTTACTAGATAGACAAAGGGTTGGACTAGAGAGATGGTTCAGTGGTTAAGAGTACTTATTGGTTCAGTATCCTTAGTCGTCAGGGAAATGCAAATCAAAACAACCCTGAGATTCCGTCTCACACCAGTCAGAATGGCTAAGATTAAAAACTCAGGTGAGAGTAGATGCTGGCGAGGGTGTGGAAAAAGAGGAACACTCCTCCATTGTTAGTGGGACTGCAAGATGGTGCAACCACTTTGGAAATCAGTCTGGCGGTTCCTCAGAAAATTGGACATAGCATTACCTGAGGACCCAGCTATACCACTCCTAGGCATATACCCAGAAGATGCTCTAACATACAACAAGGACATATGCTCAACTATGTTCATAGCAGCCTTATTTATAATAGCCAGGAGCTGGAAAGAACCCAGATGTCCTTCAACTGAGGAGTGGATTCAAAAAATGTGGTATATTTACACAATGGAGTATTACTCAGCTATTAAAAACAATGAATTCAAGAGGTTCCTAGGTAAATGGGTGGAACTAGAAATTATCATCCTGAGTGAAGTAAGCCAATCACAAAAGAACACACATGGTATTCACTCACTGATTATTGGATATTAGCCCAGAACCTTGAAATGCCCAAGATGCAACTCACAGGCCACATGAAGCTCATAAAGAAGGAAGACCAAGTGGGGGTGATTCGGTCCTTCTTAGAAGGAGCAACAAAATACTCAAGGGAGCAAATATGGAGACAAAGTGAGGGACAGAAACTGAAGGAGGGGCCGTCTGAAGACCACTCCACCTAACTATCCATCCCATGTGCAGTCACCAAAGGTAGATGCTGATGTGGAAGTCAGGAAGTGCATGCTGATAAGAACCTGATATGGATGTCTCCTCAGAGGCCTTCAAGAGTCTGACATATTCAGAGGCAGATGCTCACAACTAGCCATTGAACTGATCATGGGGTTCTCAATGGAGGAGTTAGAGTGAAGACTGAAGGAGCTGAAAGGATTTGCTGCACCATGAAGAGAGCAACAATACCAACCAACCACAGCTCCCAGGGTCTAAACCACCAGCCTGGGAGCACTTAGGGAGGGATCCAGGGCTTCAGTTGAATACGTAAGAGTGGAGGGCCCTGCTGGGCATAGGTGGAAGAAGAGAACCTTGACCTCATGAAGGCTGGACGCCACAGGGGGTGGGAATCTTGAGGGTGGGGAGGTGGGAGTGGGGGGAGTAGTTAGAAGTTACATCCACAGAGAAGAAGGAGGGGGGTGAGGGGATAGGGGGTCCCTGGGTGGGTGGGGGATGGGGTAAGGGGACAACATATGAAATGTAAATAAAACATCCAATGAAAAATATTAAAAAAAAAAGAGTACTTATTGATCTTGTGGAGAACCAGGGGATCAATTCCCAGCACCCATATGGCAGCTCACAACTGACTATAACGTCAGCTCCAGGTAGTCCAACACCTTTCTGGCTTCCATGAGCACCACACACACAAGTTATACAGACATGCACACGGGCAAATACTTATACACATAAAATAATAATAATTAAATCTCTAAAAATAAAAGATACACAAATGGTTGGCTACTAAACTTCCATTTATTTGTGTGAATTCCATGGCTCAATATTTGCCCAGAAATAGAGGATCTTCCCACCACAGGGTGATGTGGCCTGTAGAAACAGCGTATCTATAGACGCGGGAGAGACAATGTCTCAGAGAATCCTGCTCTTGTCCTTCATGGACCATACTCTTCTTTGAAATATCTCCCGTGGGCCTACAGGCATGTTACTAGTTTCTATTTTGAATAACCAAGACCCCTGGATAACCTGCCCAAATGTCTCAGAGCTACTTCCGGTCTTGAGCCAGCCTCTCTGCTTGAAGGCAGCCATACCCAAGGCTGTCACTGGACCAAACCCTGACATAACAAGTAGCCTCTTGTTTTCTCAACTATGTAGCTCCCTTACAAAAATTAAAGCCTGGATGCTGATGAGCATGTGTTCCCAGCTACTGACCATCTAATTTTCCCATACTACCAGTTGCTGTGATTGGGGTAGGGGTGAGGTGGGGTGGTGTCTTCTAGACCATCTGGCATCTGATCTGAATGCTGTACTGACACTACAGAGGGCTCCTAAAGTCATGATATCCTCACATTAAGATGCAAAGACACCCAGAATGACAACTCCATGTCCAAATTAGAGATGACAAGAGATGGCAGCCTGGTTCTTAGAAATCTATCCCCTTCTTTGTGAAAAGCTGTGATGACAGCTTGTGCACCACCCCCTCTCATAGTCAAATCTACTGAAAGCAGATCCAGATCCCAGATCCCACTTCCTTTCATAACTGATTTTTTTTTTTTTTGAGACAGAGTTTCTCGTAACTGAATTCTAATGGAATCCAGTCCACAGACCACAGATCCTCTTCTAGCTGAATCCCAGTGAAAGCCAGACTCTACCCTGCATGGCTGCCCGTGTTTCCTTGCTGTGCCTGGCTGTTATACAAATGGAACTACAAGTAGACTTTTGGGGTCTTTTAAGTAGGCCCTCCAGAGGGATACCCCAACTGCAACATCCAACACCACCATTCAGCCAGGAAAAGACAAATTGGCTGTTGACCTAAATCCATAACATCACTAGGATTACCTCTTTGAAAGACGGGCAGACATACAAATTAATTAAAACTGGCTAAGCAAGCTAGGTGGTAGCGGCTGCTGTGACACACACTTTGAATCCCTGAGTTCAAGGCCAGCCTGGTCTACAGATGGAGTTCCAAGACAGCCAAGGCTACACTGAGAAACTCTGACTCAACAACAACAAAATATTGGCTTGGCAGTTTATGGTAAGAAGAGCTCCCACCAAAAGTAACCAGTTTCTCTCTCAGCTAAATGCCAAAACTGTAGTTAGGTCCATTGGCAGCTTCATCCTTGGTGAAGGTCAGAGAAATCAGAGATGGTTTAAGGGCTCTGCTCTCTAATCGTGTTCCTGACTGGATATGGTCACCTCTACAGTCTGGGGAATGTTGGAGAGTCGGTAAAGGCCTCTTAAGAGAAACTTCTGGTTAAAAAAAAAAAAAAAAAAAAAAACAGATCCTCTGGCTGAGGTAGAAACCTAACATTCCAGCTGGGTCTGGTCCATCTGCTTGGCCCAAGGCCACCACCCCTAGGAAGCTGGGATCACCTTGAGACATACTAGAGGTAGATGAAATAATTAGATCCTAGGTTAGGGGTCTCCTCCCAAGGCTCATCGAGACTGCTTTAACCAAACAATCTCCAGTCATTTATCATAACAATAATTTACTGTTACTAGAGACCCCAGAAAGTCAGACTTTGCTGTCAGAGTTTGAAAAAATGAAAATATATAACGAAGAGGAGGGAATGTGAGAAGTGGATTTGTTTTCTTCTATCAAAGGCGGCTATCCAGTAAATCTCCCCCACCCCATGACACTGTTGTGTACCTGTTTGTCCAACCCCTGGGCTTTCTTGAGACCTGATCCCCTAGCATATCCATCCCTTTTCTACTAATTATGAATCAGCCAATTGCATCAGATAGCGAGGTTGAATTCCCACCAATGGAGTGTAACACGGTCACCATTGTGTTAGTTCAACTAAGTGAACTTCCTGGCCTGTGTGTTTATTCAGCTGGATTGGGTCATGACACACACCCTTTTCCAAACAAACAAACAAACATATAAACAAACAAACAGAAAACCTTTTTGTAACTCAAGTAACGTTGCCTGGTTACTTAGCTATGTTCCTGAGAATATTCTTTTCCAACACTGGACAGTCAGTCTAACTGAAGGAACAAATGATCCACGTTAGTGAAAAATCCTCTCTCTCTCTCTCTCTTTGTGTGTGTTTTCTGCCCCCATCATCTGCTCTTCTCCAGTGTAGACCTGCATAAGAGAAATCAGTAGTAACCGTGTCACAGACTCAGTATCACTAAGGAAATAGACACATAACCTGAAACATGGAGGATACATCTCCCTCTTGTGTCCTCCAAAGCCAGCTCTGCCTGTACACTGCCAAGGTCAGCTATCACCTTGGGGTGGACCCTGGCCTCCTTAGACTTCTTTAGCAGCAATTTTGTGAGCAGCTGCTTTCTAGGAGCAGAGAACTCTTAGACCTCTCTCTGCCTTTTACAAGTTGGAAGCTCTGCTGGGAGGGCTGTAGCCCTGAGGACATCCTCCCATTTGTCCCAGTTCACAGGTCTCACCTAGCCTCATTTCCTTAACAATTGCAGCCTGTCTTCCAGCACACAGCCTGGCTGTAGCTTTAGGCTTCCTGATGCTCTCTCTCTCTCTCTCTTTTTTTTTCTCTAAATCACGTCTAGTATTTCTTTCTGCCCTATTTGTTTTTTTGTTTTGGTTTGGTTCGGTTTTTTCTCTTTCTCTTCCAGTGTAGACTATATAAAAAGAATCGGTAGTAACCATGTTTCAGACTCAATATTGTTAAGTTTCAAACCCAGGACAAGCAGCTGAGGTGCTTATATAACAAATCAAAGAGGTCCTGGCCTCCAGGTTCTCCCAACATATCCCTAATCCCTACCTGTTGCAGGGTATGGTTGGCATACCCCACCCTCTACCCTGAACTCTCCGGCCCAGGAGCTGGGCTGTCCTTACCCCAGAGGCCCTTATTTAACCCCAACATTTGGCTGCCAGGCTCCCTTTTGTTCCCTTTATACTGTAGGCCTCCTGGCTGCTGTACTGGTTTCCCCTCCTCCTCGCGTCACATGGTTCAGACATGACCGCTCTGGATCCTCTCAGATGTGTCTGCCTCTGGTTATGTTCTCCCACCTATCTATAATAAAGTTTCTCCTCCACCACACTTACAAGTCATCATGTCCTTTCGTTTCCTTTTAATTTCATTTTTTCATTCAATTATCACTAGTGAACTTCCCTCCAGCAAAGAAATTAGTCCATTACCTTTTAGTCTAGCCCCAGACAAGTTCTTAGCACAAGGGCAAAAAACTACCAGATTTTTTTTTTTTTTTGGTCATCATATCAAAGAAATGGCCTCTAACTCATTCTGTTAATGTTCTTTCTTCCCTTTGAAAACTTTCTCTTTTTTTTTTTTGTTTTTTTTCGAGACAGGGTTTTGTTGGGAGCCGACTCTTAGCTGAAAGTGGCTATCATCTTTACAGCCATCTCGAGCCATATACCCTGACAAGAGACTTGTTTCAACAGCCTGCAATAGCTGAGCGCACTCTGATAAACATCTTGTTACACTGTTTAGTGCCCCCAGCTGCCAGGTGCTCCTGGTATCCATGGCTACAAGGCACGTGACGTAGTGGCTTCAGTTGAGATTGTCCACGAGGGCAAGTCACGTGGTAAAGGGTATAAATACCCAGGATTTCCCTTCTATAGGGGAGTAGAGGAGTAGAGGAGTCGAGGAGGTAGAGGTAGAAAGTAGGAGGTAGTAAGTAGTAGGAAGTAGAGGAAGGAGAGAGAAAGTGAGAGGTGTCAGGAGACTGAAGGAGTGAGAATATAGTAAGAAGAGAGGAGAATAAAGAAGACTTGAAGAGACTCCACCGGACTCTGGCTTGTATCTATCTTTTGCATCTCTCGCCCCTTTTTTCCCCTTCCTCCATCCCCACTCTCTCTTGCTAGACCCTGACCTGCCGACCGGAGCAGCAGAACCGGCCGGCCTTTACAAAGTAACAGAACCTGACGGCCGTTACAAAAGAAACGGCAGTTACAGGGTTTCTCTGTGTTGCCCTGGCTGTCCTGGAGCTCACTCTGTAGACCAGGCTGGCCTCGAACTCAGAAATCTGCCTGCCTCTGCCTCCCAAGTGCTGGGATTACAGGCGTGCACCACCACCGCCCGGCTTTCCCTTTGAAACCTTATGAGGTGGGTCTCTACCTTCCACATTTTGCTCACCACTACTGTCTTCAAGGCTCTTATTTCAGCTTAACCTACATCATTCAACTTTTTCTAGTTCATAATTCCAAAGTCTCCTACATTCCTCAAAACAAGTCAACAAAACAATAAGTGAAAACTCACACAAAAACCTTTGTGGTGATTCTTTAGTAATACCTACTACAGCAACTCAAGAGTAAAGAGTTTGTTCTCACTCACAGTTCAAGAACATAACACACCATGACAGCAAAGTCAAAATGGAATCACTGGTCTACATAGTGAGTTCCAGGACAGCCAGAGCCACACAGTGAGAACCTGTCTTTAAAAAACAGCAGAGAAGCCGGGCGGTGGTGGTGCACGCCTTTAATCCCAGCACTTGGGAGGCAGAGGCAGGCGGATTTCTGAGTTCGAGGCCAGCCTGGTCTACAGAGTGAGTTCCAGGACAGCCAGGGCTACACAGAGAAACCCTGTCTCGAAAAACCAATAAAAAAAAAAAAAAAAAAAAAACCAGCAGAGAAATTGATGGACCAGCCAGCAAGAGTGAAGGCAAGACAGCAAATGCCAAGTTTTCTTTTTGCATATCCTTTTATCTGAGCTGCAGCAGAAGGTGGTGTCACATTTGGAAGTCTTCTCACCTCAAATAATCTAGTCGAGGAGGCCCCTCACAGGCCTGCCCAGAGGATTGCATCCACTTGATTCTGGATGCTGTCCAATTAACAACCAAGATTAGCTGCTGAATTCCCACCTCTCCATTTAATCACAAAGGATACAAATGAGCAGAGCAGCCCGACAGGAAGGTATGTAAGCCAGGCTGTGGGGGTTGGCACAGTTTCCATGTATTCTCTGGAGCACCACCTCCAGGACTCTCCTGTGTTCAGCTCTCAGAAGCTCTTCTGTGAAGGCTTCATTCCACAAGCATGATTGAACCCTTGGCCATTGGTGATTAACTCACAAAAAGGTTTCTAAGTAGGGGGTTCAAGTCCCAACCAACCCTCTAGTAGTGTCTTGGTTCTTCTGGTGACCAGTACCATCCTGATACTACTTAGAAATCTACCAGCCAGGCCAGTAGCATAAAAAGACACTATAGCTTGGGATATTCCAAAGGTTTTAAGGGTCTTACACTAGAAAACAGGATGAATATCAAATACACAAATATAAATTCTAAGAAATCATTCATAATGCCACAATTTGTAGAATAAAATTCATTACATACTCAGAAAGTTGTTCTCAAAACCTTTTATTTATTGAATAAAGTAATTAAATAAATCAATGAATGAGTATATTGATTATAGCTTGTCTTTCTCATAATTAAGCTAAATTGTAAAAAGTGAAACTTTTAACAAAGTGCCTACGACCCCACTTCATTCCTCCCACTGTCAATCTTTTCTTCTCACAGATTTGTTGACCTTTGTTGTCTCAGATTTTTGGTTGTGAGTCTAGTCTTTAACAGAGAAACCACCTCTCCAGCCTGACCTTTGTACTCTCCTTCTTAGCATACCTACGGGAAACATCTGTTTCCCTTCATCCAGGAAGGGCCTCTTGACTAGTTCCCACCAAAGGAACGTAAGAAGAAATGTCAAAGCTATCTCCAGGTCTAGCCATAAATGACTTAAGATCCACCCTCCCATAAATCACTTAAGATCTGCCCTCCACACACACCCAGCTTATTGCTGTGTTACTCACAATAGCCAAGATATGGAATCAGCCTGGATCTCTATCAGCAGATGAATGGAGAAAGAAAACATGGTGCACACATGGGATTTTATGCAGCCACAAAGATAAAATCATGTTTACATGATTCTGGAAACATCAGATAGAAGACACTTGGCTGCTGGGTCCCTGAATGATGGTGCATAGTAAATTCCCACCCACTTCAATCAATGCTGTTGCTAAAATTTCTGCCCAAAGGTAGACTAAGAATCATCTGCCTCATCAACTAATATCCCAATGACACAATTCTGCCTAAGCTCACCCAGGGATATCAATTAGTTTATTGGCCTTCTTTATAAAGCCTAGGTGGTGTCTACTTGCAGAATGTAGTTAGGCCTCCTCCAGTCGGCAGCAGCTGAAAAGCCTTACCCCACAGGTTGTGGGGGCTTCCCTGGAGCTTTGCCGATGGAGTTCCCCAACCCTGTCTTTCCCAGCCTTTACAAACTCTAACCCCTTCCTTAGGCAACATGCAGACTTGCTAAGTGATAGGCAGCAGCAAGATACTCAGGCAAGAATCTCATGCCTTACTTTCCCCTCTATACCAGGGGTGAGGAGTGGGGTGCAGTGGGTGTCTTAGGCTTTTATTGATGTGAAGAGAAACCACGAACAAGACAACTCTTATATGAAAACATTTCATTGGGGCTGGCTTACAGTTTCAGAGGTTTAGTACATTATCGTCATGGTGGGAAGCATGGCAGAATCCAGGCATATGTGGTCCTGGAGAAGGAGCTGAGACTTCTATATCTTGATCTGAAGACAGCAGAAGGGGACAGTGTGCCACACTAGGTGTAACTTGAACATAGGAGACCTTAAAGCCTTCTCCAACAGTGTCACACTTCCTCCAACAAGGACACATCTCCTAATAATGCTATTTTCTATGGGCCAAGCATTCAAATACAAGTCTATAGGGATCGTTTTATTCAAACGGGGAGAGGGGTTTACATCCCCCCCCCCAGATGATCTTTTGAAATTGTTTGGCTCAGTGGATAGTTCCTCAGAGCAAATGTATATTGGACCATATGAATAAGAGTTAATTATTGGCTGGGCACACTTGGGAGGCAGAGGCATGCTGATTTCTGAGTTCGAGAGTTCGAGGCTAGCCTGGTCTACACAGTGAGTTCCAGGACAGCCAGGGCTACACAGAGAAACCCTGTCTCGAAAAACCAAAAAAAAAAAAAAATTATTGTCAGGCATGGTGATACATGCCTGTAATCTTAGCCAGAAATGCCTTGGGAGGCTGAGATAGGAGGGCCATGAGTTCAAGGTCTACCTGAGTTACAAAGCAAAACTCTTTCAAAAGAGAAAGGGAATGGAAGGGAAGAGACAAGGAGGGAAGGTGAAGGGAAAGTAGAATAGGGTAGAGGAGAGGCGGGGAGGGGAGGGAAAGAGAGGAGGATACCCCAGTCATTACCTCGAATCTACAAGCGCTAATCTAGAAGGCACATGTCCTTGGATGTGTGCTGACCACTGGGCTCCTGCAGTTCACATTTCCTCCTGATATTTACCCAACCTGGGACTTGCTCAGCATTAACCATGAGAATATTATGGAATCAAAACTTCTTATGCCCTTGAGGTGTCTTGTCCTAGTAAGTGGCACTTCTTCCCAAGTCTGAGTTTCATTTCCATGTGTCCAGATTAGTCCTGATTTTATAGAGTTTAGCTGATTGTGACTACAATCCCTAGGAGTAAAAATTTGCTTTGCTTTCCCACATAGGTCAATGGTTTTCAGATCTTGTATTTTATTAGATATGGCTGTTTATACTACTGCATTTGGTTTGCATGTGCACATTATTCTATTGAACTAAATCAAGACTTCAAATACCTTAAAGTTCTGATGACTCAGTGTTCACATATTCAAAGGCTCCCAGCTTTCCCCTAGTGTAAAGGGGCTCTGTTAGCATTTCTTCTAGACTCTGTCTCTGTCTCTCTGTCTCTGTTTCTGTCTCTCTCTCTCTCTGTCTCTCTGTCTCTGTCTTTCTCTCTGTGTGTGTGTTTATGTCTCTGTCTCTCTCTTCCTCCATCTTTCCTGTTCTCTCTCTCCTCCCTATGTGTCCCTGGCTGGCCTCTTTCCTTCTTTCTCTCTTCCTCTTTTCTCTCTCTCTCTGTCCTTTTCTGTCTTCCTCCTTTCTCGGCCTCTATCCCTTCTTCAGGTCTCAAATAAGCTTCCTTTTAGATTAGGCCTGTCGCACGGCTTGATTGTTCAGGAAGACACCCTGGCAGGGCCCACCAAGGCACCCTCTCACGCAGCAGTTTTATAAAACACAATAATCTCTGTGATCAAGTTTTAAATGTTTTCTTCAGCAGGGCATGTTGGTACATGCTTTTTATCCCAGTACTTGGGAAGCAGAGGCAGGAGGATCTCTGTGAGCTTGAGGCCAGCTTGGTCTACAAAGTGAGTTCCAGGACAGCCAGAGCTATGTGGAGAGACTTTTTTTCCAAACAAACAAACAAACAAACAAACAAATGTATTGAGTTTAAGGAAGTTAGAAACTAGAATCAAACTAAGGGTGCCAGCGACTGACCAGCAGAGCTAGTTAACACAGCTGAGTGTTCAGTACACGCCAGGCATTGCACATTGCATTATGGTGTATGCATTTTATATACTTATGTAAGCATTAAAGCTTCTCTCTCTCTCTCTCTCTCTCTCTCTCTCTCTCTCTCTCTCTCTCTCTCTCTCTCTCTCTCTGTAGGGAACTGAGACTTACATGCTTTTAGGAATCTGGCCAATGACAGTATTAATTAAGATGGATCCAATTACAAGAAATGAAAACTTACAGTGAATGGCTAATGCTAAAGATTCTAAAAAGTTAATGAAAAAAAGCAAAACCAAACAAACTTGGAGCTATTGGATCCACAGATTCTAATTTACCAGGGGAAGAGGGGAAAGGTTCTGCATTATAAGCAACTAAAAAACAATGTCTGTGTGAGTCTGCAGACCATCCTTTGAGAAGCAACTGCCTAAGCCACAGGAATGCCCACTGCTCTCCTAATGACAGGCTTGAAGGCAGGTGGTTCCAGGATTGATTCCACAGCTCCAGAATGTCCTCCAGATGAGGATGTTTTTTCATCTTTCTAATGTGCATCACAAGAAGCTTACTCTGTGAACTCGGACTGTTTCTTCAGACACAAGATGGTTACTGTGCTCCAAACCATTATATACAGGTATGTTCACAAACATGATTCATTCTGAGACTGGACACATCCCCAGCTGACAGAAGCAGTGAGCAAGAGACTGGATGGATGGAAATGGAGGTAGAAGCAGAGGATAAAAAACACTGAAGCTTCTAGGTAGGCAGTACACAGTGTCTGCCAGACACTAGCTGAGAAACTGATAGGATTCAAACCAGTCTATGTTCAAAACTCTCTTATCTTCCACGTGTTAACAACAGCCAAGGTGGCTTAACATAATCTTAGCAGATGTCATTCCCAACACTCTCTGTGACTTGCTCTATCCCAGCTTGAAAAATGAATGAACTATAAAAAAGGAAATGGGTCTGTTTGAAACCTAGACACGAAGATCCACATAAGTATTGTCCATTACAATAATTCTTCTTCAGCAGAGAGCCATTCTTTGTATTTATTCATTTAGTATGTGTATATGTGGGCGTGTGTATATGTGGGTGTGTATATATGTAGGTGTATGTGTGGGTTTGTATATGTGAGTATATATGTATATGTGTATATGTATATTTGTATATGTGAGTATATATTTGAGTATATATGTGTGTATATATGGGTGTGAGTATATGTGTGTGTATATGTGGGTTTGTATATGTGAGTGTGTGTATATGTGGGTGTGTGTATATGTGAGTGTGAGTATATGTG